>NW_022437002.1:11824980-12092484 GCF_009761245.1 Sapajus apella | reverse complement strand
ACAGAGTCTTGCTCTGTCACCAGGCTGGAGTGCAGTGGTATGATCTCAGCTAACTTCAACCTCTGCCTCCCAGGTTCAAGAGATTCTCCTGCCTCAGCCTCCCGAGTAGCTGGGATTACAGGTGCGTGCCACCATGCCCAGCTAATTTTTGTATTTTTAGTAGAGATGAAGCTTCACCATATTGGCCAAGATGGTCTCAATCTCTTGACCTCGAGATCCGCCTGCCTCGGCCTCTCAAAGTGCTGGCGTGAGCCACCATGCCCAGGGGTTAAATCTATTTAAAATCCATTAATAGCTGGTAAAGTAATTATTATGTGGGTGCCAGTGGCCAGAGGTAGAGGTGAGGTAGAAATTGATGGAGAAGGGGCAAATGGAACCTTCTGGGGTAAAGGAAATGTTCTGTATCTTAACTGTGATCATAATTACATGGATATATACATTTGCAAAAATTTATCAAAGCATACCCTTAAATGGATGTTTCATTGTACGTAAATTATATCTTAATAGAAATGATTTTTTAAAGCTGCAATACTTTCATAGGTTTTTTATTTTAATTATTTAAGTAATAATTGAATTTAAATTAATTCATTAATTTATTAAGCTCAACATTTAATCATATATTTATTTATTTATTTAAAAGACGGGGTTTCACCACGTTGGTCAGGCTGGTCTTGAACTCCTGACTTCAGGTGATCCGCCCACTTTGGCCTCCAAAGTGCTTGGATTACAGGCTTGAGCCACCATGACCAGCCTAAACATTGAATCATTTAATACATTTTAATTTAATTTGAATACTCTCTGCAATAGCAATGGAAGTGAATCAGTGGGGAAAAATAAGAGAGATGGGGAAAAATAAGAGAGACAGAGAAAGAGCAGAAGCACCCAGATTATAACTCTGATCTGGACATTGAGCTGGGCTCTTGGAATACAAACTGAAATAGAGCTGGTTCCTGACCTCAAGCAGCAGCTGTTTTATGAGGGAGACACAAACATAAACATATAATTTCTCCTTAAAAAATTAAATATTCTTGGATAATTAAAATATGTATTTGGTTTTGCAAAAATCTGTACAAATAATAGTAAAAATAAGTCTTCCTCCCACCCATCTCTTGGTTGAAAGGAACCACTGAAAACAGTTTATTTTATAGCCATTCAGAGATATTCTATTTACATACAAGCACAATTTTTTTTTTTTTTTGAGACAGAGTCTCGATCTATCACCAGGCTGGAGTGCAGTGGTGCCATCCCGTCTCACTGCAACTTCTGTTTTCCAGTTTCAAGCAATTCTCCTGCCTCAGCCTCCCTAGTAGCTGGGACTACAGGCACGCACCACCACACCTGGATAGTTTTTTGTACTTTTAGTAGAGATGGGGTTTCACCATGTTGGTCACGATGGTCTCAGCCTCTTGACCTTGTGATCCACCTGCCTCAGCCTCCCAAAGTGCTGGGATTACAGGCGTGAGCCACTGCGCCCAGCACACAAGCACAATTTTTATAGGGTATGTGTATCTGTTAGCTTTGTATATGGTAGATTTACTCTTTGAGTTTTCCTCCTTTAAAAAAAAAAACAACACATGACATTCTATCCTGTAGATAAGTCCACAACAAAATCTATCAAATAGATGATTTGCAAGATAAGATGGCAAAGAAATGAAAAGAATGCTATGGTATGCAGACTACTAGCAACTAGCAAGGGAAAGCTTCCTGGAGGATTGATGAGGCTGCCTTATCTCTTTTATAGAGTATTCTAAGATAAAAATTCAAGAGCTAATTAGTAAACCAAACTCTCTAGTTGTATACTAAACTGTGTGTCTACAACTCCAACTGTTTGGTGGGGAGCAAAAACAATTTGAGCAGGCCAGGGGTGGGGAAAAGGTATTGCACAGAAAGTGAGACTGCAGAGGCATACGGTAATAAGTCTTGGTGCAGAAAAACCAGGAGCCCAGTCTGCGCAGGGAAGTCTTGAGTTACAGACTTCAGTATAGTATCAGATGACCCATAGACTGATTAGAAGGATTAAAGGATGTTTACTTATACTTCTTTGTATTTTTTTTTTTTTTTTTTTCAAGATGGAGCCTCACTGTGTTGTCCAGGCTGGAATTCAGTCGTGCAATCTTGGCTCGCTGCCTCCACCTCCTGGGTTCAAGCAGTTCTCCCTGCCTCAGCCTCCTGAGTAGCTGGGATTACAGGCACCCGCCACCATGCCCAGCTAATTTTTGTATTTTTGGTGGAGACAAGGTTTCACCATGATGGCCAGGCTGGTCTCAAACTCCTGATCTCAGGTGGGCTTCCCGCCTCAGCCTCCCAAAGTGTTGGAATTAGAGTTGTGAGCCACAGCGCCCAGCTGCTTATTTGTAGTACTAACTAGCTTTGCCAGATTTAGCAAATAAAAACACAAGACATCTAGTTAAGTTTGCAGTTCACATAAACAATAAACAATTTTTTGAATATAAGTATGTATGTCCCACATTCAATTTAACTGGGCATTCTATATTTTATCTGGCAGCCCTATCTTTAACCCAACAATGTGAAGAAATCAAATCGACCACTCAACATCATGCACTTAAAAACAATGACCAAGTGGGCGTTTTTAATCGGAAAAACAGACAAACAAGAAAATGTTTAGGGCTGGGGCCAAGATTTGTTTAAGTTTAGGGCTGGTGGAGCCTGGGCCAAGGAGACAACTCTGGTGGTCTGGCCTGGCAGGGCTGGGGCTGAGGTAGTAGCTTACAAGGTCAGGACAACTAGGTCCAGAGCCAAACAAATGGCTCTCATGGTCAGGAATGGCAGGGTCAGGGCAAAGGCGGCAGCTCAAAGTCAGGGTCAGTGAGAATGGGGCCAAGGAGATGACCATGCGGTCAGGAGATAGAGCAAATGAGAAAATATATTGAGAATAGTGAGAGCCAGGTTTCTTACTCTTGGAGACAATAAGTATGAAAAGGGGAAAGACTAGAATAAACCCCACGATTAGAGTCAGAGGTGTGAGCCTATGGTGTGTGTGTGTGTCTGTGTGTGTGTGAATATTATATATTATATACAAAGAGAGACAGAAGGGTAGATGTATGTGTTTATGATATATACGTAGCGGTGTCCTGGTCAAGTAACTTTCTGATTTTTCAAAAAACACTAATTTGTAGCATTTGCTGATTTCCATGGTGTAAATACTCCCAGCATGAAATAATACCAGTTTCACAGCCATCCACAAAGTTCCTGAATATTTACCAAGCAGCTTTTGCAAGCCCTTATGAGTCAATTCCACTATAGCACTTCAGAATGTACATCATACGTATGATTGTGTGAATGTGTGTTCAGACATATTCTTCCTAGCTGATATCTTGTTTCCTTGTCCTGCTAAAATAACTTGCAAATCTGACACACCCATAGCAATGAGTGCATCTAGCATCTACATCTTGACTTCCAAATATCTTCACTAAAAAGAAACCAAAACTTCTTAGAGAAATGGCTGATTTCATGACTAGGACAGTGAAAAATCTTACTGGCTCAGGAAGAAAAGAAGTACTCAAAGAATGAGGATGTAGTAAGCTGAGTAATGGCCCCTGAAGTTCTAATTTCTGGAATCTGTAAATATTATCAAATATGGAAAAAGGATCTTTGCAGATATGATTAAGGAACTTGAGATGGAGAGATTGTCTTCGATTATTCAAGTGGACTCTAAATACAAACACAAGAATCCTTGTAAGAGAGAGGCAGAGAGAGATTACACAAAAGAAGGCAGGAAGCAGAGACTGGATGCAGCCACGAGCCAAATGCCAGCTGGAAGCTGGAAGAGGCAAGGAACAAATTATCCCCTAGAGCCCAGAGGAAGCATGACCCTGCTAACAACTTTTTTTTTTTTTTTTTTAACAACGGTGATAATCTGGCAGTAAACTGGCTGTGGCCAAAGGCTGGAGAGCCAGTACCTAATTTCAGCAAGCTCCTCCTTCCCCTGTACCCATGGCTGTTGCTGACCACACCTTGGCCTTTAATCTACAAGCCAGTCAATTCTTTCCAGGTGATAAGGACACGACTGACAATACTCTCAACTGGAGAGAAGCGCCGTCTTCCACCCTCCCTGGAGGACATGGTGCTATCCTATTAGCGCATTAGAGGGCCCTCCTGAACGCCAGACTGGGAGAAGAGGATGACACACATCTTCTCTTCCAAACAGAGAGCGAAGACAAAACCTGGGAGAAGGGAAGGCAAACAGTCCTGTTTCATGGCAAAGTCAAATGAGACTAAATCAACGACCCTGACCCGGGGTTTGAACCCAGGTCAAAGTCCTCATCCCTACAGACTTGGTTAATGGGCGTGCCCCCAACCTATCTTCAAATCTCAGGGTCTCGGCGACGCCCTGCACTCTGGCCCTAAACCCTCCCCCATTGCTCGTCCACCCGGGACCAACGCAAACTCAGTCATGCCCCTCCGCCAACCCCTAGCCACCCCCCCACCAGCTCCCCCATCCAGACCCGCGGGACACCTGCACCCAGCAGCCGGGGTCCCACTCCGCGTCCCAGTCCCACTCCGCGTCCCAGCCCCGCCCCTGACTGCGCCGGGTAGGTGGTCGCTGCAGGTCCCGGACTGGCGGGATCACAGGTAAGCTCCCGAGCCCACGGCAGGGACCCCAGCCGGGGCGGCGAGGATCTCAGCCCCGGCTCGGGCTCGCAGGGGAGCTGGCAGAGCCAGGAACGGCCACCACCCTGCTAACATCTTGCTTTTGGCCCAGTGAAATTGATTTTGGATGCCTGGCCTTCAGAAACATGAGAACTGCAGCTGTTTTAAGCCACCAAGTTTGTGGCACTTTTTTTTTTTTTTTTTTTTAAGACGGGGTTTCACCATGTATGTCAGGCTGGTCTTGAACTCCTTACCTCAGGTGATCCGCCCGCCTTGGCCTGCAAAGTGCTTGGATTACAGGTGTGAGCCACCACGCCCGGCCTGTGGTACACTGTTATTGCAGCCATAGCAAACTAATACAGATGGGAAATGTCGAAAGAACATAGAGGCTCCCACTGGCCAAATCAGGGACAATCTAGTCATCAAAGTAAATGATGATTGTAAGAAATCATAACTTATTGAATAAATTGGGAATCCTTAAGGCCACACTAATATAAATAAAAAATAAATTAAAAAGGATACAGGAGGCTGGGCCCAGTGGCTCATGCCTGTAATCACAGCACTTTGGGAGGCCAAGGCAGGCAGATCACTTAAGGTCACGAGTTCAAGACCAGCCTGGTCAACATGGTGAAATCCCATCTCTACTAAAAATACAAAAATTAGCTGTGTGTGGGGGCACATGCCTGTAGTCCCAGCTACTTGGGAGGCTGAGGCACGAGAATCTCTTGAACCCAGATGGCAGAGGTTGCAGTGAGCCAAGATCTCGCCACTGCACTCCACACTGGGCGACAGAGCAAGGCTCAGTTAAAAAAAAAAAAAAAAGAGGCCGGGCGCGGTGGCTCAAGCCTGTAATCCCAGCACTGTGGGAGGCCGAGGCGGGTGGATCACGAGGTCAAGAGATCGAGACCATCCTGGTCAACATGGTGAAACCCCGTCTCTACTAAAAATACAAAAAATTAGCTGGGCATGGTGGCGCGTGCCCGTAATCCCAGCGACTCAGGAGGCTGAGGCAGGAGAATTGCCTGAACAGAGGTTGCGGTGAGCCGAGATCGCGCCATTGCACTCCAGCCTGGGTAACGAGAGCTAAACTCCGTCTCAAAAAAAAATAAATAAAAAATAAAAAATAAAGAAAAGGATACAGGAAAGGAAAGGATAATCTACTATAGAATTCAACTAATAAATGAATAAACGTAGCTGGGTGTGGTGGCTCACATCTATAATCCTAGCACTTTGGGAGGCTGAGGTGGATGTATCACCTGAGGTCAGGAGTTTGAGACAAGCCGGACCAACATAGAGAAAATGAAGAAACCTCATCTCTACTAAAAATACAAAATTAGCCAGGCTTGGTGGCGCATGCCTGTAATCCCAGCTACTCAGGAGGCAGAGGCAGGAGAATCGCTTGAACCTGAGAGGCGGAGGTTGCAGTGAGCCAAGATAGCGCCATTGCACTCTAGCCTGGGCAACAGGAGCGAAATTCCGTCTGAGAAAAAAAAAAAAAAGAAATAAAAAAGAATAAATGTAGATGAAATAATGGACATAGGAAAATCACTATTTGGTATCCATTATGGTAATAATCCAGGCAAGAATCATTCATGAATGCTAAAACTACTAGGTATAAAATCATGTGTATTAAAATATATACAGAGAGAAATGAGATAAGGAGGCAAATATGATAAATGCTTCTGGTGGAGATTCTTCATGATTCTCTGTACTAATCTTGCAAATCTTTTGTAAGTGTGAAATTACTCAAAACTATTTTTAATTGTGGCACAATATATGTAAAATAAAATTTACCAACCTGCCTATTTTTTTTTTTTTTTTTTTTTTTAGAGATGGGGGTTTCACCATGTTGGCCAGGCTGGTCTCGAACTCCTGACCTCAAGCAATCCACCTGCCTCGGCCTCCCAAAGTGCTGGGATTACAGGTATGAGCCACCATGCCCAGCCCCAACCTGCCTATTTTTAGGCATGTAGCTCAGTAGTGTTAAGTACGTCTGCATTGTTGTGCAACCAATCTCCAAAACTCTTACCTTGTAAGCCTAAAACTCTATACCCATTAAACAGCAATTCCCCCTTTCCCTTCTCCCCATCCCCTAACAACCACCATTCAACTTTCTGCCTCTATAAATTTGACTACTAAGTACCTGATGTAAGTGGAATCATACAGCATCTGTCTTTATGTGACTGGCTTAGCATAATGTTTTCAAGGTGCTACATCCATGATATAGCATATGTCAGGATTTCATTCCTTTTTAAAGCGAAATAATATTCCATTGTATGAATATACTATATTTTGCTTATCCATTCATCTGTTGAAGGACATTTGGGTTGTTTCTATGTTTCAGTTATTGTAAATAATGCTGCTGTGAACATGGGTGTACAAATAACTCTTCAGGACCCCGCCTTCAATTCTTTTGGACATATACCCAGAAGTATCAGTGCTGGATCATATGATAATTTTATATTTAATCTTTGAGGAACTGCCATACTGTTTTCCATAGCAACTGCACCATTTTTATTTTCTTTTTCTTTTTTTTTCATTTTTTTTTCTTGAGACAGAGTCTTGCTCTATCGCCAGGTGCCAGGCTGGAGTGCAGTGGCGTGATCTCAGCTCACTGCAACCTCTGCCTCCCAGATTCAAGCAATTCTGCTGCCTCAGCCTCCCAAGTGGCTGGGATTACAGGCGCACGCCACCACGCCCATCTAATTTTTTTGTGTATTTTTAGTAGAGATGGGGTTTCACCATGTTGGCCAGGATGGTCTCGATCTCTTGACCTCATGATCTGCACGCCTCGGCCTCCCAAAGTGCTGGGATTACAGGCTTGAGCCACTGCACCCGGCTTTTCTTTTCTTTTTCTTGCTTTCTTTTTTTTTTTTTTTTTCTTGAGACAGAGTTTTGTTCTTGTCTCCCAGCCTGGAGTGCAATGGTGCGGTATTGCCTCACTGCAATCCCCGCCTCCTGGGTTCAAACAATTCTCCTGCCTCAGCCTCCTGACTAGCTGGGATTACAGGCACCCACCAGTATGCCCGGCTAATTTTTGTATTTTTAGTAGAGATAGGGTTTCACCATGTTGCCCAGGCTGGTCTCGAACTCCTGACCTCAGGCTGAGCCACTCGACTTGGCCTCCCAAAGTGCTAGAACTACAGGCACGAGCCACCTCTCCCAGCCAACAACTGCACCATGTTTTATTCCCATCAACAGTACACAAGGATTCCAATTTCTCCACATCCTCACGACCACTTGTTATTTTCTGTGTTTTTTAAAATAGTAGCCATCCGTGAAATACAAATAAATAAAAACCAATAAGAAATAAGAAATATATTTCTGCCCAATTCATGAGACAGAGCTCCTAATACCCTTGTTGATAGGGGTGCTAGGATAACCTTTTGCTCTAATAGTTGGTCTTGACCTAGTTCCTGACACAAATCTCCTTAGACCTTTGTAATTTCCAAAGTGATAGAAGTGCCTGACACAGAGTTCCTAAATTACTTGAAATTCCCACTTTCTGCCCGTGGACGCCGCCGAAGAAGCATTGTTAAAGTCTCTCTTCTCCCTGCGATCACGTCTTAAGTCAGAGTCTCCTAAAGAACCGGAACAGCTGAGGAAGCTCTTCATTGGAGGGTTGAGCTTTGAAACAACCGATGAGAGCCTGAGGAGCCATTTTGAGCAATGCGGAACGCTCACAGACTGTGTGGTAATGAGAGATCCAAACACCAAGCACTCCAGGGGCTTTGGGTTCGTCACGTACGCAACTGTGGAGGAGGTGGATGCAGCCATGAATGCAAGGCCACACAAAGTGGATGGAAGAGTTGTGGAACCAGAGACAGCTGTCTCAAGAGAAGATTCTCAAAGACCAGGTGCCCACTTAACTGTGAAAAAAATATTCGTTGGTGGCATTAAAGAAGACACTGAAGAACATCACCTAAGAGATTATTTTGAACAGTAAGGAAAAATTGAAGTGATTGAAATCATGACTGACAGAGGGAGTGGCAAGAAAAGGGGCTTTGCTTTTGTAACCTTTGATGACCAGGACTCCATGGATAAGATGGTCATTCAGAAATACCATACTGTGAATGGCCACAACTGCGAAGTTAGGAAAGCCCTGTCAAAGCAAGAGATGGCTAGTGCTTCATCCAGCCAAAGAGGTCGAAGTGGTTCTGGAAACTTTGGTGGTGGTCATGGAGGTGGTTTCGGTGGGAATGACAACTTTGGTCATGGAGGAAACTTCAGTGGTCATGGTGGCTTTGGTGGCAGCCATGGTGGTGGTGGATATGGTGGCAGTGGGGATGGCTATAATGGATTTGGTAATGACGGAGGCAATTTTGGAGGTGGTGGAAGCTACAATGATTTTGGCAGTTACAACAATCAGTCTTCAAATTTTGGGCCCATGAAGGGGGGAAACTTTGGAGGCAGAAGCTCTGGCCCCTATGGTGGTGGCGGCCAATACTTTGCCAAACCACGAAACCAGGGTGGCTATGGCGGTTCCAATAGCAGCAGTAGCTATGGCAGTGGCAGAAGATTTTAATTAGGAAACAAAGCTTAGCAGGAGAGGAGAGCCAGAGAAGTGACAGGGAAGCTACAGGTTACAACAGATTTGTGAACTCAGCGAAGCACAGTGGTGGCAGGGCCTAGCTGCTACAAACAAGACATGACTTAGACAAATACTCATGTGTATGGGCAAAAAACTCGAGGACTGTAGTTGTGACTAATTGTATAACAGGTTATTATAGTTTCTGTTCTGTGGAAAGTGTAAAGCATTCCAACAAAGGGTTTTAATGTAGATTTTTTTTCTTTTTCTTTTTTTTTTTTTGCACCCATGCTGTTGATTGCTAAATGTAATAGTCTGATCGTGACGCTGAATAAATGTCTTTTTTTTTTAATGTGCTGTGTAAAGTTAGTCTACTCTGAAGCCATCTTGGTAAATTTCCCCAACAGTGTGAAGTTAGAATTCCTTCAGGGTGATGCCAGCTTCTATTTGGAATTTATATACAACCTGCTTGGGTGGAGAAGCCATTGTCTACAGAAACCTTGGTGTAGTTTAATAGTTACTGTTGTGACCTGAAGTTCACGATTAAAAGGGATTACCCAAGCAAAATCATGGAATTATTGGTTATAAAGATGATTGTTGGCACATCCTATGTAATATATCTAAATTGAATAATGGTACCAGATAAAATTATAGATGGGAATGAAGCTTGTGTATCATCCATTATCATGTGTAATCAATAAATGATTTAATTCTCTTGAATGAAAAAAAAAAAGAAAAAAAAGAAATTCCCTAGGGATAGGAGCATTTTTTGTTATAATGAGGTGACTCTTGACAGACTTCTGGGTGAGGACTGGTCACTAGAAAGATCAAGATATGATTAGAAACTTGGAACTTTCAGTCCCATCCACATAGATTGAGTCAATAGTTGATCATTTAAAGCCTCAATAAAAATCCCTGAACTATGAGGTTCTGAGAACTTCTGGATTGCTGACACACACATGCCTGGAAAGTAGCATGTTAGAAGAGGACATGGACGCCCCATGAGCTTTCCCACAAGCCTTGTCCTGTGCATCTCTTCCATCTGTCTGTTCATCTGTGTACTTCATAACATCCTTTATAATAAATTAGTACTTGTAAGTAAAGCACTTTCCTGAGTTCTGTGAGCTGCTCTTGCAAATAATAAAACCCAAGGAGAGCGTCAGTGGAATCCCCAGTTAGCCAGTACATCAGAAGTTCCAGATGCCTAGACTTTTGACTGATATCTGATGCTGGGGGGCAGTCTTGTTGGGCTGACATGATGAAATCCCGTCTCTACTAAAAATATAAAAATTAGCTTGATATGGTGGCACACACCTGTAATCCTAGCTGCTCGGGAGGCTGAGGCAGGAGAATTGCTTGAAGCCAGGAGGTGGAGGTTGCAGTGACCCAAGATTGAGAAACTGCACTTTAGCCTGGGCAACAGAGTGAGACTGTCTCATTAAAAAAAAAAAAAAAAAGAAAGAAAAGAAAAGAAAAAGCAAGAAAAAAAGTAGATAAAAGCATTTTCTCAAAAGTTTTTGCCATAGATAGCATGTCTAATGTAATTTATTCACTTTTACAATTAGTTTTGTACTCTCAACAATTAACAAACCAAGAAATCTTAGTGTTGCTTTTATCCCTTGCTGCCGCTAGGTAACGATATCATAGTCTTTTTTCATAACCCAGATAGTAGAAGTAAGTTGTTTTTCAGTCCAAAAGCATTTAGTATTAATATATTAAGTTGCCTGGTGAAATTTCTGCTCATTTTATTGAAAAGCCAGTGAGTGTCTAGATCTTGCTTATTCATAAGTATGCTTTTTAATAGCAAGCAACTTTATTAAAAATTTTAATCTGTAGAAAGCATTTTCATTTCTCATGTCAAAAAAGAAAACTGAAACCCATGAGCATTCAGATACTTCTCTATGTTCCCATTGTTCCTTGAATTATACTCTATTCTGGGAACTGACATGCAATTTATTAACATTCAGGCTTTGCAATTTCTCACTGCTTATTATGATATTAATAAGGTTTACAAGCTGCTTACTAAAATAACAGTCAAGAATTGACTTAAATTGAGAGAACTTATACCTACAGAGGAAGTAGGAACTCTGTAGGTATTTTTCTGCATGGCTATTTTTAACTATTTGATTTGAAAATGTGGGCTCTGGCTTTGTGGGAAGGGTTGCATTTGTTTAATATAGATGAAGATGGCAAGCCTGTTCCAGATGATAAAAATAATTTGAGCAAAGGAACAGCAGCAGGAATTTTCAGGGAATGTCCTTTGTATGAATAGATTAATCATGTTATTATGAAATGGGAGAAGTAGGTTTGGGAAGATAGTTTGGGCTCTTATTTTGAATACAAAAGCTTGAACTATATCCTGAAGACTAGGGAGAAGTGTTGAGGGTTTGTTTTATGCTTCGTTTTAAGAAAAATCAACTTATTGTTCATGTGAAAATAATACATTTTCATTGCAAATCATTTAAACAATACAAAAGAAAAAGAAAAAAAACTCCCTGAAATCTTATTTGACAATTATAACTCAATAAAGTTGGGAGAAAATATTTTTTAAAAAACAACTTTTATGTCCCACCATTTAAAAAGAGTCATTATTAACATTTGACTAACCTCATTCTAAGTATCTTTCTATGCTTTTATATGGATAGAATGATAGATAAATAGGTTTATAGACATATGTACTTTAAAAATTGTATCATAAGGTGTGTTATTAAAAAATAAAAAGTATGCTTTCTGCTGCGAGCTTCCAAAATGACAAAGAAGGAACAGCGGTCGTGCCAAAAAGGGCCGCGGCCATGTTCAGCCTATTCGCTGCACAAACTGTGTCCGATGCGTGCCCAAGGACAAGGCCATTAAGAAATTCGTCATTCGAAACATAGTGGAGGCCGAAGCAGTCAGGGATATTTCTGAAGCGAGCGTCTTTGATGCCTATGTACTTCCCAAGCTCTATGTGAAGCTACATTACTGTGTGAGTTGTGCAATTCACAGCAAAGTAGTCAGGAATCGATCTTGTGAAGCCCGAAAGGACCAAACACCCCCACCCCGATTTAGACCTGCGGGTGCTGCCCCACGACCCCCACCAAAACCCATGTAAGGAGCTGAGTAAAAGATTGAAGACAACTATTCCCTGGAGAAAAATAAAATGGAAATTGTACTTGATATTGCCTATTAAGTGTATCTGCGCCAGATAGGGTGGGGATTTTGTGTGTGTTAGACCAAGTGTGAAATAACAAGTAGTATTTTCATGGGGAAGAAAGCTTATTTATGTAATCAAATTTTTTTTTGGTTGGGGGGGAGGGGTAGGGGATGGAGTCTTGCTCTGTTGCCCAGGCTGTAATGCAATGGTGCTATCTCAGCTTATTGCAACCTCTGCCTCCTGGGTTCAAGCGATTCTCCTGCCTCGGCTTTCCAAGTAGCTAGTATTAGAGACGTGTGCCACCACACCCAGCTAATTTTTTGTATTTTTAGTAGAGGTGGGGTTTTACTATATTGGCCAGGCTGGTCTGGAACTCCTGACCTCAGATAATTCACCCCTTAGGCCTCCCAAAGTGCTGGGATTACAGGTGTGAGCCATCATGCCTGGCTATTCATTTAAATTAAACCTTGTTTGCAGTCATGTCCTTGGCCTCACAACTTGCATAGCTGTGTGAAATAAAAAGTTTAGGCATCTGTGAAAAAAAATAAATAAAAAATAAAAAATAAAAAAATAAAAAGTATTACATTTAAGTTTACTTGAATTTAATAGAATTGAGTTAAAGTTAATTGAATTCTGTTAATCCTGAATTCTTTTTATTGTTCAGTGGCATGATCTCGGCTCACTGCAACTGCCACTTCCCAGGTTCAAGCGATTCTCCTTCCTCAGCCTCCCAATTAGCTGGGACTACAGGCACGCACCACCACACCCACCTAATTTTTTGTATTTTTGGTAGAGACGGAGTTTCACCGTGTTAGCCAGGGTGGTATCAATATCCTGACCTTGTGATCCGCCCACCTCGGCACTCCAAAGTGCTGAGATTACAGGCGCGACCCACTGCGCCTGGCCAAGAGAGCTCTTTTCTAGGCATTCTTTTATATTTGTGGGAATCTGCCTAGTATCTTTATTTCCAAGTGACATCGTGTCTGGGTGTAATATTCTTGGACCATACTTCTGTTCTTTCAGAATTCTGTAGCCAATGCTCCATTGGCTTCTATCTCTGGAATGTTGCTGTTGAAAAATGTAAGGATAGCCTGAATTTTTCTCCTTGTAGGCATTCTACTTTTTCTGCCTGAATATCTGAAGTTCAGTAAGTTAATTACAATATTTCTCAAGACAGAATATTCTGTATCAAAATGCCTTCTCTCTTGACCTTTCAAGCTGTATATTAGTACTTCATTTTAGGGCAAACTTCTGATTCTACATTTTTGAATACTTCTGTTCCATTTAATGAGTTTTCAATTCCAGTGACACCAATAACTTCTGTCTTCCATATCTATTAATTTCTATTTGATTGTTTTAATATCTTTGTGTTTTCATCTACCATTATTGTGATTATTTCAAACCTTTTTCTATATCAATAATTCCATTTCTAGGGATGTAAAAGTCTTTAAAAAAAGAAAATAAAAAACTAACTCCACTTCTAGCCATGTCTCTTCTATTCCTTGTTTTGAGGTATTTATTAGTCTTTGCATTCTCAAACGTGCAATTTCCCTATTCATCTCTTTCAATTGTTTTATTATCTTGTTTTTGAGTTCTTATTCTATTGAGCTTCTTTTCTTTTCTTTTTTTAGAGACAGGGTCTTGGTCTGTTGCCCAGGCTGGAGTACAGCGGCAGAATCATAGTTCACTGTAACCTTGAACTCCTGGGCTCAAGAAATTCTCCTACCTCAGGCTCCCAAGTAGCTAGGATTACAGGTGCCCACCACTATCATGTCTGGCTAATTTTTTTTAATTTTTGTAGAGACAAGGTGTCAGTATGTTGCCCAGGCTGGTCTTAAACTCCTGGCCTCAAGTGATCAGCTCACCTTGACCTCCCAAAGCACTAGGATTACATAGGTTTTAGCCACCACACCTGGTCTGGGCTCATTTTCTTAATAAATTGTTCTAGAGCTCAAAGCACTCAGGGTGAAGTTTTTCTGTTTTTCTATTTGTCTCTGAAATTGCTTTTCACTTTATCTGAAACTGATTTGTTTTTCCTACTGAACTGCAGTCTAAAGGCTGTTATTTTATGCAGTATGCAGTTTTTCTATGATTTTTATGCTTGTCTGAAGGAGGGAAGAGGCTGCTTCTGTACAGCCTTAGTTAGAATATCCAAGTTCTGCAATCACTTCTGAGGTTTTAAGTGTCTGTTCCAAAATTCACTCCACTAGTGGCTGATGTATCCCACTTCCATGGAAAAGACAGCTTCACTTCTTGGAACCTCCCTCAGTTCAGTATGTTTTGAGTTGGTCTATTCCATACTTCCCACTTCAAGTTTTTCTCCCCAGTAGCCGTTTTCACCTTTCCAGAGAAGGGAGGGGAAAGAGAAGGAAACTGTTCAATTTTCTTCTCTCTTGTATGTGCATATGTTTGTGTTAATTGTCAGGATTTTGTGAATCTAATTGTATGAGTTCTGGTGGAATGAAGGCAAGACTGGAAATCTTGATATATTCCAGCCCAAAAGCTTCTATTTATTTCCTTGACTGCCACTTATTGACATTTAAGATACTGACCCTTTGTTTGCCGTGGATAAAATTTTAACTTTTTAAACTTTCCTAGGTATTGGTCAAAACAGAGTCCGTGAGATAGCTTTATTCAATTTTCTTAACCTAGAAGTCTAATAATTTTTAATGTGTGTATATTTTCATTTTTATTATAAAAGTGTATATCTTCGCTGTAAAATTTCTTTTTTTTTTTTTTTTTTTGAGACGGAGTTTCGCTCTTGTTGCCCAGGCTGGAGTGCAATGGTGCGATCTCAGCTCACCACAACCTCCGCCTCCTGGGTTCAGGCAATTCTCCTGCCTCAGCCTCCTGAGTAGCTGGGATTACAGGCACGCGCCACCATGCCCAGCTAATGTTTTTTGTATTTTTAGTAGAGACGGGGTTTCACCATGTTGACCAGGATGGCCTCGATCTCTTGACCTCGTGATCCACCCGCCTCGGCCTCCCAAAGTGCTGGGATTACAGGCTTGAGCCACCGTGCCTGGCCTATGCTGTAAAATTTCAAAGCATACACAAGTATATAAAGTAAAAGTGAAAGTTCCTTGTAATATAGCCCTCAAGAATATTACTTTTAACAGTCTCCAGATCTTTTTACCTATTTATTCTTTTTTGACAATGCTTTGACCCTTCAGTGATAATTTAGAAATATATAAATACACAGATGTCTTTTTTTTAAAAAAACAGCTTTATTGCAGCATATTCCACATGCCATAAAATTCACTCATTTTATGTGTACAAATCAATGATTTTTAGTAAATTTATAGAGTTGTACAGCCATCATACATGTATGTACATAAATACATAGTTATTTTTGTAGGCCCTATTTAACTTACTCTCCCAGTTCTAAAATGTATTTACCTACTTACCTATGCCCACATCATGCCAACATGACTAGAAGGTGGCTTTCCAGAACTCTTGGGTAGTTCTGTTCCTGCCAACTGAGCTACTTGCCTACTAAATGCCTTTGGGCTTATTTCTTTATTAATATATCAGTGATATTTGCTATCATAATTTAGTTAAATTTTGGAAAACATGAAATATGAGCATAAAGATAAAAGAGATGTTTCTATGAAAACTAAATTGAATGCATTGGAAAGGCTTGTTAAAGGCAAGTTGCTAAAAATTCATTAAAATAACTCGGGTCAGAAATCTGAAAGTGGAAATCCTTCCATCTAGAATAATTTCACGTCCAAACACTGTGGTTCACACCTGTAATCTCAGCACTTTGAGAGGCTGAGGCAGGAGGAGCCTTTGTTCTTAGGAGTTCCAGGCTGCAGTCAGCTATGATTGTGTCACTGTACTCCAACTTGGGCAATAGAGCAAGACTCTGTCACAAAAAGAAAGAATTTTGTTATCGTAGCACTATTCATAATAGCAAAGACATGGAATCAATCTAAGTGCTCATCAACAGTAGACTGGATAAAGAAAATGTGGTAGGTATACACCATAGAATACTACACAGTCATAAAAACAAATAAGATAATGTCCTTTGTAGCAACATAAATGGAACTGGAGGCCTTATCCTAGGCAAACTAATGCAGGAACAGAAAACCAAATACCAGATGTTCTCACTTATAAGTGGGAGCTAAACATTGAGTACACATGGACACAAAGAAGGGAACAGACACTGGGGCCTACCTGAGGGTGGAAGTGGGAGGAGGGAGAGGACTAAAAAGCTACCTATTGGGTACCATGTTCTTTATGCCAGTGACAAAATAAAATGTACACCCAACCTCCTTGACACACAATTTACCTATATAGCATGCCTGCATATGTGACCCTGAACCGAAAATAAAAGTTCAAAAAAAAAAGAATTTTGGCTTGGTGCGGTGGCTCATGCTTGTAATCCTAGCACTTTGGGTGTCCGAGGGGGGCCGATTGCTTGAGCTCAGGAGTTTGAGACCTGCCTGGTCAACATGGTGAAACCCCATCTCTACTAAAAATACAAAAACCAGCTGGGTGTGGTGGTGCATGCCTGTAATCCCAGCTACTATGGAGGCTGAGGTTTGAGAATCGCTTGAACCCAGGAGGCAGAGGTTGCAGTGAGCCAAGATCATGCCACTGCACTCCAGCCAGGGTGACAGAGCAAGACTGTCTCAAAAAAAAAAAAAAAGAAAGAATTTTGCATTCAGATTGCTTCACAAGTGTCTTTCAGTTATTGTTCCACTTTAAAGAAACCTTTAAAGAAATTGTAAATAGTTCATTAAAGGCAGGAAACTTCATTCAGAGGGCTATATTCACAGAAAAATCCCAAAACTACTTCAAAAGATTGGTGAAAAAATTTACATTTGTAAGTCTTTTTTTTTCTTATTCATTTATTTATTTTTTAAAGATGGGGTTTCATTATGATGGCCAGGCTGGTCTTGAATTCCTGACCTCAAGTGATCCACCCACCTCAGCCCCTCAAAGTGTTAGGATTACAGGCATGAGCCACTGCTCCCAGCACATTTGTAAGTCTTAAATTAAAAGAAAATGCTTATACAATAAGCTTATTTTTCTTAAAGCAAAACTGTATTCTGCATCATATAATGCTTTATGATTCTGCTTTTTTTTGAGACGAAGTTTTGCTTTTGTTGCCCAGACTGGAGTGCAGTGGCTCCATCTTGGCTTACTGCAACCTTTGCCTTCCGGGTTCAAGTGATTCTCCTGCCTTGGCCTCCTTAGCTGGAATTACAGGTGCCTGCCACCAAGCCCAGCTAATTTTCTGTGTTTTTAGTAGAAATGTGGTTTTATCATGTTGGCCAGGCTGGTCTTGAACTCCTGATCTCAGGTGATCCACCCACCTGGGCCTCCCAACCCAATTCTGCATTTTAATAGACTTTTCAGCTAACAACTAACCACTAGTCCCAACAGCATTGAATAGAAGGGTTTCCCATGGGTGTGTAATCAACTTTTCTTTTGCAATATATTAAGGACATTTTTCATGTCACTTTGTGTAAATTTCCCTCATTTTTGTTTTTTGAGAGAGACAGGGTCTCACTCTGTTGCCCAGTGGGTAGTGCAATGGAGAGATCATAGCTCAATGTAGCCTCAAATTCTTGGACTCAAGTGATCCTCCCACCTCGGCCTCCCCAGTAGCTAGGACTACAGCCACATACCACCACGCCTGGCTAATTAAAAAAAAAAAATTTCTTTTTCTTTTTTTTTTTTTTTTTTTTGAGATGGAGTTTCTCTTTTGTTACCCAGGCTGGAGTGCAATGGCGCGATCTCAGCTCACCGCAACCTCCACCTCCTGGGTTCAGGCAATTCTCCTGCCTCAGCCTCCCTAGCAGCTGGGATTACAGGCATGCGCCACCATGCCCAGCTAATTTTTTTGTATTTTTTTAGTAGAGACGGGGTTTCACCATGTTGACCAGGATGGTCTCGATCTCTTGACCTCGTGATCCACCCGCCTCGGCCTCCCAAAGTGCTGGGATTACAGGCGTGAGCCACCGCGCCCGGCCCACAAAATTTTTTTTTTTTAGAGATGGGATCTCACTATGTTGCTCAGGCTGTACTCACTTTTTTTTTTTTTTTTTTTTTTTGAGATGTAGTTTCACTCTTGTCAACCAGGCTAGAGTGCAATGGCATGATCTCAGCTAACTGCAACCTCCACCTCCCGGTTCAAGTGATTCTCCTGCCTCAGCCTTCCGAGAAGCTGGGATTACAGGCATGCACCACCATGCCCAGCTGATTTTTGTATTTTTAGTAGAGATGGGGTTTCTCCATGTTGGTCAGGCTGGTCTCAAACTCCCAACCTCAGGTGATCCGCCCACCTCAGCCTCCCAAAGTGCTGGGATTACAGGCGTGAGCCACTGTGCCCTGCCCTGTACTCGCTTTCTATAAAACTGGCCTCATGTTATTCCATTGCATAGTGGATACCCTCTAATTTCTTTACAAATTCCCTATTTAAACCATTTTTTTTTGATGTTTTGTCGAAAAAAACTTGAGCAGGGAACTGAGATTATGAAGGTGGATTGAGAGATGAATCTGGCAATAGAGCATAAAACGGATTGGAGAGAATGGAAAAAGGGAAATTGTTGATGAGAGACTCTTGAAGTAATCCAGCTGAGATTAGACCAGGAAGTGGTCATGGTTTTTCCCTCACTCTTATGCATCCAACATATGCTTTCCGTCCGTTTTGAAGTCCCGACATTTCTAGAAAATGCAGTTATCTTTCTCTTGTCTACCTTAGCTCATCTCAGTCCTGAATTTCATCTTTGCTTGTTGAAATTCTACCTTTCCTTGAAGATCCAGAAGGAACCCCACACCCTGCCATGACTGGTTCTGGCTGGGAACTTGTCCCTCCTTCCTTTCTTCCTCCCACACAGCATGTTTCTTCCAAAGCAGTACAGGGCAGTGGTGAAGAGCAACGATTTTGGATCCACCAATGTGCTATCTCCGTGACCTTGGGCACCTTACTCAGTGGTAGTTCTCAGTGCCTCAGTGTCTCACCTGTCAGAGGGGGAGAAGTGCATACAGCGTTGTTATGAGGATTGAATCAGTTAAAAGTTGTAAGAACAGTGTCTGAGAGCATCTGATCAGCTCTGAATAAATGTTAGCAATTGTTTTGATTCACCGCGGAGGGCGGTCTACGAGAGCGAAGAGCCCCACTCAGCCAGCGGGGCCTGGCGGGGGGCCTGCCGCACTGAAAGCTCCACGGCGGGGATGCGTAGGGGATGCGCAGAATGCGGTCAGCAATAGGCGGGGCCACGCCCAGGCGCGCGGAGCGCTGTTCCAGGAGTCGCGCGCTCGCGGTCATGTGACACAGTGAAGATGGCGTCGCCCGGCTGCCTGTGGCTCTTGGCTGTCGCTCTCCTGCCATGGACCTGCGCTGCATGGGTGTTGCAGCATCTGGACCCGCCGGTGCCGCTGCCGTTGGTGATCTGGCATGGGATGGGTGAGTGAGTGAGAAGTTTGAAAGGGTTTGGCGACTCTCTCTCCTCCTAGCCTGGGTTCGCATCTGCAAAATGCGGGTGTGGAGGACGAGGACCTGGACCCACAGCACGAGGCAGGCACGACGTTTTAGGATTTGAAGGGCTACTCTGAGTTGGAAAGAGAGAAGGGGAAGGAGCCGTCCTTTGTCGAGTTCTTAGAGAGAGCCTCGCTTAGCGTTGAGGTTTTACATGCTGTTCTTGATTAATTTTCACAGTAGTGGTGTGAGGATGTCGCATCTTGCACTTGGTCAGGCTAGGTAAACTGCGGCCGGCTATATGACTGGTGCATCTACCCTTTTATTTATTACTTCACACACTGAACAGAGATTTGTTAGGTACCTACATTTCATTTACAAGTTGAGTATCCCGTATCTGAAATGCTGGGGACTGGAAGTATTTCAGATTTTTTAAAAAAACATTTGCATATATACAACAAGATATCTTGGGGTTGGGACCCAAGTGTGAACATGAAATTCATTTATTTTTTATATACACCTTATACTCATAGTTGGAAGTTAATTTTATGCAATATTTAAAATAATCTTGTGTATCCCATTACATGAGATCGAGTGTGGAATTTTCCACTTGTGGCATCATGTCTGGGCAGAAAAACTTTCAGATTTTGGATTCGCATTTTCAGATTGGGATGCTTAAGACTCATTTAACACAGTTATTGAGTACCTACTCAATAACTGTGCTGAGGATACAGTAATGAACTAAACAGACTAAATTCTTTGTTCTTTTGGAACTCACTCTCCAGTGAGAGAAGCAGATTATAAAGAAATTAAGAAGTAAAAAAATATATCAAATGATGATAGTGCAATGGAGAAAAATATAGCAGGGTTTAGGGTAAAGACTGGAGGTGAGGGCTTATACTTTTATAAAGTAAAGTTGGGAAAGAATTCACTGAGAAAGTGACATCTGAGTATACACCTGAGGTGGATAAGGACAGTTGCCACTTGGCTGTCTGGTAGGAGGAACAGTAAATGGAAAAGCCCTGATGTGGAAGTATGTCTGGTGTGTTCAAGGAACTGCATGCAGATCAGTAAGGCTGGAAATGAGTGAGTAAGGGGAAGAAGTTAGTTTAGGTTGGAGGGGAGGGGCAGGTACAGATGTTATTGGCCCTGGTAAGACTACTGCGGGGACTTTGGCTAGAGTGTCATGGGGAACTTTTTGAGCAGATGAGTGACATGATCTGATGCATTTTAAAAGATTCACTTTAGTTGCTGTATTGAGAATAGATCGTAGGGAGTCATGCATAGTCACAGGGAGACAGGTTAGGTAACTATTGCAAAAATTTTTCTTTTTTTTGAGACAGGGTCTCACACTGTTGCCTGGGCTGGAGTGCAATGGCACGATCTTGGCTCACTGCAACCTCCACTTTCTGTGTTCATGTGATTCTCCTGCCTCAGCCTCCCAAGTAGCTGGGATTACAGGCGCACACCACCACACCCAGCTAAGTTTTTGTATTTTTAGTTGAGACGGGGTTTCACTATGTTGGCCAGACTGATCTCCAACTCCTGACCTCGTGATCTGCCTGCCTTGGCTTCCCACAGTGCTGGGATTACAGGCGTGAGCCACTGCACCTGGCCTATTGCAATAATTTAAACAAGAGATGATGATGGCTTGGAACTGTAGAGTAACAATAGAGGTGTTGAGAAGTGGTCAAAGTTTGAATAGATTTTGAAGGTAGAAGTATAGGATTTGCTAACAGATCAGACTTGGAATAAGAGAGAAAGAAAGGAGCCAAAGATGACTCCACAGGTTTTGGCCTGGACAATTGGAAGGGTAAAGTTTTCATTTTACCAAGATAGGGGAGCCTGTAGGTCAAGCTGACTTAGGGTGGGGGAAAGATCAAAAGTCTACTTTTGGGCTTACTAAACTTGAGATCCTCATGAGGCATCCAGGAGATGTTGTAGAGGCATTTGGAGTGTGGAGTCTAGGACAGAGATACAGGCTGGAGATTTAAGTAGGGAGTCTTTGGATTCAGCTAGTAATGAAAGCCTAGGGACTGGGTGAGATCACGGAGGGAATGAGTGTACACAGAGGACTGAGCCCTGAGGCACTCCATTGCATTTGGAGGTAGAGGAAATGAGGAGAAACTAGCAAAGGAGACTGTGACAGAACAACCAGTGAAGTGAAGGGGAGTCTGGAAAGTGCAGTGTCCTCGAAGCCAAGTGAAGAAAATGTTTCAGGAGGAGGGGCATGATCAACTGTATCAAATGTTTATAGGTCAAGGAAGATAAAGGCTGACATCTGATTGTTGGATTTAGCAATATAAAGATGATTAATAATCTTGACAAAAGTAGTTTTGGAAGAGTGGTGAGAGTGAGAGCTTTATTGGGATGGGTTACAGAAAAATATTCAGAGTAATTAGAGTCAGCAAATATAGACAAACTGTTTCAAGGCTCTGCACCAGGCCCTGGGGCTACTACAGCAGGGTTAAAAGAGGACACAAGATAGGAGCTTTGTGTTTTCCCAGAGCTCACAGTCAGTTACAGGGGAGGCAGAGGCAGTTAAGTAACCTACAATTACAGCTCAGCATGGAGAACGTTGTTTTGAGAGAAATAAAAGGAATAGACGATTCTCTAGGCAATAGCCTTTCCTTCTTCTAAAATTGGTTCTTAAGTTTTCTTGCAGGTTGAAAATGGGATGAGTAAGTTCAAAATGGGAAATGATCTCAGTCCACTTCTCCTACTCAGTAGCCAGTTTGCTTCCTGTTCCTAGTTCTGGTTCCTTGAAATAGAAGAAGTAACAAGTCTGGAAGTAGGTGAGGAGGCTCCTGAAGTGCAAATTTAAGGCAGCACTCACTCTCAAGTTCAGTGTTAGCACTGAAATGAACTTGAGATTGAGTGAATGAGTGCCTCCTTAAATTTTGCGCCTTAGAGCAGGGCACCCTGACTCCCTGGGTGGGTCTGTGATCTGTTAGGAACTGGGCCACCATGCTTGACCTATATGGAAAATTTTTTTTTTTTTTTTTGAGGTGGAGCCTTGCTCTGTTGCTCAGGCTGGAGTGCAGTGGCATGATCTCATCTCACTAAAACCTTCACCTTTCAGGTTCAAGTGATTCTTCTGCCTCAGCCCCCTTGAGTAGCTGGGACTACAGGTGTGCACCACCACACCCTGGCTAATTTTTGTATTTTTAATAGAGATGGGGTCTCAACATGTTGGCCAGGCTGGTCTCAAACTCCTGACCTCAAGTGATCTGCCCACCTTGGCTTCCCAAAGTGCTGGGATTATAGACGTGAGCAACGGCACCCAGCTCCTGTATGGACTTTTGAAGCTTATTACTTGATGAACAGGAGCTAAGCAAAAAATGTTCTTTCTTGTATTTTTAAAAATTGAGGTGAAAATTCATATAAAGTTTACCATTTTGAATCGTACAATTCAGTGGCATTTAATATATTTGCAATTTTTATTTATTTATTTTTTTGAGACGAAATCTCACACTGTTGCCCAGACTGGAGTACAGTGAAGTGATCTCAGCTCACTGTAACCTCTGCTTCCTGGGTTGAAGGGATTCTCCTGCCTCAGCCTCCTGAGTAGCTGGGATTACAGGCGTGTGCTACCACGCCCAGCTAATTTTTGTATTTTTAGTAGAGATGGGGTTTCACCATGTTGGTCAGACTGGTCTCGAACTGCTGACCGCATGACCTGCCTGCCTTGGCCTCCCAAAGTACTGAGATTACAGGCGTGAGCCACAGCGCCTGGCCTGTGTATTTGCAATGTTGTGCAACTAAAACTTCTCTCTTTTCAGCGCCCCAGAAAAACACTCATACCCATTAAGTAATCCCTCTCTATTTCCCCCTCCTACTACTTCTTGATAATCTCTAACCTACTTTTCTGTCTCTCAGTGGATTTGCCTATTTATTTATGATATAAAAGGAATCATACATTATGTGACCTTTTGAGTCTGGCTTATTTCACTTAGCATAATGTATCTCATTGTGGTTTTGGTTTGCATTTCACATGCTTTTCACATGCTTGTTGTTAATCATTTGTATATCTTCTTTGAAAAATACCTTTTTAAGTCCTTTTACCATTTTTAAATTAGGTTATCTTTTTGTTGAGTTGTAAATAAGTTATAAGTTCCTTGTATATTCTGGATATTAAGCGCTTATTGGATAAATGTTTTGCAAATATTTTCTTCCATTCTGTACATTGTCTTTACATTCTTGATAATGCTCTTTGAGCCCTCAAAGTTTATAAACAATAAATAATGATGTTTTGACTCATGAGTTTCCATCATTGTTTTTTGTTGGCTAGGAGACAGCTGTTGCAATCCCTTAAGCATGGGTGCTGTTAAAAAAATGGTTGAGAAGAAAATACCTGGAATTTACGTCTTGTCTTTAGAGATTGGGAAGACCCTGATGGAGGTAAGGTGCTTCACAGCTGTTTCTTTGAAGGGTTGTTGACTGATATCATAGCGTATACTGTTAAAATGCTTTGCTTTGTGTTTTTAGCAGCAAATCATACAATGATGCTTTCACCCTTGAGTGGCTCACATGAGGATACCAACCTAAGCGAGTTTACCTCTTAAAGAAGATGCCAGTGGTTTTTTTCAGTCCCATCCTGTCACTTCTCTCTGGCTTCTTTTTTAGGATGTGGAGAACAGCTTCTTCTTGAATGTCAATTCCCAAGTAACAACAGTATGTCAGATACTTGCTAAGGATCCTAAATTGCAGCAAGGCTACAATGCTATGGGATTCTCCCAGGGAGGCCAATTTCTGTAAGTTCCTTTTTGTTATAGTGTATGACTTACATGGAATTGATTTTTTTTTCTTTTATTCAGATGAATTGACTCCTCCAGTTCTTTCAAGATTCTCACCTATTTTGGAAGGGAAGTTTCCTAAAACGTTCCCATGTAAGAAGCTTTATGGAACTTAATTTCTTTTCTTTCCTTTTTTTTTTTTGAGATGGAGTTTCGCTCTTGTTGCCCTGGCTAGAGTGCAGTGGCGTGACCTCGGCTCACTGCAACCTCCACCTTCTGGGTTCAAGCAATTCTCCTGCCTCAGTCTCCTGAGTAGCTGGGACTACAGGCACCTGCCACCACACCCAGCTAATTTTTTTGTATTTTTGGTAGAGATGGGGTTTCACCATGTTGGACAGGCTGGTCTCAAACTCCTTACCCCAAGTGATCCATCTGCCTTGGCTTCCCAAAGTGCTGGGATTACAGATGTGAGCCACCACACCCAGCTGGAACTTAATTTATTTTATATGAAAGTTGAAAGATTTGTGTTTGCCCATATCAGAGGAAAATCCTGAAACTCTGTGGATTTGGGGAACCACAGAGGATGAGTAGCTTAATCTGTGAAGCTGATTGTGGATGATAGATTTCCATCTGACAGTCGGAGCTAAAACCCCCTTTTATTCCATAGGAGGGCAGTGGCTCAGAGATGCCCTTCACCTCGCATGATCAATCTGATCTCGATTGGGGGACAACACCAAGGTAACGTCAGCCTCTTTGCTTCCTTTTTTCTCTAACCCACGTGACCACCTGATTTTTAAAAATCTAGGAACTGTATTTGCACAAGACATCAGCCATCCTTGCAAAATCCTGTTTCTCTAGCTTTTAACAAATTAACCAGCATTGATGGAGACATAGGAAGAGACTTAGGATTTTAGAGGCCTGGATCACTAGGTTGGCATCTACTTCTCTCCAATTTCATTGACATGAGTTCGTGGAAGTGAGATGGTTATAACCGCATGGCAGGTGGTGCTTGAGGAGCTAGGAAAATTGAGTGACCTTTCCTGTTCTCTGACTTGGTGATATCCTTTTGAATTTAGGTTTAGGCAAAGAATGGTGTGTAAGCTTTTGTCTATAAATTTAAACCCTTTGAGAAACAGCAGGTTTTCTATTTAGGTAGAATTACATACTTTTGAGGAAAGATGTGTCTTTAGAATGGAATTTCATCTCTGCTGTGATGGGTGTAGTTATTAGCTGGTATAGTGTGGGAGCAGAATGAGTCTGTATAATCAGGAAACCTGGATTCACCCAATTAACTGTTACTCATAGGCAAGTAATTTGATATCTTAGGTTATACTCACAGATGGAGGAAACCAAAATATGGCCCTGCCTGTCTTATGGGAATTTTTCAGAGGATAAAGTAAAATAATAGGCAGGAAAATACTTGTTAAAAGTATAAGGATTATATAAAAGCAAGTTGGTAAAAATGGCTTTAATATTCATTCATTTAACAAATATTTATTGAAAACCTATTATGTGCCAGGAACAAGACAGACAAGGTCCTTGCCTTCATAAAATATATGTATATACACACATATATGCACATACATACATAGACATATATATGTATACACACACACACATATATATATGTCTATATACACACACACACACATATATATATATATATATATATTAGAGTGGAGGATAGCTGGGTACGTGGTGGTGCATTCCTGTAGTCCCTGCTACTTGGAAGGCTGAGGGTGGAGGATCATTTGAGGCCAGGAGTTCGAAGTATTGTGCTGTGCTATAATTGTGCCTGTGAATAGCTACTGCACTTCAGCCTGGGCAACATAGCAAGCCCCAGTCTCTTGGAAAAACAACAACAACAACAGAATACTGTTTGACGGACACACTCGTGGGGTAGTGCATAAAGGAGTGGGCTCTGGAGCCAGACTGCCTGTATTTGAGTCCTGGTTTATCACTTATGGTCTAAACTTGGACAAGATATTCAGTTTTACAGTTTTCTATCTGTGACATAGGGCAAATAATGATGTCTACTCCACAGGGTGCTTGTGAGGATTAAACTTCTTATTGCCAATATATGCTTAGAACTATTCGTGATACTCAAAACAGTGTTATTGATGAGGATGCTCAGGGTGAAGTCTAACTGGGGAAAGGGAAGGAAATGGGGCTGGGTACTATTTGAGATAAGGTGGTCAGATATGACTTGCCAGGACGAAGACCTGAGACATGAGAATGAGTCCAACCATGTGATACAGCACATCCTCCAGGGATGAGTAGATGCAAAGGTCCTTAGGCAGGAAAGAGTGTAGTAGCACCAGGAGGAAGCTGGTGATAGTGTTAGTTCTCTGCACTTTATTTTGATGAGGAATAAATGAATGAAATCAGAGTTTGGACCTGTTTGTTTTGTTTCTCACAGTGCCTTGTGCATAGTAGGTATTTGATACATGATTATTGAAGGAATGAATATTTGTCATCTACTGCTGTAGGTGTTTTTGGACTCCCTCGATGTCCAGGAGAGAGCTCACACATCTGCGACTTCATCAGAAAAACACTGAATGCTGGGGCTTACTCCAAAGTTGTTCAAGAACGGTATGTATGGTTAACTGAAAAGATTACAGACCTGTCACCGTGTGAAAATATCATGCTGACTTTCATGCTAACAGTGATTCCAGCAGTAGTTGCTTGTGGTATTCAAATGAGATCTTTTTGTATTATCTGCTCAGTTTCATTGTAAACCTAAACTTGCTCCAAAAAGTCTATTAATTAAAAAACAAAGAAAGAAAAACAAGGGCATTTTTCTATGTAAGAAGACTGTACTTGTAACAGAATAAATTTCCATCCTTAAAAAACGAACAGAAAGCCTTTAGAAAGTACTAAGCTGAAGGAATTATTATTGGTATTTAGAGGACAGATTCTTTATGTTATTAGCTATTCCTATATAACTGTACCTGACTACTCAAATGTATTTGGGTAGTTAGCATGGCCAGCCTGACACAGTGGCTCCCGCCTGTAATGTCAACTCTTTGAGAGGCCAAGCCAGGAGGATTGCTTAGAGTCAGAAGTTCACAACCCATCTGAGCAACATAGTGTGACCCTTGTCTCTATTAAAATCAATTTTTTTTAAAAAAGGGTGCAGAATTACTTTTGGAGTGTATTCTTGTTTAATTGTTTACAAACTTATTTGTGCATCAGAACCACTGGAAATTCATTAAAAATGGATTCCTAGGCTCTATCCTTAGACGTTGTGACTGGAGGTCTGGAGTACTGTAGATGATAGCTAGAGTTTGGGATCAACTAATATCCTGTGGGTTTTCCAAGTGCCTCATTCTTGTCAAATACCAACTCTTCATTATCCTTGAAGCCATTTTCCATGATACAGCCTTGTGACTGACTCATGTTGGAACAACCTACAGCTTGCTGTCTTTTCTCGTCCCACCCATTGGCGACACACATAGCCACAAAGCTGTTTTGAGTCAAAAGTGCCACCTAATGCTTATTACAAAAAACTAAGATACTCTGTATCTCTTACCTCCTTTTTTTGCCCTGAGGCCACACCAAGCTTTCCCCTTTGCCTGGTTTAATGGGCTGCGACTAATCACAACCTAATTATTTATATTCTACATATTCTCTGTTCTCATGGATTTGCATGGTGTTTAAACTTCATTCTTCCTCCTTTACTCTTTATTCTCAGTCTTGCTCAGTTGCCCCCAAAAAGCCTATACTTTTCTTTCTTTCTATTTCTTTATTCTGTGAACCAAAACAACCCTTGATCGGAATTCTGTTAGTGATGCCAAGTGAGCAGCCCGTGGGAGGTGACAAAGGACACCTAAATACTGATTAGGGCAGGGTGTAGTGGCTCATGCCTATAATCCCAGCACTTTGGAAGGTGTTGGTGGGCAGATCACTTGAGGCCAGGAGTTCGAGACCAGCCTGGCCAGCATGGCAAAACCCTGTCTCCAGCAGAAATACAAAAATTAGCCAGGCATGGTGGTGCACACCTCTAGTCCCAGCTACTCGGGAGGCTGAGGCTGGAGCATCGCTTGCACCCAGGAAGTGGAGATTGTAGTGAGCTGAAATCATATCACTGCACCCCAACCTAGGCAACAGAGTGAGACTCTTTCTCAAAAGAAGAAAACCATACGGCCCGGCGCGGTGGCTCAAGCCTGTAATCCCAGCACTTTGGGAGGCCAAGGCAGGTGGATCACGAGGTCAAGAGATCGAGACCATCCTGGTCAACATGGTGAAACCCCGCCTCTACTAAAAATACAAAAAATCAGCTGGGCATGGTGGCGCGTGCCTGTAATCCCAGCTACTCAGGAGGCTGAGGCAGGAGAAGTGCCTGAACCCAGGAGACGGAGGTTGCGGTGAGCTGAGATCGCGCCATTGCACTCCAGCCTGGGTAACAAGAGCGAAACTCCGTCTCAAAAAAAAAAAAAACAAAAAACCATACTAATTAAAAATGGTAGATTGACGTGTTTATCTTCACTTCCTCCTTAAACTTTAATGAAGTGGTAGCAGAATAATAAAAAGTGATAAACCCACAAGGGCAGAGAGAACAGGGAGAGAGGATATAAAAGATCACAAAAGACCGCAATATGTTTTTGAAAGCAAGCAAACAGATGAAATAAGTGTGAGAACTGTTTTAGCAGAGCAGATGGTGAAGGCTTAAAGCAACAAAGAGAAATCATTTTTTCTTTGTGATACTGTCCCAGGTTGCCCCTGGTTTAAGGGAGGATTCTATTCTGTTGCAAGAAGGCAACCATATCAAGCCAAAGTAAATTTTAAAAGAAAGTAATACTGTTTTGGTGCCTAAGGCCTCATAGGTCCTGAAATCAAGAATTGGGAGCCATGAGGAGCCAGGGTATTCTCCCTCCAGTGCCATTGTTGTTTCTCTCTCTCTGTCACTGCTTCTTTCTCTCCTTGCAGACTAGCTTCCCCTGCCGCCACCCACATGATAGAAGATGGCCTTGCACAACTTCCAAGTGTTTCATTTTCTGTTAGGAGATTATCTCAGTCTGAGGCTAGAATCTCTTTGTTCTTTTTTTTTTTTTGGGGACGGAGTTTCGCTCTTGTTACCCAGGCTGGAGTGCAATGGCGCGATCTCGGCTCACCGCAACCTCCGCCTCCTGGGTTCAGGCAATTCTCCTGCCTCAGCCTCCTGAGTAGCTGGGATTACAGGCACACGCCACCATGCCCAGCTAATTTTTTGTAATTTTAGTAGAGACGGGGTTTCACCATGTTGACCAGGATGGTCTCGATCTCTTGACCTCGTGATCCACCCACCTCGGCCTCCCAAAGTGCTGGGATTACAGGCTTGAGCCACCGCGCCCGGCCCAATCTCTTTGTTCTGATTCAGATTATTCGAGAAGGGACCATGCCCCAGCTCAGGTGAGGTGTCCACCTCTGCTCTCATTAGTTGTGGCCAGAGAAATGGGACCACACGTACCAACCATACCCACCTCCCTGTAAACCAGTAGGCAGGGCAGGAAGAGTGCAGGAGTGACTTGGGCAGAAACCCCAAAAAATGTCTCCCACATTCTTCAGATCACTTAACCTCTGCAAAGCAAACGTGATATCCTAATATGCACAGTAACACTGGCCTGGCATGGTGGGGGCAATGAAGAATGGTGTAACGGTTCTTTTTCTCATTTCTGAATGTAAAATCTACCCTCTAGTTCCCTTTTGCCTTTGCAAATGCTGTCAGCCCTTCCTGGCCTTTTCTTTCCTCCAGTTTGCTCCCTGCCATCCCCGGCCCCATGCTCTACTCTCCCACCCCTATCCTCCCTGCCACATATTTCAGTGTTGTCCTGGTCTTGGCCTCCATCTTCTCCTGTACCAGCTCAGGGGAAGCTAGAGCTTTCCTGTTAAATTTTCATAGCAACTGGCCCTCCCCAGGTCTGCTCTGGGCGCCGCTCCCAGTTTGCACCCCACTCACAGTTGATCTCAGAGTGCTTTTCCTCAGTTGTCCAGTTTGCCTCATGTCTTTGCCCTCAGCTGACGAATTTGTAACTTTGTTTTCTGGAAGTATTGAGGCATCTACTCAGGCTCTCTCAGAGACTTTTCAACCATCCAGAAAAGTTAGAGAGTAATGTAATAAACTACAGGCATACCTTGGAGATACTGAGGATTCGGTTCTAGACCACCACGATAAAGCAAACATTGCAATAAAGCAAGTCACACAAATTTATTGGTTTCCCAGTGCATATAAAAGCTATGTTCACAGTATACTATAGTCTATTAAGTGTGTAGTAGCATTATGTCTTTAAAAAGTACATGCTTAATTAGAAAATACTTTATTGCTAAAAAATGCTAATGATCATTTGAATCTTCAACAAGTCATCTTTTTGCTGGTGGAGGGTCTTGCTTCGATGTTAATGGCTGCCAACTGATCAGGGTGGTGGTTGCTGAAGGTTGGGGTGACTGTGCCAATTTCTTAAAATGACACAATGATGAACTTTGTATCAGTTGATTCTTCCTTTCATGAAAGATTTCTTTGTAGCGTCTGATGTTATTTGGTAGCATTTTGCCCACAGTAGAACATCTTTCAGAACTGGAGTCAATCCTCAGACCCTGCCACTGCTTTTATATAAGCTTATGTCATATTTATTCTAAATCATGTGTTATCATTTTATCAGTGTTTACAGCATCTTCACTAGGAGTAGATTCCATCTCAAGAAGCCACCTTTTTGCTCATCCATAAGAAGCAATTCCTTGCCTGTTAGTTTTATGAGATTGCAGCGATTCAGTCACATCATCAGGTTCTAATTCTAGTTCTCTTGCTATTTCCACATCAGCAGTTACTTCCTCTATTGAAGTCTTGAATCCCTCAGCCTTTCATTGGAATCAACTTCTTTTAAACTCCTGTTAATGTTGATAATTTGACTTCTTCCTGTGAATTGTGAATTTTTGTTTGTTTGTTTTTGAGACAGAGTCTTACTCTTTCACCCAAGTTGGAGTGCAATGGTGCCATCATGGCTCACTGGAGCCTCAGTCTCTCAGGCCCAAGTAATCCTCCCACTTCAGCCTCCTGAGCAGCTGCCACTACGGGTGTGAGCCACTACACCCCACTAATTTATTAATTTTTTGTAGAGATGGGATCCCACTTACGTTGCCCAGACTGGTCACAAACTCCTGGGCTCCACTGATCTTTCTTCCTCACCCTCCCAAAGTGCACGGCACCCAGCCTGTTAATGTTCTTAATGGCATTTAGAATGATAAATCCTTTCCATCAGGTTTTCCATTTACTTTGCCCAGATGCATCCAAGGAATCACTGTCTATGTAGCTACAACTTTATAAATGTATTTCTGAAATAATAAGACTTGAAAGTTGAAATCACTGCTTGATCCATGGGCTGTAGAATGGTGTTTATAGCAGGCATGAAGACAACATTAATATCTTTGTACATCTCCTTCAGAGCTCTTGAGTGACCAGGTGCTTTTTAATGAGCTGTAATACATATATTTTTAAGTTTGTTTTTAAACTTTTTTTAATTAAAAAAATATTTTTTGAAACAAGGTTGTGCTCTGTTGCCCAGACTAGAGTGCAGTGGTGTGATCACAGCTCACTGCCGCCTTCACCTCCTGGACTCAAGCCATCCTCCCACTTCAGCCTCCTGAGTAGCTAGGACTATAGGCATGCACCACCGTGCCTGGCTAATTAAAAAAAGAATTTTCTTTTGTAGAGGTGGGGTCTTGCCCAAGCTAGTCTTGAACTCCTGGCCTCAAATGACCTTCCTGCCTTGGCCTCCCAAAGTGCTGGCATTGCAGGTATGAGCCACCATGCCCAGCTGAGCCATGATGTTTTGAAAAAAATCTTTTTTTCTGAGCAATAGGTCTCAGCAGTGGGCTTAAAATAGTCAGCAAACCTGCTGTCATCTAGGCTTTGTTGTTCCATTTCTAGAGCACAGGCAGAGTAGATTTAGTGTAGTTCTTAAGGGCCCTAGGATTTAAAAAATGGTAACTGAGCATTGGCTTCAACTTCAAGTGATCAGCTGCATTAGGCACTCACAAGAGAGTCAGCCTGTCGTTTGAAGTTTCGAAGCCAGGTATTGACTTCTCCTCTATGGCTGTGAAAGTCCTAGATGGCATCTTCTTCCAATATAAGACTGTTTCATCCACACTGAAAATTGGTTGTTTATGGTCACCACTTTCATCAAGTATCTTAGCTAGATCTCCGGGATAACTTACTGCAGCTTCTGCATTAGCACTTGCTGCTCCATCTTGCACTTTCATGTTATGGAGATGGTTTCTTTCCTTGAACCTTATAAACCAACCGCTGCTAGCTTCACACTTTTTTTTCTGCAGCTTCCTCACCTCTCTTCACCTCAGCCTTCATTGAATTGAAGAGAGCTAGGACATTGCTTTGGATTAGACTTTGGCTTAAGGGAATGTTGTGGCTGGTTTGATCCTCTATTCAGACCACTCAGATTTTCTCCATATCAGCAATAAGACTGTTTTGCTTTCTTATTATTTGTGTGTTCACTGAAGTAGTACTTCTAATTTTCCTCAAGAACTTTTCTTTTGCACTTACTGCTTGGCTGTTTGGCGCACAAGGCCTAGCCGCAGCGTATTCTTGGTTTTCCACGTATCCTCCTCACTACACTCAATCTTTTGTAGCTTTTGATTTTAAGTGAGAGATGTGTGGCTTTTCTTTCGCTTGAACACTTAGAGGCCGTTGTGGGGTTATTAATTGGCCTAATTTCAGTATTGTTGTGTCTCATGGAATAGGGAGGCCCAAGGAGAGGGAGAGAGTTGGGGAATAACTGGTTGGTAGAGCAGAGAACACACACGTGTCAATTAAGTTCTCCATCTGTTTGTGGTGCCCCAAAACAATTACAATGGTAACATCAAAGGTCACTGATCACAATTGCCATAAAATATAGACTAGAAATGAAACGTTTAAAACATTGTGCAAATTAGGCCGGGCGCGGTGGCTCACGCCTGTAATCCCAGCACTTTGGGAGGCCGAGGCGGGTGGATCACGAGGTCAAGAGATCGAGACCATCCTGGTCAACATGGTGAAACCCCGTCTCTACTAAAAATACAAAAAAAAATCAGCTGGGCATGGTGGCGCGTGCCTGTAATCCCAGCTACTCAGGAGGCTGAGGCAGGAGAATTGCCTGAACCCAGGAGGCGGAGGTTGCGGTGAGCCGAGATCGCGCCATTGCACTCCAGCCTGGGTAACAAGAGCAAAACTCCGTCTCAAAAAAAAAAAAAAAAAAAAAAATTGTGCAATTAACAAAATGTGACACAGAGACATGAAGTGAGCACATGTAGTTAGAAAAATAATGTTAATAGATTTGCTCAACACAGTGGTCACAAACTTCAATTTGTAAAAAAACACAGTGTCTGAGAAGCATAATATTACACAGCAAAATAAAGCAAAGTTCATTTAAACAAGGTTTGCCTATACTAAGTAGGTAGGTCCTAGAACTAATATTTTATCATATTTACCTGGGAGTTTTTTTGGGGTGGGATATGGAGTCTTGCTCTGTCACCCAGGCAAGTGCAGTGGCACAATCCCGGCTCACTGCAACCTCCGCCTCCTGGGTTCAAGCAATTCTACTGCCTCAGCCTCCCGAGTAGCTGGGATTACAAGCATGCACCACCACGCCTGGCTAATTTTTGTGTTTTCAGTAGGGACGGGGTTTTGCCACGTTGGCCAGGTTGGTCTCGAACTTCTGACCTCAGACAAGCACCTGCCTCGGCCTCCCAAAGTGCTAGGATTACAGGCGTGAGCGACCGCGCTCACCTGCAAGAACTGAAACATTTCAGATAAAATCAAATTCTTAAACTTATCCCTTGCAGATCCCATTCTCTGCTGTCTCTCTAAAATTACCGTCAAAAAATTGGGAAAATTGTTTCTGTTTATTAAAAAATGTTACTGTTATGGCGTGGTGCAGTGGCTCATGCCTATAATCTCAGCACTTTGGAAGGCAGGCAGATTACTTGAACTCAGGAGTTTGAGACCAGCCTGAACAACGTGGCAAAACCCCCTCTTCACAAAAAAATACAAAAAATTAGCGGGTCATGGTGGCGCGCACCTATAGTCCCAGCTACCCTGGAGGCTGAGTTGGGAGGATCACCTGAGCCTGGGAGGTGGAGGTTGCAGTGAGCCAGGATAGTGCCACTCACTGCACTCCAGCCTGGGTGACAGAGTGAGACCCTGTCTCAAAAAAGAAAAAAACAACAACAACCAATTGCTATTAGAGATGTACATATTCATAATCAACATAGTATTATTTTTCATACTTAGATTTTTATATAATGTATACCTTGTGCATTTTACTCTGCAGATTATTTTTTCACTCATTATGTTTTTCAGATCTGTGTAGTTACTTACACATCTAGTTCATTCATCTTCCATGTCACTTGGCATTCTGTCCTATGACTACACCACAGTTTGTTAATCCCCATGTTGCGGACATTTCAGCACTTCCAGTTTCTCAATGTAGCAAACAGTTTGCAGTGAACATCCATGGACAAGAATTTGTCTACTAAGAAAATTCACATCATAGGCGCTATCGGTATTAAATACTTTGGGGGAAGTTATATCTCTGCCTCAGTTTCATCATCTGTAAAATAGGGCAATAATTTTAGGGTAGTAATCTACAATAGGCTGTAGAGATTAGATGAGTTAATAGGCATACAGTGCTGAGAACAATACCTTGAAAATACTTGCCGTGTGTTAGCTGCTGTTATTTCAGTAATTATTAGTATATGCATTTTCAATTTTACTTGATATTGCCAAAGTGACTGTACCAGTTTATATTCACACCAAGAGTATGAGAGTTCCATTTTTCTCCATTCTTACTAACTTTTGATCCTATGTCTTTTAAATGTTTTGCCAGTCAGATGCATGTAGAACGGTTACACATCCTAATCTGCGTGTGTTGATTATCAGTCAGGTTGAGCATCTGTTCAAGGTTTTTAGCCACTCAGGTTTCTCCTTCTCTTTCTGTGAATTGCTTCTATATAGTCCTTGCCTATTTTTCTTTTGGAGGGTTTGTCTTTTTCTCATTGGTTTGTATTGCATGCACACACACATTTTCTATAGTAAGACTTTGTTAGATCTATCTGTTGCACTTACCTTCTCCTAGTCTGATATATCTTTTTTTTTTTTCTTTTTTCTGAGACGGAGTCTCACTCTGTCACCTAAGCTGTAGTGTAGGGGTGTGATCTCAGCTCACTGCCACCTCCACCTCCTGGGTTCAAGTGATTCTCCTGCCTCAGCCTCCCTAGTAGGTGGGATTACAGACACACACCACCACACCTGGCTAATTTTTGTATTCTTAGTAGAGACAAGGTTTCACCATATTGGCCAGGCTCGTCTCGAACTCCTGACCTCAAGTGATCCACCTGCCTCGGCCTCCCAAAGTGCTGGGATAGGCGTGAGCTACAGTGCCTGGCTGATATGTCTTTTAATTTTGTTTTTGGTGTCTTTCTTGGTATAGCAAGCTTGTTTATTTTTTTAACAACTGTATTGAGATATAGCTCACATAGCATACAATTCATCCATTTAAAGTGTGTAATTCATTGGAATTGTAAATATTACATTATTAATTATCTTAATTGTAGTAAAACATATATAACATAAGATTTGCCATTTTAACCTTTCTTTTAACTCTTTTTTTTTTTTTTTTAATAGGGACGGGATCTATGGTCAAAGGTATTAGGTGTAGAGTCAAATAAACAAACAAACAAATAGAGACAGGGTCTTGCTCTGTTACCCAGGCTAGACTTACACTTCTGTGCTCAAGTAGTCCTCTGCCTCAGCCTCCTGAATAGCTTCCTCAGCCTCCTACTATGCTTCATTTTAACCATTTTGAAGTTTATACTTTAGTGGCATTAATTTCATTCAGTGTTATACAATCATCATCCAGTACAGCAGCTTTTAATTTGGATTCAGTCAAATTTATCAAGTTATCTGATTGACGCACAAGATGCACAAAGCTATTCTCCTATCCTGTATTTTCCTTTAACTTTTTTTTTTTTTGAGATGGAGTTTCGCTGTTGTTACCCAGACTGGAGTGCAATGGCACAATCTCGGCTCACCGCAACCTCCGCCTCCTGGGTTCAAGCAATTCTCCTTCCTCAGCCTCCCGAGTAGCTGGGACTACAGGCGCTCACCACCATGCCCAGCTAATTTTTGTATTTTTCGTAGAGACGGGGCTTCACCTTGTTGACCAGGGTGGTCTCGATCTCTTGACCTCGTGATCCACCCACCTTGGCCTCCCAAAGTGCTGGCGTGAGCCACCACGCCCGGCCTTTTTTAACTTTTTTAAAGTTTTGTTTTTTATTCTCATGCTTTTCATCTACCTGGGGTGTTCTGTGTTTGAGTCTGTTTCTGGGCTCTTCTGTTCCATGGGTTTATTTTTCTGTCTCTATCCCATTACCACACTCTTTTATTTACTACAGCATCTTTTACCTGCCTCTTCAGATCTTGGGTGTTCTTGGACTTTTATTGTTTCATCTGAATTTTAAAATTCTGTTGTCAAATTCCATCAAAAATTATCTCAGGGTTTCAATTGGAATTCCTTAGGGAGTTTTGACGTCACCTCAGCACTTCTGCTCTTCATTTGCTCTCCTTCAGGCCTTACATTTCTCAGCTGGGTCCCCAAACAGCCCTCCTCTGTGCAAACTGTACCCGTAGCTGCACTAGAGTGAGACAGAGGAGGGACAAAATAGAATAACGACAGATCTAGGCCAGGTGCCATGGCTCACACCTGTAATCCCAGCATTTTGGGAGGCTGAGGTGCACGGATCACTTAAGGTCAAGAGTTCAAGACCAGCCTGGCCAACATGGTGAAACCCTGTCTCTACTAACAATACAAAACATTACCTGGGTTTGGTGGTGTGCATCTCTAATTCCAGCTATTCAGGAGGCTGAGGCACAAGAATTGCTTGAACCCAGCAGGTGAAGGTTGCAGTGAACCAAGACCACACTGCTGCACTCCAGCCTGGGCAACAGAGTGAGACTGTCTCAAAAAAAAAAACAAAAAGAAAATGACAGGTCTAATATTACTGTCTTTTATAGAAATGTATACCATGGATGGATACAGCACCAGAGCTTTACATATCTTGTTTAATTTTTACAACACAGGCTTAGAGAGGTAGAATATACCTGTGATTCCAACCCCAGTCTGTTTGACGAAGCTGGTGCAGTCTGCCTCCCACGTGCAGCAGAGACAGTGGAGTTTAGTGGTTAAGAATAGGCTTCTGGGCCAGATGTGGTGGCTCATGCCTGTAATCTAGCACTTTGGGAGGCTGAAGCACGTGGATCACCTGAGGTCAGGAGTTTGAGACCAGCCTAACCAACATGGTAAAATCTCATCTCTACCAAAAATACAAAAAATTAGCCAGGCATGGTGGTGCATGCCTGTAATCCTGGATACTCCAGAGGTTGAGGCAGGAGAATCACTTGAACCTGGGAGGTGGAAGGAAGTTGCAGTGAGCCAAGATTATGCTGTTGCACTCCAGCCTGGGCAATAAGAGCAAAACTCTGTCTCAAAACAAAAACAAACAAACAAAAAGCAGGCTTCGGGAGCTACCCTGCCTGCATTCCTGTTCTGGGTCAGTTCTTTTGAGCAGTGTGATCTTGGACAAGCTACTTAATCACTCTCACTATTAGTGTCTCATTTATAAATGTACGTAAAGTACCTCTTGGAATTCTTATAAGGATTAAATAGGTTACTATAAGTAAAGTGCATAGAAAAGGCCTGGGGTATATAGGAAGTGTTATTGAAGAGTTAACCATCTGCTGGTTTTTTGTTTTTTTGTTTTTTGTTTTAAGACAGGGTCTCACTCTGACCCCCCACAGCTGGAGTGCAGTGGCATATAATCATAGCTCACTGTACCTTGAACTTCTGGGGTCATGTGATCCTCCTGCCTCAGTCTCCAGAGTAGCTAGGACTACAGGCATGCATCACCACACCTGGCTAATTTTTTTAAAAGTTTTGTAGAGACGGGGCCTCACTATGTTCAGGCAGGTCTCAAACTGCTGGCCTCAAGTGATTCTCCTGCTTCAGCCTCCCGAATAGATAGACTACATGCACACACCACCAAGCCCAGCTAATTTTTTTCTTTTTCTTTTTTTGGTAGAGATGGGGTCTCGCTATGTTTCCCAGGCTAGTCTCAAACTCCTGGCTTCAAGGCATCCTCTACCTCCCAAAATGCTGGGATTATAGGTATGAGCTACCATGCCTGGCCTAAGTGTTACCATCTCTGAGCCACAGTGGCTAGAGAAGGCAGGAAAGGCTTGCCTTACTATGGTCCGTAGTTGGGAAGTTCCACAGGAGCTGTCCTTTCCTGCCTCTTGAGTGTGGTGCATGGGTAGGAGTATGGACTCAGACAGGTTTAGGCTCCTATTTTTCCTTTGCTACAACTGACTGAGTAGCTTGAGGAGTGGGAGTTGCTTAACGTCTCTGAATTTGCCCCTCCAGTGGTAAAAAAGAGATGATGATAATACAATCCCATGTTTCTCCGTCTGCCTTCTGAAGAGCCTCCCCCAACTCACACAGCATCCCCCTTCTGTGGCACCTCCAGTTCTGCTCGTCCTGAGGTCCTTCCCCTTGGCCGTCCCATACGTACCAGGCTTCTTACAAAACAAAGCGTCTCTCACTTCTTCCTATTTCCCCTTCTTAGCTGTTTTCTTCTCACACAAAAAGGTGACCTATGACTATTGCCTTCCTTCTCTTTCAACCTTTGCCAAAAGGCCTCCCTACTGCTGTTCTGGGTCACCAGAAACCTGGCCTGGCAGGATCCAAAGACCTTTGTATTCATTCCCTTAAATTTTTTTGAATAAGCTTTGATCAGCCGCCTTTGTGAAAGGTGTGTGTGCCCAGCATTCCTACCGCTCAGCAGCATACAGTCACCCTTCCACCCCGGAAGCTCCTTCTTCCCTTGTTCTAACTAGGCCTCCCTCCCTTCTCCTCACATCTAAATCCTACCCCTCCTTGAGTGCCAGCTTCTTTCATATTTGGCCTGACATCTGACATCAGTTTATTTCATTCAGCAAACACTGACTACTGAACATCTGCCATTTGCCAAGGAGCTTACAGGTCTGTAGGGGAGAGACTGGAAGCCAGCATTCTTGCGTGTGAGCGACAGCAATACTACAGTGAAATGACAAGACCAGTATGCATCGTATTCTATAAGGGTTCAGCATTCTAAACATTTAAAAGATTTCAAATACATATATAAACACATTCTAGAATGTCACTCTGGCTGCTGCTTCCTTTAACTTCAGTCTCATCTGCTCCTGGGAGTGAGAGCTCCATCTTCTCTGATGTAGCTGGCTCCGTTGAGCTTTAGTGCCATCCTGCTCCACTGAGTGGGGTTTTCAGGACCACTGCCTCTGGGCAGCTCTTCCACTCTGGCTGGGGAGCTTATGTTGTAGAAATTTTGACTTCTCTCTCTGCCAACCTGGGATAGAGAGTTTGTTCAAATTTTCCCATTTCCCCATGTGAGGCCTGTGGTAACAGTGCCCATTTTGAGGAGGTGGGGGCTGGAAGGGAAGGGGAAGTGGAGGGAGATTGGAAAGGAAGTATGTACGTGTGAATAGAACTGCTAACCTGTGTCTGAAATAATAGTATTATAACAACCAAATACTTGCCCTTGTACTTGAAAATGGCATGACATACCAGAATACCGAAATGTGCTGTCACTCAACAGTGTGGTAAATGAGAGGTTACATCTCCATCCCAGTGTGAGGATGGCAAGATGGATGGGATAGATGATTGTGTGGAAAGGAAGACCCGGTGGTGGTGATGTTTGAGCTGAGTCTTGCAGGATGAGGTAGAGTTGTGGGAGGGGACGGCATGTGCCACCATAACTAGAAGGTACATGTATTACGTGTTTTCATGCTGCTGATAAATACATACCGGAGACTAGGCAATTAACAAAAGAAGTTTATAATGGACCTACAGTTCCATGTGGCTGGGAAAGCCTCACAATCATGGTGGAAGGTGAATGGCATATCTCACATGGTGGCAGACAAGAGAAGAGAACTTAGGCAGGGAAATTCCCCTCCTTAAAACCATCAGATCATGGTCGGGCATGGTACCTCACACCTGTAATCCCAGCACTTTGGGAGACCTAGGTGGGTAGGTCACCAGAGGTCAGGAGTTTGAGACCAGCCTGGCCAGCCTGGTGAAACCCTGTCTCTACCTAAAATACAAAAATTAGCCAGGTGTGGTGGTGTGTGCCTATAGTCTCAGCTACTCGGGAAGCTAAGGTGAGAGAATCACTTGAATCCAACAGACAGAGGTTGCAGTGAACCGAGGTTGCAGTGAACCAAGATTGCAGTGAACCAAGATTGCGCCACTACACTCTGGCCTGGGCAACAGAGTGAGACCCAGTCTCAAAAACAAAAGATAAAAAATAAAAAAATGAAATCATCAGATTGCGTGAGACTCATTCACTATCATGAGACTAGCACAGGAAAGACCTGCCCCCATAATTCAGTCACTTCCCACTGAGGGATATGGGAATTGTTGGAGTTACAATTCAAGATGAGACTTGGGTGGGGAGACAGCCAAACCATATCATTCCACCCCTGGCCTCTCCAGAATTTCATGTCCTTACATTCTAAAACCAATCATGCCTTCCCAACAGTTCGCCAAAGTCTTAACTCATTTCAGTATTAACCCAAAAGTCCACAGTTCAAAGAAGTCTCATCTGAGACAAGGTAAGTCCCTTCTACTTATTTACTTATGAGCTTGTAAAATCAAAAGCAGGTTAGTTACTTCCTAGATACAGTGGGGGTACAGGCATTAGGTAAATACAGCCTTTCCAAATGGAAGAAATTGGCCAAAACAAAGGGGCTACCGGCCCTATGCATGTCCAGTATCCAGTGGGGCAGTCAAATCTTCAAGCTTGAAAATGATTTCCTTTGATTCCAGGTCTCACATCCAGGTCACGCTAATGCAAAAGGTGGGTTCCCATTGTCTGGGGCAGCTCTGCCCCTGTGGCTTTGCAGGGTACAGCCTCCCTCCTGGTTGCTTTCATGGGCTGGCATTGAGTGTCTGCGGCTTTTCCAGGCACATGGTGGAAGCTGTCAGTGGATCTACCATTCTGGGGTCTGGAGCATGGTGGCCCTCTTCTCACAGCTCCACCAGGCGGTGCCCCAGTAAGGACTCTGTGTGGGGGCTCCAACCCCACATTTCCCTTCTGTACTGCCCTAGCAGAGGTTCTCCATGAGGGCCCCGCTCCTGCAACAAACTTCTGCCTGGACATCCAGGTGTTTCCATACATCCTCTGAAATCTAGGCAGAGGTTCCCAAACCCTAATTCTTGAATTCTGTGCACTTGCAGGCTCAACACCATGTGGAAGCTGCCAAGGCTTGTGGCTTGCACCGTCCGAAGCCACAGCCCAAGCTCTACATTGGCCTCTTTCAGCCATGGCTAGAGCAGCTGGGATGCAGGGCACCAAGTCCCTAGACTGCGCATAGCACAGGGACCCTGGACCTGGCCCACAAAACCACTTTTTCCTCCTAGGCTTCTAGGCCTGTGATGGGAGGGGCTGCCTTGAAGACCTCTGACATTCCCTGGAGACATTTCCTCAGTGTCTTGGGGATTAACATTCAGCTCCTTGTTACTTATGCAAATTTCTGCAGCTGGCTTAAATTTCACCAAAGAAAATGGGATTTTCTTTTCTATCATGTTGTCAGGCTGCAAATATTCTGAACTTTTATGCTCTGCTTTCCTTATAAAATGGAGTGCTTTTGACAGCACTCAGGTCACCTCTTGAATGCTTTAGAAATTTCTTCCACCAGATACCCTAAATCATGTCTCTCAAGTTCAAAGTTCCACAAATCTCTAGGGCAGGGGCAAAATGCCGCCAGTCTCTTTGCTAAAACATAGCAAGAGTCACCTTTGCTCCAGTTTCCAACAAGTTCCTTATCTCCATCTGAGACCACCTCAGCCTGGACCTTATGGTCTATATCACTATCAGGCTTTTGGTCAAAGCCATTCAACAAATCTCTAGAAAGTTCCAAACTTTCCCACATTTTTTTTGGTCTTCTTCTGAGTCCTCCAAACTGTGCCAACCTCCGCCTGTTACCCAGTTCCAAAGTCGCTTCCACATTTTTGGCTATCTTTTCAGCAGCACCCCACTCTACTGGTGCCTGTTTACTGTATTAGTTTGTTTTCATGCTACTGATAAAGACATGCCCAAGACTGGGCAATTTATAAAAGAGGTTTATAATGGACTTACAGGTTCATGTGGCTGGGGAAGCCTTATAATCATGGCAGAAGGTGAATGGTATGTCTCACATGATGACAGATAAAGGAAGAGAGCTTGGGCAGGGAAACTCCCCTCTTAATTTTATTTTTTATTTTTTATTTTTATTTTTTGAGATGGAGTCTTGCTCTGTCTCCCAGGTTGGAGTGCATTGGCGTGATCTCAGCTCACTGAAACCTCCATTTCCTGGGTTCAAGTGATTCTCCCTGCCTCAGCCTCCCAAGTAGCTGGGATTACAGGCATGCGCCACCATGCTCAGCTAATTTTTGTATTTTAAGTAGAGATGGGGTTTCCCCGTGTTGGCCAGGTTGGTCTTGAACTCCTGACCTCAGGTGATCTACCCACCTAAGCCTCCCAAAGTACTAGGATTACAGGCATGAACCATAATGCCCAGCCCAACTTGCCTCTTTGAAACCATCAGCTGTCATCAAACTTATTCACTATCACAAGAAGAGCACAGGAAAGACCCGCCCCCATAATTCAGTCACCTCCCATGACACGTGGGAATTGTGGGAGTTATAATTCAAGATGAGATTTGGGTGGGGACACAGCCAAACCATTTCAGCATGATAAGTATGATGAACCCCGGTGCCTTAGGGGAAGCAAATATTGATGAGTCCTTTGCCTAAGTCTTTGATAATTTCTGGACTATGCTGAATAGTCCTTGTCTCAGGAAGGTGTCTTGTTGATAGTTTCATAGGTGCAAGTCTTGTCTTCTCTATTAAAGTATAAGGCTTGGAACTTGAGGACTTTGGCCTTTTGTCCTTTCAAAGTTTCTTAGGGGCCTTTGTACTGAGCATGCTCCAGGCATACTGACTGACGTGCAGCTTGATCACTTGATTCCTTTTTTTTCCCTACAGCCTCGTGCAAGCTGAATACTGGCATGACCCCATAAAGGAAGATGTGTATCGCAATCACAGCATCTTCTTGGCAGATATAAATCAGGAGCGGGTAAGCCCCCAAACCCAGCTCCCGTAGTTGTGCCTTCTTTTTTCTGTTTAGGTCCTCATAAACAAATCAGTGGTGTTTACCCAGATTGTCCTGGGCAGGCCCCAAGAAACAAAAGTTCTGTTTTTTGGGAGCCAGTGCCTTTGAGATTCAGTTCCTTTTAGGGAGGTTGAAATTCATTTGCCTTTCCTCCCTTAAGTTCTCTCGCTCTCCTAGTGTTGAAACACGCAAGATAAGCTTAGCAGGTTGCCGACTGGGCTAGGTGGAAATTCACAGCTGCTGTCTTCATGAGGGAAGCTTTCCTGATGGATCAGTTTGGGGACAGATTTTCTCAAGAGATTCACCTAGAAGAGAGACTACAGGAGGCACTGAGTATGTCCTAGACACAAGCATGGTTTGGGAGGTTCTGATAAACTAGATGGCTCAGTTTATATTAAGACTCACCTGGAGAGTCTTTTGGTTTTTTTGTTTTTAAACAGAAAGTTTGAAGGGAAAAACAAACCAAACAAAAAACAATGCGGAATAGTGTAGCAGGACTGCTCAGAGGTTGCCGTTTCTTTTTTTTTTTTTTTTTTTGGGACGGAGTTTCGCTCGTTACCCAGGCTGGAGTGCAATGGCGCGATCTTGGCTCACCGCAACCTCCGCCTCCTGGGTTCAGGCAATTCTCCTGCCCCAGCCCCCTGAGTAGCTGGGATTACAGGCACGCGCCACCATGCCCAGCTAATTTTTTGTATTTTTAGTAGAGACGGGGTTTCACCATGTTGACCAGGATGGTCTCGATCTCTTGACCTCGTGATCCACCCGCCTCGGCCTCCCAAAGTGCTGGGATTACAGGCTTGAGCCACCGCGCCCGGCAGAATTTGCAGTTTCTTATTTTGTCATGGCTTTCTCTGATAGAAGGCTCTCACCCCTGTGATGGACACCTATGGAGTATGGTGTAGATTCATAGTTGTACCTGTATGCCATGTTGGTGGCATGTCAGTCAGGTAGGATGGTAAGAAAGGACTGTATGAGGCCAGACACAGTGGCTCACACCTGTAATCCCAGCACTTTGGGAGGCCAAGGCAGACAGATCACCTGAGGTTAGGAGTTTGAGACCAGCCTGGCCAACGTAGTGAAATCCTGTCTTAACTAAAACTACAAAATTAGCTAGGTATAGTGGTGGCCGCCTGTAATCCCAGCTACTTGGGAGGCTGAGGCAGTAGAATTGTTTGAACCCAGGAGATGGAGGTTGCAGTGAGCTGAGATCACACCACCGCACTCCAGCCAGGGTGACAGCGTGAGACTCCACCTCAAAAAAATAAATAAATAAAAAGCTGTATAAGCAATCTCATGACTGGGTATACACCCAAAGGAAAACAAATTGTCCTACCAAAAAGATACTTGCACTTGTGTTTATTGCAGCACTGTTCAAAATAGCAAAGACATGGAATCAACCTAGGTGCCCATCAGTGGTGGACTGGATAAAGAAAATGTGGTACATATACACCATGGAATATTACAGTCATAAAAAAGAATGAAATCATGTTCTTTGTGGTAACATGGATGTAGCTGGAGGCCATTATCCTAAGCAGATGAACACAGAAACAGATCAGATATCACATTTGCACTTACAAGTGAGAGCTAAACATTGGGTATACATGGATATACAGATGGGAACACTGGAGACTCCAAAAGCTAGGAGGGAGGGGCCAGGGCAGAAAAACTTCCTGTTGGTTACTGTGTTCACTATTTGGGTCGAAGGATCAACAGAATCCCGAACCTCAGCATCACACAATATACCCTTGTAACAAAACTGCACATGTACCCCCTGAATCTAAAATAAAGTTTTTTTTTTTTAATTTTATTTTAAAGCTGTGCGGTTATTTCCTGGACAGGAAGCTGCAAAACAGCCCATACCCATGGGGAAGAAGCATGGTGGCCTAGACTAGAGAACTGGAAGGCTTTAATCCCTCTGCTGGTATCTGGTGGTAATGACCTGAGGTGTTGCTGGCCTTTCTTGCAGGGTATCAACGAGTCCTACAAGAAAAACATGATGGCCCTGAAGAAGTTTGTGATGGTGAAATTCCTGAATGATTCCATTGTGGACCCTGTAGATTCGGAGGTGAGACACTGCTTAGGCCACATGCCAGGAGAGTAAATGGCATTAAAATATACCTGCCAGCTGGGCACATTGGCTCATACCTATAATCCCAGCACTCCTGGAGGCTGAGGCAGGTGGATCACCTGAGGTCAGGAGTTTAAGACCAGCCTGGCCAACTTGGTGAAATCCCATCTGTACTCAAAATCCAAAAAAATAAATTAGTTGGGCATAGTGGTGGCCGCCTGTAATTTCAGCTCCTCAGGAGGCTGAAGTGGGAGAATCACTTGAACCCAGGAGGCAGAGGTTTCAGTGAGCCAAGATCATGCCATTGCACTCCAGCCTGGGTGACAGAGCGAGACTCTGTCTCAAAAATAAAATAACATGAAATTGAAATGAAATGAAATAATGAAATGAAACAAAATAAATGAAATGAAATGAAAAAATACAGCTGCCTGTTGGGGAAAGAACCTTCAGTCCCTTCTACCAACTTTTGTGTAGAACAAGGGTTCTTCACCTAAGGTCCGTAAATGGGACACTGAAGGTTGTAATCTCCTAACCCCTGACCCCAAAATTCTTTGCAAAATTATGTAATTGCATTCTCTGGAGAAGGGTCTATAATTTTAATCTATTTTCCAGAGATCAGAGACCCAAAAAAAGATTCAGAATCACTACCCCAAAACATAAATTCCTAAGCTTGGCCTCCAAGGTCTGCCTTAATCTGGCTTCGCCCTGTTATTCGGCCTAATCTTCATTGTCTGCACGCTTCATATACTCTTGATCAAGCCACATTGTACTACCTGTGCTTTTTCTCTCGTATGCCTTTGTTCATGCTTTTCTGTCTCTAGAATGCCCTTCCTTGGCTTCTCCACCTGACAATTCCTATTCATCCGTCAAGGCCAGGATGCCATCCCATTCCAAGAAGAATGGGATCCCTTTTGTTTGTTTGTTTGTTTGTTTGTTGAGACAGAGTCTTACTCTGTCACCTAGGCTGGAGTGCAGTGGCACGGTCTCAGCTCAGTGTAACCTTCTCCTCCCGGGTTCAAGCAATTCACCTGCCTCAGCCTCCTGAGTAGCTGGGATTACAGGTGCCTGCCACCATACCTGGCTAATTTTTGTATTTTTAGTAGAGACAGGGTTTCACCCCGTTGTCCAGGCTGGTCTTGAACCAGCCTGACCTCGTGATTTCAAAGTGCTGGGATTACAGGCGTGAGCCACCACAACCAGCCAGAATGTAATCCCTTTTGCAGAATCATCAGCCTCCATTAGAACACTCATCACATTATGTCACACCACCAGGGGTTGGCCGATTGTGGCCCACAGGCCAAGTCCATCCTGCTACCTGTTTTGGTGTGGCCCACAAGTGAAGAATAGTTTTTACATTTTTTAATGGTTGGGGGAAAAAACTTGACATATAAAGATTATGTAAAATTTATTTTGACATAAGTATTTTGACATAGAAAGATTATATAAAATTTAAATTTCGGTGTCCTCATTGGAACACAGTTTTAGTTACTTTTTACATATTGTCTGTGGCTGCTTTTGTTACAGTGGCAGCAGTGAGTAGTTGCAACCATATGGCCCTTAAAGCCTAAAATATTTTCTATCTGGCCTTTATAAAAACGTTTGCTGAACCTCTGTGCCCAACAGTGAATTGTTTCTGTGCCTTGTTAGACTGGAAGCTTTTTGGAAACAGATTATATATTCATCCTTAAATGTCTAGAGCTCAGCACAGGAGTTTTTCACATTTACTGCTTAATAAATGTGGGAAGGAGAAATTCTGGGGGAATGGAAAGCAGCCCCTTGGAAAGATTAATTCATCAGATGACTCAGACACACCCTGTCTGTTTTTCCTTCTTGCTACAGCTTTATGAGGTTCACTTGGTTGGCAGTCTTAGCTTCTAACCAGTCTCAAATTATCTTGGCAGTATGTGCTGTATGTCTGATCTGATCTTATTTCTTTTGTCTCTCCTGCAGTGGTTTGGATTTTACAGAAGTGGCCAAGCCAAGGAAACCATTCCGTTACAGGAGACCTCCTTGTACACACAGGTAACTGGCAGGGAGAAGGCTGTTTTGGGAGGTTGGTGCTGTCTTTTTTAGCTCCCAGTTCCTGAAGCTGCTAGGTTCTGTGGTGTTTGAGCCCTGCCCTGTACACCTCAGAGCACTAGGTACTCCTGAAACACCTGACTCATGTCCAATATGGGTGAAGCTTGTTAGGCTCTTGATTGTTGCTCTAGCTTATCAGGCACTGGGTTACAGAAATCCACTACATCCTGACTATAACCTTATGGTTTCCAAGCAAGAACAACAAAAACCTCATCTCTGATTCCCTCCTTTTGATAAAAAGGTTTAAAACTAGCTGCCTTTGCTGAGGCCACTACAAATCCAGGAAGCCTCCATGCATGACGAAAACATAGGGGCATTCCTTTTTTTTTTTTTTTTTTTTGAGATGGAGTCTCGCTCTGTCACCCAGGCTAGAGTGCCGTGCCTCAATCTTGGCTCACTGCAACCTTTGTCTCCGAGGTTGAAGCAATTCTCCTGCCTCAGCCCCACTAGTAGCTGGGATTACAGGTGCACGCCACTGGTTAATTTTTGTATTTTTAGGAGAGATGGGGTTGCGGAAATGTTGGCCAGGATGGTCATGGCTAGCCTGGTGATCCACCTCCCTGGGCCTCCCAAAGTGCTGGGATTACAGGCATGAGCCACTGCGCCTGGCCAATGGGGTGTAACTGGCTTTTTTTGTTGTTTTTTTGAGACAAGAGTTTCACTCTTGTCACTCAGGCTGGAGGCAGTAGCATGATCTCAGCTCACTGCAACCTCTGCCTCCTGGGTTTAAGTGATTCTCCTGCTTCAGCCTCCACAGTAGCTGGGATTACAGACATGCGCCACCATGCCCAGCTAATTTTGTATTTTTAGTAGAGACTGGGTTTCTCCATGCTGGTTAGGCTGGTCTTGAACTCCTGACCAGGGGGTTACTTTTAAACATTAATAGATATGAAATCCTGTTTGTAAATTACACATTGACAAGGGAAGCTCCTGCAGGAGGTTGAGTGGGACTAGAGTTGTGAGTTTTGTTTGGCAGTAGGTCCTGTTTCTTAAGCAGAAGTTGCAGTATTTCATCACCTCCAGTTCTGGGGCCTTCCACACTTTAAGGATTTCTTTTTTTTTTTTTTTTTTGAGGCGGAGTCTCGCTCTGTCACCCAGGCTGGAGTGCAGTGGTGCGGTCTCAGCTCCCTGCAACCTCTGCTTCCCGGGTTCAAATGATTCTTCTGCATTGGACTCACTAGTAGCTGGGCTTATAGGCACACACCACCATGCCTAATATTTTGTTTTTTTAGTAGAGATGGGGTTTCACCATATTGGCCAGGCTGGTCTTGAACTCCATACCTCAGGTGATCTGCCCGCCTCAGCCTCCCAGAGTGCTGGGATTACAAGCGTGAGCCACTGCGCCTGGCCCTAAGGATTTTATATTGGAGACAAGACTCTCCAAAATACATACTACATCTGAAACAATCACCTTCTACTAGAATTCCTCCATATTATTTTAGAAGCCATTTGTCTCCTCTTCGTTTTTCTTTTGCATTGGGTGCCTCAGCTTGGGTGGTGAAGTAAAAAGGGAAGCTGGGATCTGATTTAAAAAAAAAAAAAAGGCTTGAGAAATTACAGCTAAGAACGTCCTTATTGTGAAACTTGACGTGATGGTGGCCACAGCAGAAGCACCATTCTGGCACTGTCATAACTGCTTATCTTCCCGACCAGAAGTTGTTCTCCAGCACCTAGGCTATGGGTAATGATGTTTTCGACTGCAGAATATGAAAGTGTCCCAGGGTTTGTTACCTAAGGGTTGGATATGTTTTTTAAGTTACCTAGCTTTGGCTCAGTCCCACTTACCTATGGCATTCTGAGGGAGTGTTGTCCATGGCTTGCCCATCTGTCAGTAGTCTTCTGACTGAGCAGCTTTTCAAAAAGCAGAATCTAGAACTCTGTATAGAGCAATCTCAATTGCATGTATATTTTTAATACTTAGAAAAAACTGGGAGAGATCCTTTTTGGCATTTTTTGAAAATAAACCTCAATTTTTATACTCGGGACATACTGCATTTTGGCAATATTATCTCAAGTTAACATACGTATTTACTCCACCACTTAAGCTTTTTGACTAATTATGGCCTTTCCCTCTGCAGGACCGCCTGGGGCTAAAGGAAATGGACAAAGCAGGACAGCTAGTGTTTCTAGCTACTGAAGGGGACCATCTTCAGCTGTCTGAAGAATGGTTTTATGCCCACATCATACCATTCCTTGAATGAAACCCGTACAGTTCACGATAGAGCTCAGGGAGCCCCTAACTCTTCCAAACCACGTGGGAGAGTTTCCTTCATGCCCAAGCCTGAGCTCAGATCCAGCTTGCAACTAATCCTTTTATCATCATCTAACACGCCCTACTTGGAAAGATCTAAGATCTGAATCTTATCCTTTGCTGTCTTCTATCACCATATGGTGTTGAATGCAAGTTTAATTACCATGGAGATTGTTTTACAAACTTTTCATGTGGTCAAGCTCAGTTTTAGAAAAACAATCTGTTGCAGATCAGTGCCAGAACTGTGCCCAGGCCCAAAGGAGACAACTAATTAAAGCAATGAGATAGATTCTAAGGGCAAACATTTTTCCAAGTCTTGCCATATTTCAAGCAAGGAGGTACCCAGGCCTGAGGTACTCACATAAATGCTTTTTTTTTACTGGTGATTTAACCAGTGCTTGGAAGTCTTGCTTGGCTATTTCTGCATAATAATTTCTTAAGGCTGCCTTCCTCTCTGAGTATGCTGCTCTGTGCTATCATCTTATCAATTATTAGACAAATCCCACTGGCCTAGTCTTGTTTCTGCAGCACCCCTTTTTGTCTCCTCAGGTAGTGATGAATTAGTTGCTTTGTCACAAAAGGAGGGAAGTAGCACCCCATTAAGTTGCTTAAGAGAGGAAATGTACATCTTGTATAACTTAGATAGGGAGTGAAGAAAATGTAGGTATGAAAGTGAAAAGGCAGCTAGTTCTTCCTATTCCATTCTTGACCAACCTGCTCTTTCTTAATATGACTAGTGGTCTCGATGCAAGAGTTAACTTACTGTGTTGCTGGCTTTAGCAGAGAATGGGAGGAACCATATGAAAAACATCAGGCTTTCTAACTTCCATCCCCAAAACATATTTACCAGCATACTCCAAACTGTTTCTAATGTATTCTGTGAGAAAAGAATTGTTTGCTCAAAAAGCTTGGAAAATACTACACACTCCCTTTCTCCTTCTGGAGATCAACCCATAATCTAAGGACTCTGAGAATTCCTGTTACAGTAAATAAAACTAAATCTACCATTACCTACACTATTTGAGCATGGAAATCATAGTCCCCACTCTGAAAACTTAACGCTTTTTGGAAGACATTTCTGTAGAATGCCAGTTTGGAGAAATGATGAGCTAAGCCTTGATGAAAGAACCGTGTTGGTGCTGATAAGTTTACCCATTATGGATTTCTTTTCTCTCTCTCAGGCCTTATTCTTCAACTAAAAGATGAGGATTAAGAGCAAGAAGTAGGGAGATGTGAAAATAATTTTATGAGGTTGTCTAAAATAAAGAGTAGTTTCTTATCCTTGGTGTTATTTTTCAACATTTTTTACATTTCTGTACAGCCAGTATCACAGGTAAACAACTAGGCAAGTTTGGTATTAACTTTATTCTATTTTCTGTATAACTTTAAGTACATAAAGGTTTATTTCCACAGGCCTCAGGAAATGGGTAGAAATCACAGGACAATCTCTCTTCCCACCAAAAAAGTTGCATATTTTGGTGTTTGTCCTAGAGGGAAAAAACTGAACTTTACATTAGCAGTGCTGTGCAAGATTCTTACATAAATCAAGACCTAAAACCAGCCTGCAGTGGAGGTTTCAGTCCTCTGTTCAGGTGCTTGGACAGAAGCCATAGCTGATGAGCATGACAAGGAAAAGGAGGCAGTGAAGACAGGTGACAGGCACCTAGCAGGGAAGGAGGATTCAGGAATGCCAGACTCCTTGGAATGGTGTTTTTTTCCTTTTAAGTCATCTCAGTAGGAAGGTGCTGGACAGGAATCCCAGAGAAAGAATGGGTCCAAGGCTCCTTTAACTGCCCTGGATGAAGGGCACTGCCACAGCAGCTAGTACCAGAGACGCTCCTATGTCATGGTTGAGGCAGACCCAGGATGGAATAGAGAATAAAAGGAATGCTTATAGGGAACAATTTTGCATGGAATGCTAGATAGCCAAGCCTCAGCCTTTGGTCCAGTGCAACCCTTGCCTCACTTGTCAACAGTAAAAAATTAGTTTGGTTAGAAGAACCATCTGGAAACACATCAGCTTCTGCTATCTTCATGCTCATTGTTAGAAAAAGGTTAACCATTGAGCAGAACAAATACTAAAAAAAAAAAAAAAAAAAAAAGAAAAAGAAAAAGAAAAAGATTAACCAGTGTGAACATTCTGATCTGTTAATTCCTGGGACTCTTTTCTTTTCAATGGACTGTTTGTTGGTAGAATAACCCCCAAAAGCTCAAAGCTAAAATGCATCATCAGTCCTGGTTGGCAGTTCCTTCAGAATGGACTGGCAGCATGGTTGAGCTGATATGGAAAAGCTGCACCTTCCTGCAGAAGATCAATTGACCTGCTATCCCACCCCAAATCAGCCTGAGGTATATTTCAGTGAAGGCAGGTAGCTGTGCTTCTCAAAGCAGAGAAGCAGTTTTAAGAGCAGAAAGGTAGAGAAAATCTAGAAAAGAACCGTCTTGATACAGATTTATCCCATGGTGTGAAGGGAGGGCAAAGAATCCAGTGGCACTTCGTTTATCCAGCAATTTCTGTCACTGTGGTGACCAACTTCTGCCCATTCCATAGGGTCTTGAACTGCTCAGGAACTGGGAATTCATTCTGCAAATAAAGAAGAGACAGCAGGTTTAAATCCAAGCGAAAGAAGAGCTGGAGCTAAATCCCACACATCTCTCCCAATGCTTGCTTTCACTTAACCCCAGCAGCAGGGAAGGATGTAGTGGAAGAAAAGCCACAGAGACACGCTGTGTTCTAGTGTTCAGTGATCTGGGATCTTGGACAGACTATTAAGTCTATGGGTTATAAATGATAGTACATATGGCCTTATAGCACCAGCTTGACAAGGTGCCATGGCTCATCCCCATTCTTTTTTGCTACCTCGAGCTCCATTTAGGCAGAAACCACCTTCCCTCTGGAGCCCCGCTACACTGGACTACCTCACTTCTGTGTGCTTTTGGTGTGCATTGTTGGGTTTTTACCTACTCAGTGCAGAATGTTCATAAAATAGCTTTCTCCAATGCAAAAAACCTTCAGTCCCTTCTGTTTTTAATATCATACTACTAAAGAGATCAAGAAACTTACAAAGTCACCGCCTTCTGTAGGAATGAGGACGTTCATCTCAGAAGATTTGGCACTGACTATTTCACAATCCAGGGAATTCTTGCTCAGGTAAGCATGGCAGCCATCTGTTTTGTTGATGGAAATGGTTGGCACTTTACCCATTACCTGCAGAGTAAACCAAGAGAACTGAGTCCCAGCCATTGGGGAGGACAACAGTAAGTTGCAGGAAAAGCTTTCCTGTTTCATGTGACTCAGCAACTACATGAAAAGCTCACAGGTGCACAAGACACTGGATACTCGGGTGGGGTGGGATGGGTCCTGGAAAGAACTCACTTGTAGAGCCAGCCTCTCTTCTGCCACATCCAAAGCAGCTCAGCTTACAGCCTTTGTAGAATCAGATTCCCACTAAAGCAACATCTGTGGGTCTGCCATGTCTCTTTCAATTAATTCCTCAGGGACTAAAGGAAGGAGCCAAATTATCGAGTTACCTGAACTTTGACATCCCTACTGTTGATTATCTCCACAATGCCCACCACGTCATCGAATACCAGGCCAAGTTTCTTACAGTTATCTAGGAGAAGAAAGGGAGCAAGTCAACAGTGTAACTTTAAAGGAAAGTAATATATATTTAAGAATCTTTAAGAATAGGGTAGGTTAAAGTGGTATTAGCCCTCTCGGGTTTTGGGACAGTGCTTTCATGGGATAGTGACGAGGACTCACCTACTGTAATGGAGTTAATTTTGCCCTTGATTTGCAATGTCGTGTTGACACACTTGTAAATGTAAGCCACCTGTTTCAGCTCTGTGTCATCAATCACCAGGCTGGAAACATTTTCCTGATTTTCCTATTAAAGAGATATCCCAGGATTCTCATCACAAACCACACACTGAACAACAACAAAAAAAGCAGGCTATCCCAAACTTTTTGTTCTTGTAATTAAAGCCAGAACTCTGCCCTCATCTAGCTAAGCTCCATTTAATCCCCGTTCCTACTCCTTGTCCCCAGGAGGCGGAGGTTGCAGTGAGCAGAGATCACACCACCGCACTACAGCCTGGGTGACAAAGTCAGACTCTTGTCTCAAAAAAATAAAATAAGTAAATGAAAATACCTGCCCCAATCCAGGTATTTCTAACTTACCACTCTCCACTTCTTGCCCTCCAGTTCAAGTATAGCTGGCTCCTTCTTTGTGGCTGGTTTGGGGGATGGGCTGGTTTGGGGTTTAGGTGCAGAGAATGGCTTGGGGCCACTGCGTACTGGACCACTCTGAGACTTCAAGGCAGGGTTCTTGTGAGTCTTCATGTCATCAGATACGTGTTTCAGGGCTGTAAGAACAACAGCTACCTTGTTCCTGTCCTTCATACCAGACCTTTGAGCTGAATAATAACCAGCTTCTGCTATCATCATGTTAAACATCCTTAACAGAAAATTCAAAGCCAAAATCCAGAGCCTTAAAGGTGTTCTCTTGCAAGCAGTTTTGGAGAAGTTCTTTTATAATTTCTCTTCTCCCCAAGGTTAAATTATATGGTTCCATTAAAAACAACATGGAATGTGTGTGTCTATTGTGGGTGGGGATAAAGATATGTAAATGAACAGAGAAAGATCTAGAAAGACCTATCATATATGGACAAATATGTAGTTTTTAAAGCAATATGGGAGGAAAAATAAGTAACAGTAAAAGTTAAAAAAAAAAAAAAACTCTCACTGCCCACAACTAACTCTACTTCCCCCACCCCCACAGTCAGTTTTGGCATTTGCGGCTCTACAATATTGTTTTCTCTATATATTTGGTTTTATTGGTTATAATCATACATTGTTAACAAATTTGGTTCAACCAATTGACACTTAAAAACTTTCTCATGTTAACCTGTAGTTTCTAAAAATAGCTTTCTAGGCCAGGCACAGTGGCTCACGCCTATAATTCCAATACACTGGGAGGCCGAGGCACGTGGGTCACCTGAAGTCAGAGGTTTGAGACCAGCCTGGCCAACATGGTGTATTTTTAGTCTCTACTAAAAGTACAAAAAAATTAGCTGGGCCTGGCGGTGTGTGCTTGTAATCCCAGCTACTTAGGAGGCTGAGGCAGAAGAATTGCTTGAACCCAGGTGGCACAGGTTGCAGTGAGCCGAGTTCATGCCATTGCACTCCAGCCTGGGTGACCAAGTGAGAATTCGTCTCAAAAAAAATAAAAAAGAAAAGTAAAAATATATTTCTTTTATGTTTTAAGGGAAAAATAATCCATAATCTCCCACAGCAGGCTGACACACACCTTGCTTTGAACATGACCTGATCTATGTTAACTGTATAACCAATACCGAATGGCCTTTTTATCTCTACTATTCCTTGCGGTTGTAATTTACATACTAATTTTTTTCTTAAACATTACATGGTTCACTGTAGAAAAAAATGTAATGGTGGCATAACATTTCATCAAGAGGACATGTGGTAGTTAACTAACCATTTCTCTTACTGTTGGATTTAGGTTACACCATTTTTAGCTACTATGAATAATACTGTACAAAGCTTCTTTAGATATTTTTGTAGGTAGATTCCTAGAAGTGGGCTGGACAACTCAGACTTCCACCAGCTGCGTTGAGGGTATCTACTTTCTCTATACCAACATAAGGTCACTCTTATGCAAATTCTCCATGTAATCAGTATGCATCTTCTGAGGAAGTTAACTCCCTAACACAATGCCTTCCCAGAGGCCATGTGGTGCCACAGAAAAAGCTCTGGGGAAAACTGCCAGCTCTGTGCCTTGGCACAAGAGGGCACTCTATATATGCTACCTAATATTAAGTCATTTTCCCATGGGGCAGAGAGCTTCCTCCAACTGTGATCATTATTTTCGATTCCCATTTAAGCCAGCTTTGCTGTCCCTTAAAGGATCAGGACACACCAAATGAGTCCCCCACACACAAGCGGGGGTTGTGGTTTGCAGACTAGCTGTTGGGCTCTGGTTGGTGGAGTCTGGCTCACACAATTTGCTGTACCGACTGATCGTGTCAAAGTGCTCACTCACCATGTGTGATGCTCTCCCCCTGATTAATCTGCGCAAACAGCGCTGAGCGGGAAGCAGACTCATCTGAGCCTGAACTGGTAGAGACTGGCGGAGGAGGGGGGCCTGGTGGAGGGGGAGGAGGACCTGATCCAGCAGAGGGTCCAGATGGCAGTCCACTCAGTTCTTTTGCTACAGGCCCCTGGAATGGTAAGTGCAGGTAACATCGTCATCCTCTCTTCCCCTCTATACCATTCCCAGTAGCACCCTACATATGGCCAGTGCACGTGGGGTCCCCACTACAGCCTTTCAGGCAATGATTAATGCATCCTACCCATATCCAACTTGGCTTTATGCCTTCTCATCCTTGCCCAAGTATCCAGCTCTCAGTTCTATTTCTTGACCATCACATTTTGTCTTTGACCTCACCTGATTCCAGCTCTAAAAACTATTTCTATAAATCTATTTGACATCTTCCTTTGTGTGTTACCAGTACTTCAGATTCAACAAGTTTGGAACTGATTCATCATTTCCTGTCTGCTCCCCTCCCTGTATAATCATCCCCTTGTCTCTATTTCAGTGAAAGACGTTACCATCCAAGACTATTCAATCTTCTTTGAGGATTCCAACTTCTTCAGCCTTATCAAATCTTTCTATTATCTTGGTGCTATCTCCTGCAAATTTTTTCTACTATCCCCCAAACACCATGATCACTTTCATAATCTGAGCATGAGTCCTTATCCCTAACCTATATACTGAGACTCTTTTAAAGACAAATTGGATCATTATCACTCCCTTGCTCAACTACCTCATTCCAAAGTCTCAGGATACCTTTCTTTCCAGCCTTTTCTCCCAAAAATCTGACCATTTCCCCTTATTAAAGCCAGAGATGAGCAATCTCTACGTTTACTCTATTTTTAAGCTCTGCCTTTGTAGTATCCCACTTCTCACTGCCCCACACTTCCTTCAAGTCTCACAGAAGAGTATATACCTTCAAAGCACAATCTCTCCTAATGAGAAGCACTCTTCTCTTCCGCATCCTCTAGAGTCTGTATCTTTATTACAGCATTTGCCTTGGTGATTTGTACTGGGGGTTTTCATTTGTATTTTTAAGCTCCTTAGGCTGGGATAGTGCAACTCATTTGCATGTGTCTGCCCACCCAGCATCAATCACTGTCCCTGACATGTTTATTGAAATTGAATACCACTGAATATTCCTTCTCCTCTGATCCTTGCTTCCTTTACTTTTTCCCTTTCTTTCTCCCCCTTTTCTTTCTCCCCTGCACTGAAAAAACTAGCATTCCTTCACAGACTTTGGTAGTGCTCAAGTCTAAGATACCTGTGGCCCCCACCCTGGAGAGAGAGAGAGTAGGAGGGAGGGAAGGAGGAAAGATTCACTAACCGTTTTGCTCCATGCCAGTCCAGTGGTATGAAACTCCTTAATATAAGCCTGCAGCTCTGTCCATATACTTAAATAAGCTTTAACCCAGTCTACATGCTTCTTATCCCTGGGAGGATTAAAGAAGAACTTGTCACAGGTTGTCAGGGTACATTACAATGGTGATTCCAGACCCTTCTTTCCTATGAGCTCACATTCTCCTATCTGTGGTGTTTCCTAGGCTCTGCTCAATGGCAGCTTTCTCTCATCACAAGCTTCTATGTATATATAGCCTAGTCTATTACCCTAATCAGACCAAACTCCAGTAAGATAGAGAGTCTGGATTCTATCTCTTTCTATCTCTCATTGCAATGTTTCTCAAACTGTTATAAGTACCAAAACTTTTTTCTTTTTTTCTTTTGACCACTGCTGCTTATTGAAACCTTTTTCAAAGTAGACCTTAAACACAACCTAATACGTAAAACTGATAAAAGCAGACATTCTGGTAGAGAGGAGAGCTTTTAAGTATCACTGTGGAACTCTAAGTTCTTAAGACTAAGAAACTTAACTGCCTTATGAGATAGTGCCTTATATCAAAGCACACCCACTCCCACCAAAAGCAAACTTAAAAACTTTAGGAGGAAACAATTAGCATTAAATTATAGAAATAGCACTGTACCTATGGTTCAAGTCCCCTCTCTTCTTGTATATTATCTGGGAAGGTTATTTAACCTAAGACCTAGTTTCCTCAACTGTAAAGTGATGGGGTAATGGTGGGATATATGAAAACACAGTCATGTTTAATTCCACGTTGCTGGAAGAATAACAAAATGCCTGTTGTTCCGGGACACATTTCACTCACAGGAAGGTGTAGTATTCCTTAAACAGAGTAGTTACTCAATAAATGTTTGTTGCTTGATGAAAGACTGAAGAAAGGAAGGGTTTGGGTAGATATGCAACTTAATAAATTTTTCCATCTCAAAACCAGCAATGGAGAAGTCAGGACTGGTAGACATATGTGGGTAGACATACAGTGACTACCCTCTTAATATCTGCATTGGCTAGGCAGCCTTACTCTCACTTTAACTGACTGCATGAAAAATTTCTATTAAGTCCTACTTAACCCTTTGCCACTGGGGCAATAACAAATTCTCAACAAAAAAAACAAAATCTTATATAAAGAGCATTAGTTCATGTTATTGCCAGCAAAACTTCCTAAACCCAGAAAGGTAAGGATCAGAAGACTAAAAGGGCCTCTACTAACAAAAGATAGAAAGCAGAAGTGGAAGCAGAAACATTTCCTGCTTGCAAATACAGCTATGAGCCAATATCTATAAAGCTCTCCAGAAAGCAGCCCTGAGATAAAACCAGCACAGTGGCTAAGGGCAGCCTTCGTTAACTCCAAAGTTAAGTTCATTAACTCCACAGCAAGTAACTAACTGGGTTTATCCTTTACCCCTGAGAAAAAGCTGAACTTGGCTGGGCATGGCTCACACCTATAATCCCAGCACTTTGGAAGGCCAAGGCAGGAGAATCATTAGAGACCACCCTGGGAAACAGTGAGACCTCATCGCTACAAAAAAATTAAAAAATAAGCCAGGCATGGTGGAGCGTGCCTGAAGTCCCAGCTACTTGGGGGACTGAGGATTGCTTGAGCTGGGAGGTTGAGGCTGCAGTGAGCTGTGCCTATGCACACTGCACTCCAGCCTGGGTGACAACACAAGACACTGTCTCAGAAAAAAAAAAAAGAAAGAAAGAAAAGAAAAGGCTGAACTTACACATCTTTGTACTCTTTGAGGACTCGGTTTGTATAAAACATGGCAGCATCGTTCATTTCTTTCACATAAGGGCCAGGCTTGGGAGCCTAGAAAGAGAGACGCTGTCAGTGACTCAGGACCTCTCCAACCATATTGCCTTCCCTCTTACAGTCTATACCCACCCCCAGCTCAGGAATCTGCACTACTCACCATAGCCACCCAGCCCAGGGCCTGGATGCTTTCGCTGACAGCTGACAGGTGATTAAACAACTTGCTGCCTCGGTTCTTCTCCCGAAAGGTTATCACTTCTTTGATCTGCTCTGAGATGGGTGCCAACAAATCGGAAAGCTTGTTCTAGGAAAAAATGCAAGAAAAGATTCAGGTTAACATTTTTCCACAGGGGTTTCTATGCCTTCTGATCCTGAAGGCCAGAATTCTCTATGGACGCTACTGAGTACCCAAATAAGCCTCAGCAGTCCTGTCCTGATTCCTAAGGCTAAAATACTGTTCATCATTTTATTCTCCTCATGGAGTTCCAACTCCTCAGGCTGTACTGTATGGTTATTCATGATCAGGACCCATACCTCATCTGTAACACAATACCTCCATTTCAGTGACTTGTCTCTTTTCTGTTCCACACATAGGACGTACTCAGGACATCATTCCTTTGCCTTACTAATGATATTCTCTTCTTTTTCCATGATTCCAAATTTTCCTCATGCTTCATGAGGGCCCTCCAACCCCAGCCACACCAGCCTCCTACAGCATTTGTTGTCAGCATAACCAATTTTGGCATTTTATCACTCACCAACACAAACTATTAATGGACCCATGTGAATGTTTTTCTTTCTCATTAATTCTTCAAAGACAAGAGCTCTTTTATCATAATTAAAGCCCTCAATGCACTGCTAGCCACATAGTAGCTGCTAAGTAAAGAACTGATGAAACAAATGCAATTAGGGGGCTTAGGCTGGGCGTGGTGGCTCACGCCTGTAATCCCAGCACTTTGGAAGGCCAAGGCAGAAAGATTGCTTGAGACCAGGAGTTTGAGACCAGAATGGACAACACAGCACACTCTTGTCTCTACAAATAATAAAAATAATTAGGGCCAGGCACAGTGGCTCACGCCTGTAATCCCAGCACTTTGGGAGGCTGAGGGGGGCAGATCACTTGAGTCCAGGAGTTCAAGATCAGCTTGGGCAACATGGTGAAACCTCATCTCTACAAAAATACAAAAATCAGCTGGGTATGGTGGCACATGCCTGTAGTCCCAGCTGTTCGGGAGGCTGAGGAGGGGGAATCACTTGAGCCTGGGAGGTAGAGGTTTCAGTGAGCCAAGATCCTGCCACTGCACTCCAACCTGGGCAACAGAATGAGACCCTGCCTCAAAAATAAATAAATAATCCAAGCATGGTGGTGCACTCTTGTAGTTAAGGCTACTCAGGAGGCTGACGTGGGAGGATCATTTAAGCCTGGGAGGTCAAGGCTTCAGTGAGCTCTGATTGCACTACTACATTCCAGTCTGGGTGACAAAACAACACCCTGACACAAAAAAAAGAATTTGTTTTTAAACATAAATAAAATAAAACAATTAGGGGCTTAGCATTCAACCAGGTACCTTAGCAAAATGGATGAATTTTGTTTGCGTTTTCACCCTTCCTCCATAGCTCCATTTCCTGAACATCTCAATTCTCAGATCTTAACCATTCAGGACAGATTAAGAATCACAATCTAATTCTACATATTAGAATTAGATTATATACACACACATATACCTCTTTTTTTTTTTTTTTTTTGGAGACAGGGTCTCGCTCTATCACCCAGGCTGGAGTGCAGTGGTATGTTCATGGCTCACTGCAACCTCAAACTTTCAGGCTCAAATGTTCCTCCCATTTCAGCGCCTCAAGTAGTTGGGTCTCTAGGCACGTACCACCTTGCCTGTTTTTTTTTTTTTTTAACTTTTAGTAGAGGAAGCAAGGTCTTGCTATGTTGCCCAGGCTGGTCTCCAACTCCTGGCCTCAAGTGATCCTCCTGCCTCAGCCTCCCAAAGTGCTGGGATTTTTTGTGACATTATCTTGCACTATTTTCATATTATCTAGGCATGCTGAGGGTGAAGAGTTTTAATACAGCATTTAGGACAACTTGCTTTATTAGCCCTCTGTAACTAGGAACACCAAACGCAAAAAAAGGAATCCTATAATCTTTGCCTCCAAGAAAAATCTAAATCTAAAAGTTGAATTTAAATTCAACTTTTCACATCTTGCACCATAAAATTTTGAGGTGGGAGTAAAATTAAAGGGAGATTCACCCAACCTGTGAAGGATGAGGGGAGAAGCAATACTGCAGGAGTTTTGAGATCTCCACAGCAGCACTACTAAAGCCCAACCACAGTGAAGCAAGAGAATCATCTTTAAAGGGCTTTGGAGACACTATGATGAATGTGGGCTCAGTAAAGAGGCAGGCAAGCAAAGTCCCAGGGATAACTACAGTCCTATGCAAAATGACAGAGAAAAAGCCAGTAGAGACCATTAAGTACTCAACAGCACATTCCCATTAAGGCACTTAAAGTCTGGCTCTACCTCTGGAACTTGGTATGAACCATGTAACATCATGAGCCTTGTAGGCCTATTTTAGGATGTGATAATAGCTTAACAGAAATCTCTCAACTCATCTTGAGCATCAAACCAAAATAAAACCAACTAGTAGTGAACTTACATCTGCTGGCTGTTGACACTGAGATGCTGTAACCAAAAGAGCTCGCTCCAACTTCAAACCTGTGTGGACCATCTCCGCCTGCCAGAAAGAAGAATCAGCTATAGATGACACATTATAACTGGAGAGGTCTTAATAAGAATAACCTGAAACCTCTACTTTCATGTACTCTGATAGCAACCCAGGCACTTCATTTTATCCTTTATCCTCCTCATGTACTGCAGATTCCAGGGACTGATAGCAGAATTACATATACTACTGTTCCTGTTGGAACTTGCCAGGGATACAAATCCAGAGTTGGAAATGAAGTTAATCAGATAATCACCTGGCCTTACATGAAGTCATCTTAGCTACTACACATGCATTGTGATACTGTGCAGTGAAATCCTTCCTATTTCACATCAGTAAAAAAAAGAAAGAAAAAAAACACACACACACACACACACACACAAACAACCACCAAAACAAACAAACAAACAAAAAACCCCTTTCTTTTCTCAAAAACTGGAGACAGGAATAAAGGCAAAGCCCTAAATTTATGCCTAAACTTCTCAAGGTATTTACTCCTTTAGGTTAAAGCTATCTCTCAAATGCTAGATATCATGACCCATTAATAAATAACTAAATCGATTTAGTGAACTTAATAGAAAAAAAAGTATGAGTGTAGTGCACCAACTTAAAGTTATTTCCAAATAAAAAGTTAAAAAAAAATCAGTACAGCAGAAGTAGTATAAATATAATTTTGCTACATAAGCAGAATATGTATGGAAAAAATAAATAAATATCATTTTGTGAAACTTTTATCTCAGTTATAAATATGTTCTTTCTTTCTAAGGGTCATTTACAGTCAAAAGAATTTAAGAAACATGAGACTAAAGCACTATTAAAATACAAAAAATTCAAAGAAAGTAATCTATTTTTTTCTGGATGTGCATTTTTAAAATACAAATGATAAATGTTTTAACGTTTTTTCAAATGTTATAGAACTGTATAAAGTAAAAATGCAAGCCTCCAGACCCTTACTAAAGTCCCAGTCCCACACTCTAGAGCTAAGACCATTGGCAACAGATGGTATTTGAGAGGCTCAAAATAGATTTTCCAAAAACCAAGCAGCCAGTCTTGGTGAAAGGTTTAGGTGAGGAAGATCCCTAAATATGGTTTCTATTTATAAGGGATCATTCAGTGAGCTAGCAGGAATGTTTCTGGGTCCCAAAAATAGAGGCAGAATGTATATGTGAGTGTGGGATGGCGGGGGGTGCGTGGTGGTGATGACATAGGAGGCATAAAGGAAGGTGGGTGGAAAGGCACCTGTCATTGCCTCCTTCATATTCTTGCTGTGGGCAAGTGTGAAAATAACCCACATTAGCATAACTAATAACTATCAAGCATAGTTTTATAAATGCTAAGTCATGATAATGACTCCTTTAAATAAGCCACTGTAGGTTTCATTATATAATACATTGGGATCAAACTGGTACATATTCTTCACTACAAAGATGAACAGAATCATATTTTATATACCAAGTAACCTTTCTGTATAAATGTGTGATAAAAGCAAGGGGCCTAGAAAAATATGAGGAATCATTTCTATGGCTGGACTGAACTCCTCAGTAGAGGTAGAAGAAAAAGAACATGTGTAATGCCCCAAACCAAGAGGAAATTCTCAAGGGGCTCTTAAACCAAGGATGAGCCCCTTGGCTGACTGAAGAAAGCTCTCAGTCCTTAAAAGAAGGGGAAAAAGGCAAAACATCCTTACATGTTTCTGCACGTCTCCCCCAATCTCTTTACTGATCTTCAAGTACTCTGCCACGGGACCGGCAAGCAGTAAGTCAAATGCCTGCACATAGGGAGCTGCTCCTGCTAAAGACAAACACACCAGGAAGAATCAGCCATGCATCAGGAGGAGGCTTCTTTAAAATGTGCTTCTATGTGAAAGTGGGTTCTGTGTAAGCAGCATATGGAAAAAAAAAAGGAAGTCAGGAGGCAAGGTAATACAGTCAAGAGGATATTGGAACAGGAGTAGGGAAACATGGGTTCTAGGTCCAATTCACCACTAACTGGTTGTGTGACCCTGACTAAATCCCTTTTCCTCTCTGAGCTTAATTTTCTTTATCTATAAAATGAAAATAAACAAAATGATCCTCCAAGGTTTCTTTTCGTGTTAACATTCTATGTTTCAATTGGTACATGTGCAAAATGGCCAATTTGCCAATCATTTGGAGAGAGGAATTTTATTATCATTTGTCATTTGACTTACATTGGAGTCATTCTGCCAAAGAAAGAACAGGAAATATCACATAAGCAGGAAGTTCTGGTGTTAAAATAACTTAACCACAGGCCTCCATGTACAAGTCATTTCCTCTCTTATCTGTTCACAGCAATATAAATTACAAAATATAAACTTTCTAGATTAAGTGTTTTGGGAAGTTAGCTCCAAAGGAGAGAACAGAAAATTTTCAGACCAAGACATTCAAAGAAAGCATTCTGCTGGGCTGTGAACTGCTTACCTTTTGAAGGACTGTCTCCATACCCACGGTGCATGTCAGAGGTATGGGATACTGCCTCCAGGCGGCCCACTGCCCTCTCCAATCTTTCTACCAGATTTTGCATGTCAGCCATAATGTATCACCTGCTGAAACAAATCAAATGTCATTTCTTATTTAAATATTACATAGCACCTACAAAGAAAAAAAAAAACAACAGAAAATTCCTGGTCACCCACAGGTGGATGAAGAGGAAGGATGCCAATTCTAGGAACAGAATAATTTAATAAAATTAGAAGTCATCTGCAAAATGGAGCAATACAAAAAAATCAGATAAGTAGTCTAACATATTTACAAAATCAAAAGACCTCATTAAGCAAGAGAACTGCTCAGGAAAAGGTGTTCACTAAAGTAAATGCTTACTCATTCAAATACTTCCTGAATATTTACTATGCTACTGTGTGTAGAAAGTTAGGATTTGCAAAGGATAGTCCCACATATTATCTCAGTTTGAGCCTCCTGACAACTATTCAGGAACAGAAGGATGATTATTACACGCTTAGAGATAGAAAACTTAGTTTCAGAGAAGTTCAATGACTTGCCTAGTCATACAGCCAGCAAACAGAGAAGCCAGTACTCAGTTCATCTTATGGCTCTAAATTCAGTGTGTTTTTTCCCATGACATCCTGCTGCCCGCATGTGAAATATCCCAAACCAAGATGAATAGAATATCTTCTCTGCCCTCAATAATTTTTTTTTTCAGACGAGTCTTGCTCTGTCACCCAGGCTAAAGTGCAGTGGCAGGATCTCAGCTCACTGCAAGCTCCACCCGCTGGGTTCAGGTGATTCTCCTGTCTCAGTCTCCCAAGTAGCTGGGATTACAGGCATGTGCCTGTAATTTTTTGTATTTTTAGTAGAGATGGGGTTTCACTATGTTGGCCAGGCTGGCCTCGAACTCCTGACCTCAAGTAATTCACCCGCCTCAGCTTCCCAAAGTGGTGGGATTACAGGCGTGAGCCACCATACTCGACCTGTCCTCAATAATTTATAGTCTAATAGGGCAGACTTAACATATGAAACAAGTAGAAAAAAATGTTTCAACAGCTATGAAAAAACTTGTTTCAACAACTATGAAACAAGTAGAAAAAAATTTTAAGGTGACATAAGAAAAGTTGCTGATAGAGAGGCATGAGATTTCAAAGAGGGGAAGAATATATCAGCTGGAAGGATCAGATAAGGATATGATGGAGAAGCTGCTATTTGAGCCAGCCTTCAAATGAAGATGAGAAAGATCTGGACATGCAATAGGGAAGGACACTAGACACATCCAAAAGAACTTGTTACAGATCTTTCATAAGTACTATCTTATCTGAACTAGCCTAATTTAATGTCTAATATCCTAAAGAAAGTAAGCTCCAAGACAGAAAGGACCTTATATAGCTTGTTCCTTATTATATACTCTATCACTACTACCTGGCAGGTAGTAGGTGTTCAATAAATATTTATGAAGTTATGAACCTCACAAATAGCATTCCAAAACTCCAGAGGGACAAGGGTGCTAAAAGTTGACCATAAATCACAATCAATGCACCTCTAAAGTACTTGAGACCACAAGGGATCTCATGAAAACTAGTCAGTGAAATTTCAATCAAAGCTTTGACGTGGAAAGATTCCATTTCATGAAAGCATCAATTCAGGTAAGTGAATTCAGTTCAGGTAACTGAAGCTGAATGAACTCAACTCCCTTGAAGCTGCCTAAAATGACCACAGCAATTATGATTCCCCCAAAGATGACAGCATGCCAGAATTATCTCAAGTTAACACATTGTCCTCCCTGTGAAAGAGATAAGCAGCTCACAAGATAAAGTAAGGAAGACAATATAATCTCTGTCCATTCTTCTCCATGTACAGGCTCTGGTCTCTGTGGGCCCAATCACTTGCCAGAGAGTGTTGTTTAAGAGAATCAAAGAAAAAAAAATGAGAATGGCAACCAAACAAATCTTTCCATTCCCTGGCCTGGAGCAGCAGCAGAAGCCTCCAGGTCTATGTTCTACTCACAAATAGAGCAGACTATAAGCAGTCAACATACTTTCCCTGATGTTAGGACACCATCAACTGATATCTGAATTGCTGTCCTGTTCCATTACGCATACTGATCAAGAACAGACTCTCATATATATAAAATCTACCACACTATAAACCCAGGGGAAAAGGCAAGGAATGCAATAAACTCCCAAGCTACCTTCTATGAATAGATACCACTCAGCTCTGTTATAAAACATGTTCCTTCACACATGGATGTTTCAGGTTGAGACCACTGTTAACAGAGAGATACAGTACACATCTCTAGAGGCTGCCAGGGTTTGTGAACATTTACCAATCTTAAATGCTTAATTAATAGAGCTTCATGGGACTTTGGCTCTCTTTTTCCATGTTTCATTTGTATTTGTAAGCTTTCACTGCTAAACAAGCTACAGTTCTGCTGTCTGACCTAAGTAAAATGAAAAAAGGACAATACAGCTACCATTTATAGCTAATCTCATTCTACCACTAACCAGATACAAAAGAACGGGAACTGTTTTTTTGGTCTTGGTGGGAGTAAGATGAGATTTGAGATGTTACAGAAAACAATGTCCAGAATTAAAGTGTGACAATTGTATGTGTGTGTAGAGAATGAGATTCAGTTGTGTGAAAGACTAACTTTTCTCCCTCTCTACACACATGTACATTCTTCAGGTGGTCATGTATACTCCTAAGCCTTTGACTACCTTTGTTGTAGTAACACCCAGCCCATTTGCCAGGTGGTAGCACCATAACCACCTACTGACTAAGGACTACCAGAGCAGCATAACCATCTAGTTCAGGCCATTCATCTGGGATTAAATTTTAGATTCAGGCCAGGTACTGTAGTTTACAGCTATCATCCCAGCACTCTGGAATGCCGAGGGGGGAGAACTGTTTGAGCTCAGCAATTCAAGACCAGCGTGAACAACATCGCAAAACTCCATCTTTACAAAAAATATAAAAATTAGCTGGGCATGGTGGTACACACCTGTAGTCCCAGCTACCCAGGAGGCTTAGGTGGGAGGGTTACCTTAGCCCAGGAGGTTGAGGACAAAGTGAATAGTGATTATACCACTGTACTCCAGCCTGGGTGACAGAGTGAGACCCCGTCTCATTAAAAAAAAAAAAAAAAAAAAAAATTTTTTTTTTTTAGATCCAGCTTCCACCTAGACATCTCTACCTCAATGTCCCAAAGGCAACCTGAAATGCCCCAAAAACAGAAATAATCTTCTCTAACATTGTTCCAGCACTACCATCAATCACCTGATTGATCAAGCGAGTAACCTGGAAACTGTTAGGCAGTACTATGTAGTGGATAAGCGTGTTCTTTAGAGAAGTCAGATAGACTGGGGGTTTGAATAACAATATGCACTGGCTCTGTGACCATAAGCAGTTATCAAACTTTCAGAGACTCAATTTCCTTATCTTTATAATGAAGACAATAATAGTAGAAAAATCCAAAGGGCTTCAGTGAGAATAAATGAAGAAATCCATGTAGAAGTGCTTGGCACCGTCCTGGAAAATAGTAAGAATTCCCATAAACTCCCCCACAACATCTTATCAGTCATCAAAATCCATAGGCTCTATTTTGTGTATCTCATAAACAGATGCCTCTTGCCTCCATCCTGACTGATAAGAGTTAGGATATCAGCCAGGCAAAGTGGCTCACAGCGAGTAACCAAGAACATGTAAACCTCCAAAAATGAATGTCCGGATTCCCACTACTTAAGCATTCATCATAAAAGCTTCAGAAACAGACGTGGTCAAAATTACACAAGTCCAAATAAAATTAGGAGGCTGAGGTCTGAGTCCCAAGCTGTACATACTGTGTAACTTTACACAATCACACAATGGATTATAATCCTCATCTAGCATACAGAGATAGAAGGATCAAAGGAGGTGATTTCACAGATGACAGTAATCACTTCAGAAGCCTCAAAATGCAATTCAAATGTGAAGTGTTAGCATTGTATATTATGTACTGAAATATAGGCTCAAGAAGGATGGGAATTTACCCATTCTACCTCCTGCACTCACCCTATCTCCCAGCACCTAGAAAAACTAGGCACACAAAAAATGCTCATAAAATCAAAGTGCTTAGCATTGTGGACCTACTGAAGAAATAGAAGGCACATGGTCCCTACCCTCCAGAAGCACTCATATTGGTTAGGACAACAAAATAAAATGTGAATGGAATAAATACTGTAGATAACATTTTTTAAAAGTTTTTTGTTTTTGTTTTGTTTAAAAAAAAAACAACAAAAAGAAAAGGAAAAACAAACAAATAAACCAGGGTTTGGCTCTACTGATCAGGCTGGAGTGCAGCGGTATGTTCACAGCTCACTGCAGCCTTGACCTCCTGGCCTCAACTCATCCTCCTCAGCCTCCTGAATAGCTGGGACTATAACTACATGCCGCCATACCTGACTTAATATTATTATTATTATTATTATTATTATTACTGTGATAGAGACAGGGTCTCACTATGTTGCTCAGGCTAGTCTCAAACTCCTGGGCTCAAACAGTCCTCTTGCCTCAGCCTCCAAAGTGCTGGGATTACAGGTGTGAACCACCACACCCAGTCTATATTTTAAAAAGTTTTAGGCCGGGCGTGGTGGCTCACGCCTGTAATCCCAGCACTTTGGGAGGCCGAGGCGGGTGGATCACGAGGTCAAGAGATTGAGACCATCCTGGTCAACATGGTGAAACCCCATCTCTACTAAAACTACAAAAAATTAGCTGGGCATGGTGGCGCATGCCTGAAATTCAGGAGAATTGCCTGAACCCAGGAGGCGGAGGTTGCGGTGAGCCGAGATCGCGCCATTGCACTCCAGCGTGGGTAACAAGAGCGAAACTCCATCTCCAAGAAAAAAAAAAAAAAAAAAAGGTTTTATTAGAAAATATCCAGTTTAAAAAAAAAAAAAGAAAATATCCAGTTGGATTAGGGAAAGTTAAATTATCAGCCTATTATTGCAGATTTTTCTTCACAGAATGTTGTTGCTATAGTTCTGAATTATGTAAATTACTACATGCTCTGAGAGTTCAGAAGAAATCAATGAGAACTGGTGGTAGTCTGGTTTTAGGAGGAAAGTGAGGCATCTTGAAAAGATAAGAGAAAAAAGGGAAGACATTCCAGAGCAAGTCAAAAGCGAAAAAGGAGAACAAGCAGGCTATGTAAAATGTGAGCGGGTTAGCCTGCATAGAGCATAGAGTATTAGGGGAAACAAGGATGCATGAGCAAGCTGGGCCAGATTATGGAGGGCACTGAAAGCCAGGGAAAATTTAAATTTGATGTTGTGATAAATGTGAAGCCATTCAAGGGCTTCGAGTGAAGGAATAATATGATGAAAGCAAAGTGCTTACAAGTACTGTCTGATAAACACAATGGGATCTAGGGACAAGTGATGATAATAGGGTCTAGAAAGTTAGGTTAAACGCCATTATTCATCTAGCTGTAAAATAATGCTACCACAAGAGATATCTGTATTTATTTATTTATTTATTATTGTTATTTTTTTGAGATGGAGTCTTGCTCTGTTGCCCAGGCTGGAGTGCAGTGGCACAATTGTGGCTCACTGCAACCTCCACCTCCCAGGTTCAAGCGATTCTCCTGCCTCAGTCTCCCGAGTAGCTGGGACTATACGCATGTACCACCACAACCCGCTAATTTTTATATTTTTAGTAGAGACAGGGTTTCACCATGTTGGCCTGGCTGGTCTCGAACTCCTGATCTCAGGTGATCCACCCACCTTGGCCTCCCAAAGTGCTGAGATTACAGGCGTGAGCCACTGCCCCTGGTCTACAAAAGACATTTCAAAGGAAAAAAATCCACAATATTTGGTGTCTAACCAAATATTGGAACAAAATGAAAAGAATCAATTAACCTGTAAAATATCATCTTTAGGCAATTTAGAGACCAGCACCCCAATTAAGTGCTGTACAGAATATAAAAGAACAGTAAAATAGTTTCCCTGTCCTAAGGGAGTCTTGTAGGAGAGACAAAGCTACCTTCTAATCAATTGCTGGCTCTCAAAATTAGAGGGATTCTAGAAATCATCTTGTAAAAACACCATCTTATGCCAGAACAGTCCTTTCAATTAGCAATTAGTCAGGCACCCTCTGCTCAAACACCCTTCAGCAATGGAGAACCCAAGACTTCTGGAGGCAGCCCATTCCATTCACACAGCTCAAATATTAAGAAGTTCTTCCTTATATGGAGGCAAATCTGCCTCACTGCAACTTCCACCCACGAAGCTTGCTTCTGCCCTCGGAGGTCACATGAAACAAGTGTGCATTAAACTGCGAACAAGAACTAACTGTATGGTACTGACAGTGAACACAGTAGCATTCAGAGAAGGGAGGCAAAGATGACTCCAGATTTGTGAATACAGGGGCCTTAAGAACAATGACATTATAGGCAGAAATTAGTTCTGGCATGTTCTAGTTAAGGCAACAAGATGAGGTCAGTTTTGGATATGCTGCGTTTGAAAAGAAGACAAAGCTTGTAAGTGGAAATGACTAGTGAGTATTTAGAAATAAAGCCTGGGAAAGAATCAAGACTGGAGATAATGTTTGCAAATCACTGGCAAAGAACCGTCATGAAGTCATGAGACCAGATAAGTTCTTGGAGGGATATCATGCAGAGTAAAAAGAAACTATGAGCTTGATTCTCCAGCAATGTCTATTATGGTTTAAAACCAAAAAAACCAAGCCGGGCGCAGTGGCTCACACCTGTAATCCCAGCACTTTGGGAGGCCAAGGTGGGTGGATCACCTGAGGTCAGGAGTGCAAGACCAGCCTGGCCAACATGGCGAAACCTCGCCTCTACTAAAAATACAAAAATTAACCAGGCATGGTGGTTCATGTCTATAGTCCTACAAATCATCTTGTTAAAAAACACCACCTTATGCCAGAACTGAGGCATGAGAATCTCTTGAACCCAGGAGGCGGAGGTTGCAGTGAGCTGGATTGTACCACTGCATTCCAGCCTGGGCGACAGAGAGACTTTGTCTTAAAAAAAAAAAAAAAACAGAAATGGCTGGTGATTCCTGCCAAAGCTGCTTCACAATCTCATACTTCTAACAACTTAACCCAATTCCTTTTGCCTATTGAAGAAAGTCATTCAGAAGTAAATGGAACCAGGTTACTCGTGCAGTTCTTGTCACATCTCACCAGGCAATTAAGCCGTAGCATGAATTTCTACTTGAGTAAGAAGTTGGTATGCTTAAAATGATTTCTACTTTGTCTCCTAGTTGTTCTTCTAAGTCAACATCCTTAAGTAAAATTGAAAATAAAACCATACAAATCAGCCTGTCTACTATGGTAGCCCAATTTATTTGCTTCAAAATGCTTCTCTTGGTCTTAATTTTATAATCCTGTTTCTGACTTTTATCCTAAGAAAGTAAATCACAATGTGAGAAAAGTGATAAGCATGGAGATGTCTGCTGCAATGTTAGATCTATCGATCTATCTATATCTATATCTATATCTATCTTGGACTTCTAATTACAGGGGAATAGCTAAATGAACTGTGGAAAAAGACTTAAACACAAAATTTACAATACTTGTCACATTTGGGTGATGCGGTTTTTGATAATTTCCACCTCTCTGTTTTCCAAACTTTCGTTTAACATATAATCTTCCGTAATAAAAAAAATCTCTACTTGGGTATCTCTTCTAAACTACTAAATAGTAGAACTAAACTATTGGTTAGTTCTAATTCTAATAAATTCTTATCACTAGCTTTTAACATGTCACAAAGTAAAACCTACATACAAATGCTACTGGAAGATATAAGTTGGCTTGTTTAACCCAGAACAAACTAACGGACACCACTTTGCCCTAGTAAAGATGCCATGTAGGCCAAGGTGGTTGGATCACCTGAGGTAGGAGTTCAAGACCAGCCTGGCCAACATGGCGAAATCTCATCTCTACTAAAAAAAAAAAAAAAAAAAAAAAAAAAAAGACCTCCTGCTGAGCAGTCTAGGGAAAATAAATAAATAAAAATTTTAAAAAAGAAAATAAAATGCCATCTAAATCTAACCCAAATCAGGAGGCACTGTTCTTCTCTAACCATTTGGTTTCACTGACTAAACCAATGACATTTAGTGCCCGAGTAACTGCCACCTGAGGTTTAGATTTAAAAAGAAAGAACTGGCCAGGCGTGGTGGCTCATGCTTGTAATCCCAGCACTTTGGGAGGCTAGGTGGGCAGATCACAAAGTCAGGAGTTCAAGATCAGCCTGGCCAATATTGTGAAACCCTGTCTAAACCCTACTAAAAATACAAAGATTAGCCGGGCGTGGTGGCGGATGCATATAATCCCTACTCCTGCTGAGGCAGGAGAATTGCTTGAACCTGGGAGGTGGAGGTTGCGGTGAGCCAAGATGGCGCCACTGCACTCCAGCCTGGTAACTGAGAGACTCGGTCTAAAAAAATAAAAAGAAAGGCCTATCTTTTAGGGAGGGAAGGAATCCAACCCAGTATCAACACCTGTCTCCTATTCCCTCCTTACACATGTCCTCTATCTGAAACCCCAGGAGTGAGTAAAATCCGTGTATAAACTGATATCAGACTTGGGAAGTAGCTATTTCAATGTCTGGGGCAAACAGGTAACTTCGTGTGGTCATGGGTTCTCTTCTCTCCTACGTTCAAAGAATATGATGAAGACTAATTTCACAGGGCAATTCAGCAGTCCCTTTCTACTTCTATATGTTTTATAGTGTATAAGGGAAAACTGCCTTGGCTGATTTCAGCCTGAATAGTTGCTTTAATAGAACAGGATTTCCCTCTCTCTTATGTAAAGTCAGATTCAAGGATGATATTTGTTGTTAGCCATGATTCACCTGCAAGTAGAAATATGGAAAGATTTTAAGTCCATAATTAAATTATAGGAATTTCAATGCCCTCTGGAGGAAAAAACGAAACAAAACAAAAACTAACAACAAAAAAAGCAAGCCTTCTCCTTCCAGTAACATTTCAACTATTTTCCAGCCAAATGGAAAAGTTTGGGTAATACAAGGCAAACAAATGGAAAAGTTCTGGTAATATAAGGCAAACAAAGCAACACTGTAGCTGAAGCATATTTTTAGAACTTTGTTTTTATTAGGTTAACATATAGTATATGAAGAAGAAATAATTTCATGGTATATGCTACAGTTGCATTAAAGTTATGAAACTAGTGTCATGCATTACATAATGACATTTTGGTCAATATGGACCACATATACAACATTGAACCTCTGGTTTGAAATTTAATGCTGAGATTTGAAATCTGAGAGTTCTAGAGCGGCATCTTACCCAATTCTAGTGATTATTGCTTCGAAATGTTACCATCAATTTCTTTATTTGTGCTGACCTGGCTTTCATCACCTATACCTTAGGCTCCTAAGTCACTGGGAGTACAGGAATGAGCCACCACACCCGGCAGATGTGATCTTAGAGATCCCATAAGATTATAATATCATAGTTTTACTGTACTTTAAAAATGTTTAGATATACAAATACCTACATTATATTATAAACTGCCTACAATATCAGATACAGTAAGGCACTATACAGGTTTGTAGCCTAGGAGCAATAAGCTACACCACATAGCCTAGATGTGCAGTACCACCTAAATTTGTGTAAGTACACTCTATGATGTTCCCACAATGATTAAATCACCTAATGACAAATTTCTCAGAATATATCCCTGTCATTTAAGCAATGCATGACTGTACAATTTTATCAACTACAATAAATGTGAATACTCCATTAACTACATGCAACTTTAGTGTTTTGTTTTTGTTTTGAGATGGAGTCTTGTTCTGTCACCCAGGCTGGAACAGATCATGCAGTGGTGCGATCTTAGCTCACTGCAACCTCTAACTCCCGGGTTCAAGTGATTTTTTTGCTTCTGCCTCCCTAGTAGCTGGGATTACAGGTGCATGGCACCACACCGGGGTAATTTTTGTATCTTTAGTAGAGATGGGGTTTTGCCATATTGGCCAGGCTGGTCTTGAACTCCTGAACTCAGGTGATCTGTCCGCCTTGGCCTCCCAAAGTGCGGCGATTACAGAAGTGAATCACCATGCCCGGCCTATATGCAACTTTAAAATAAATGATAAGTCTCTGTCCACTAAAACCAAGCACTCTAAATGTAAGCAACGCAAACAAAACAGGCATTTACATATTTTCAACACAGAGAGGGAAATCTGCTGACGTATACTGTCAACATGAAGCTTGCTTCTAGTACTTAAATCAATGGCATTTCTCTAAGATCACATCTGCCAGGTGTGGTGGCTCATTCCTGTACTCCCAGTGACTCAGGAGACTGAAGCCAGAGGATCAACTGAGGCCAGGGTTTGAGACCAGCCCAGGCAACATAGCGAGACCCTGTCTGAAAAAAAGAAATTTTTTTTCTTTTGTTCATGCCTGTAATTCCAGCACTTTGGGAGGCCGGGATGGGTGGATTCCTTGAGGCCCAGAGTTTGAGATCAGCCTGGCCAACATGGCAAAACCCTGTCTCTACGAAAAGTACAAAAATTAGCTGAGTGTAGTGGTGGTGTGTGTCTGTAGTCCCAGCTACTCAGGAGGCTGAGGCAGGAGAATCGCTTCAACCTGGGAGGCAGAGGTTGCAGTGAGCTGAGATGGCACCACTGCAATCCAGTCTGGGTGACAGAGGAAGACTCTGTCTCAAAGAAACAAAAAACAAAAGAAAGAAAGAAAAAAAACTGTAGTCCCAGCTACTCAGGAGGCTGAGGCAAGATTACTTGAGCCCAGCAGGTGGAGGTTGCAGTGGGCCTTGACTGCACCACTGTACACCAACCTGTGCAACAAATTGAGGCTTCAACTTAAAAAAAAAAAAAAAAAAAAAAAAAAATCACATACTCTGTAGGGGGAAAAAGAGACAAGTAGTCCTTAAAGAGGCAAGTAGTCCTTTAAGGATCACCCAGAAATTCCTTGAAGGAACAATAATTTCTTGAGGCGTCAACAAAAATAAATGATTCATTCATTGCAAGGGTACTGAGTGCTAATCATGTACCACTGACTGCACTAAGTATGGCTATGGGGCCTGCCCTCACAGAATTTAGTTGGGGACGTTGTACAATCATAGCTATGATACTTTTTAATGCAGCAATTCTCAACCAGAGGCAATACTGTCCTCCAGGAGACATATGGCAATGTCTGAAGACATTTTTGGTTGTCACAACTGAGGAAATGTAATTAGCATCTACTGGGTAGAGACAGATGCTGCTTAATATCCTATAATGCACAGGGCAACTCCATAATAAAGAATTATATGGCCCAAAATGTCAATTGTGCCAACATTGAGAAACCCTGTTTTAATTTAATAAAGAGCGTAGGAAAGTACAAAAGATTCAAGTAAAATGCTAGTTCAGGACTTTCTGAATTAGAAAGTCACCTGTACCATATAATAAAAATTAAGATAAAGGTCGATCTGTGGAGAATTCTGTAAGATGGACAAGAGTTTAGAATTGACTCCTTGTGAATATGAAGTCAGTGAAGAGAAACAAGATGAAAATGCTTCTTATTAGAGAACTTTTTTTTTCTTCTTCTTTTTTGTACCAGCTGAGATGTGTTTTGTATACACACTTATTAGAGAACTTTTAAAAGATTAGTCTGGTTGTCATAGAGAAGTTGAAGTATAGGTCATGAAAACCAGGTTAGCACAAATAAAGAAACTGATGGCAACATTTCAAAGCAATAATCACTAGGATTGGGTAAGATACTGCTCTAGAACTCAGGTTTCAAATCTCAGCATTAAATTTCAAACCAGAGGTTCAACTTCCAGTGACACTTTGCATTTGCTTAAGTATAAAAAAAAAAATATTTGATTCATAATGCTTCACAAAAAACTGAAAGGAGGAAGTCACCTTTTTTTCTTTTATAGAGACGTGGGTCTCACTATGTTGACCAGGCTACTCTTCAACTCAGCCTCAAGGAAGTCAATTTTTAAAGGCTAAAAAATAACTGCAACCAGCCGGGCGCAGTGGCTCACGCCTGTAATCCCAGCACTTTGGGAGGCCAAGGCAGGCAGATCACCTGAGGTTGGAAGTTGAAGACCAGGCTGACCAACATGGAGAAACCCCGTCTCTACTAAAAATAAAAATAAAAAACATAGCCAGGTGTGGTGGCACATGCTTGTAATCCCAGATACTCGGGAGGCTGAGGCAGGAGAATCACTTGAACCTGGGAGGTGGAGGTTGCGGTGAGCATTGCACTCCAGCCTCAGCAACAAGAGTGAAACTCTGTTTAAAAAAAAAAAAAAAAAAAAGCCCTTCACAACTTGTCAGGCATTTATCTTTTTTTTTTTTTTTTTGAGATGGAGTTTCGCTCTCGTTACCCAGGCTGGAGTGCAATGGCGCGATCTCGGCTCACCGCAACCTCCGCCTCCTGGGTTCAGGCAATTCTCCTGCCTCAGCCTCCTGAGTAGCCGGGATTACAGGCACGTGCCACCATGCCCAGCTGATTTTTTGTATTTTTTTTAGTAGAGACAGGGTTTCACCATGTTGACCAGGATGGTCTCGATCTCTAGACCTCGTGATCCACCCGCCTTGGCCTCCCAAAATGCTGGGATTACAGGCGTGAGCCACCGTGCCCGGCACAGCATTTATCTTTTTTTTGCAGTCTGGTGTTCTGCAAAACTCCAGGCCCCAGTATGGTACTGAACAATTTAGGCCCTCTCCTGCCTCCGTATCTTTACACTTGCTGCTTCCTTTAGCTGACCCACCTTATCAGACATCTTTGCCAGGATGTGCTACAATCACCTCAAACTAAAAACATTCAAAATACCTTTTTACTCCCACGTCACCTCCCTAATTTACCTCCTCCCTAACTTACCTCTCATACTCTTTATCTCAATGGTATTACCCAGTTCTCTAAGCCAGAAAGCCAGGCAATCAGGCTACTCTTACTTCTTTTTTTTTTTTTTTTGAGACGGAGTTTCGCTCTTGTTACCCAGGCTGGAGTGCAATGGCGCGATCTCGGCTCACCGCAACCTCCGCCTCTTGGGTTCAGGCAATTCTCCTGCCTCAGCCTCCCGAGTAGCTGGGACTACAGGCGTGCGCCACCATGCCCAGCTAATTTTTGTATTTTAAGTAGAGACGGGGTTTCACCATGTTGACCAGGATGGTCTCGATCTCTTGACCTCGTGATCCACCCGCCTCGGCCTCCCAAAGTGCTGGGATTACAGGCGTGAGCCACCGCGCCCGGCCCCTACTCTTACTTCTTAATTCCCATAATCAGCCTCTAATTCTATGGATTCCATCTTTTTTTTTTTTTTCCTCCTTCTCAACCCTGTGATGTATCTTCTTAATATTGCTCAAATCTGATCCTTCCTCAGCATTCCCATTTCCATTGTCTTAGTTCAGGCCATGCCTACAGCAAGAGCTTCCAAACACCAGTTTACTTCCCCGCAGGGATTGGTCCATTCCCACTTGAAAGACTGAACTTTCCAAAATATAAATCTGATGACATCATTTTCCTGCATAAAACCCTTGGAGGCATCTCTATAGCTTTCAGGGTAAAAACCCAAATTTCTTAGCATTGCTTACAATGTCCTCCACATATGACTGAACTGACTACATCTCACTTCCTCCACTTCCCCAACCATTACTAGAACTCCAGTCACACTGAACCAGTCATGGTCTTTCACCTGTCCAGTTCTCCAGGTCTTTGCACCTGTAGTACTCTCTGCCTGGAAATCCCTCTTCCAGGTTCTCTACATTGCTAAATATTTCAAGAGTTAACCTCCCATTTCCTCCTGGAAGCCTGGACACCTGGCTCAGGTATTTCTCCTCTATGCTCTTGTAGCCCTGTGCTATGCACTATGACACTATGAGTCATTCCTCAATTACTTGTCTATTTCCTCTCCCACTGTAAACTCCATAAGAACAACTGTATTCTCTGCCACAAAGGCTGTCTCATTAAAATGTGCCTCATACATATTAAGGTCTTAATAAATGTCTGGTAAATGCTAAATTTTCACTTGAAGAGAGATCCCCACAAAGAGCTCCAGCTGACACAGTTCTGATGCTAACCTGTCTCAAATGCTCTCATTCCCCTGTTTGAAAGCACTCCTATTCATCCTTCAAAATTCATCTTAAAAACTTTGCTTCTTCAGAAGGGCTTTTCCTGTATCCCGTTACATACTTTCAAAGCACCCTGCTCTTCCCTTTTATAATTACTTCTTAAACATCCCTGCAAACACTACTGGCTCCATGTGAGCAGGGTCTATGTTGCTTTGTTTTAAAACTGCATTCCCCGCATCTGGTAAAATCCTGGCACAGAATAAACACAATTTGTTACGGTGAATTTAATCCTGTGGGGTCAGCAGAGATCTCCACTGAAAAGATGAACAAAAGGAGGCTCAATGAAGTTAAATAAAGCACCTATGGTCACAGACACTTAGCACAGAGGCCAGACCAAACCTGAGCCGTCTGATTTCAGGTCCAGAAGTACACGCCTTCAATAAAGTTAGCCCGGCTTTTCAAAATAAGAGCAGTAGCTGAGGAGGAAAAGGAAGCTATCTGCCTGTAAAGACAAGGACTTGCCCGCCTCTCTTTTAAAAACTCCCTAGACATTCCAAATCGCTCAATTTGGGAAGAGGGGGAAAAAAAGGTTTCACGCAGTGGGTGGCCTTTAACCTGCAGCAGCCTCCGGGGCAACACCGACCGGAAGACGATCCCAAGTTAGAGAGGTTCCGAGAACAGGGGAAGGAACTGCTGGTCATCTAAGGAACTAGGATCATAATTCCGATTCTTTTCCTCACTCGCTATATATCTCAGACTAGCCTCTTCTCTGGGGATCAATTTACCCATCAGTGCAATGGGAGCGTCAGCAGGGGACAGGGAAGACTCTCCGATCTCGGAGGTTCCTTCCAGTCAGAGCACCTTAGAATCAGGCCTCCGCTGAAGATGATGGGCAGCGCTGCGAAATCGAGCTGAGGGGCCTCCCCGGGGCAACCGGACTCAGCAGCTCACCCCGGCCCCACCTCAAGAGACCGCGCCCAGGAGTCCGGGTCGGCCTAAGGGCCTCAGCCCCGGCCACCTCAGCAGAGCTCACGACATGCTCGTAGGCCAGAACGGCCATTAATAACACCAGAGGCCGATGGGCCCCAGAGGGGACCCCAGTCCCTACCCAGCCGCACACCCTCACCTCAGAGTTCTGCCTCACCTCCGGACTGCGATCAGCGGCTCTCCACTTCCGGCAAGAACCGCCCAGCAATCTCCGCGCGACCCACTTCCGGGCCCTCACTGGGCGCGGCACCCCCACCGGAAATGAGCCGTCGGCCAAAGCGCTAGGCTAGCCAGCGAATGGGCAGGAAGTCTCATTGCCGCGCTCGTGACTCCGCCCCTCTTCGCCACGCCCGGGAGAGAGCGTCCAGGCTCGCCCAGAGGGCACTTGGGAAAGAGCCCCGCCCTCAAGGCGGGAGCCACGCGGAGAGGGCGGGCTCACAAGCGAGGCCACGCCCTCGGCCCGTGGTACCTAGCCGGAATCGCCCCCAGAGGCCCGGGCCGGGAAGGGCAAAAGTCCCTGGCTAAGCTCCCCTCCGGAAAGGACATCAGAGTGGCCAGTTCCTCTGTCAGTTTGGTCTCAGTGGCAGACGCCGGTTTCTTTCCGCTGCAGTCGGCAAAGGGTCTTGGAAGGACTGGGGTCTAGGATTCTCTGAGGGCGGCAGTCCGGGCGGCCGTCTGGGCGGCCGTCAGCTCTCGGTGGGGATCGAGGCCAAGCTCCTCCCGTCTCTGGGCGTGCGTACCTCCGTTTCCCCATTTGTGACGTGGGAAGGCAATTAGTCTGGACATTGTTGTGGGAGGACTTGCGGAGACTGGGCGCGGGGCGTGGGGCGTAGGGGTCAGTAAGGGCGCAGTGGGCCAGCGCCAGTTCGGCTGGCAGTCCCGGGGTCGGGAAGGTAGGGAACCCTCCGCTCTCGCCCTGCTTCCTGTTTGCTCGGTGTGTTTTGTGACCATAGATGGTCAGGTCTGGGGCCGCGCGGAAGCCTCCGCCCTGTGGTTTGGAGCCCTTCCTCCTGGCGCGCGGGGTGTGGTTCCCTAGAATAAGATGAGCAAAATTAGAGCAGATCCTGCACCCACTCCGCTGAGATCTGGTTTCTGAGAGTCTCGCCCGGGGCTGGGCGGGCCCAGGCGGCTGCTACTCGGTCAGTGGGAGGTTCCGCCGCTCGCAGGGGAGGCTTCGGTTCCTTGGGACTGGAGATCCGATCTTTGTTCCCTCAAGACTCAACGCTTTCCAACCGGTCATTATCCTCCCACAAAGATTTATTTCTAGAAAAAATTGGCGAGTGCCACAGTTCCCGCCCCTTCAGATGAACTAATGTGACAGCTCCGTGTTTCAAGTTGAATGCAGGCGTTATATGCCGGAGTCATTCAACAAGTAAAATTCTTATAATAACAACTGCCATTTACTGCACGCTGACTACTTGCCAGGCCCATGCTGAGTGCTTCAGGCGTATTTTCATTTACTCCTAATAGCAACTCTCGGTGGTAGGTACCATTATGTCCTCTGGTTTTCAAATGAGGAAGCTGAATAACTTGCCAAGGTCAGAAAGTAACTGTTGAAACTTTGAAGGAAACACATCTGTCTGACTCTAATCCCATGAGCTTAGCCCCTGTGATAGACCATACTGGAGTCATTCGAATCAGTGAATGCCTCTGGATCTGGAGAGAAACACTGATTTCCAGTGCTGGCATAGGCCCTCTAGCAGGGGTCAGTCTTGGTCAGGTTACTTTGGACGGGTTACTGGGCCTCTTCCTAACTGTATGACTCCCAGCATGTTTAAAAGAATATGACAACATAAGAAAATACACGGTATAAAAGTCAGTATATTTTAGATATTGACATTTAAAAATACTGTCTCTTTCACACACAAACTCTATTAGGACGTAATCTTTGACTCTACATTAGTTCTTCTAAATCTCTTTCTGGATTAGGGACAGAAGGAACATCGACTATACATACATGCATTTTAGAGGAAGGAGAGAGAGAAGAGGAAGCAGGAAGGAGAAGGAAGAAAATTTCCTCATCTATCAAATGGGGATTATTCATGGGGCCGTAATGAGAAATAGAAGCAGTAATATATATGAAACCGCTTTGTAAAATGCTTCACTATAAGCCGGGTGCAGTGGCTCATGCCTGTAATCCCAACACTTTGGGAGGCTGAGCTAGGTGGATCACCTGAGGTCAGGAGTTCAAGACCAGCCTGGCCAAAATAGTGAAACCCCATCTCTACCAAAAAAAAAAAAAAATTAGCTGGTCGTGGTGTTGGGCGCCTGTAATCCCAGCTACTCGGGAGGCTGATGCGGGACAATTGCTTGAACCTAGGAGGCAGAGGTTACAGTGAGCCATGATTGCACCACAGCACTCCAGCCTGGGTGACAGAGCAAGACTCTGTGAAAGAAAGAAAGAGAAGGAAGGGAGGGAGGGAGGGAAAGAAAAAGAGAGAAAGAAGGAAAGGAAAGCAAAAAGAGAAAGAGAAGGAAGGAAGGGAAGGAAGAAAGAAAAGAGAGAGGAAAGGAATTTGTTTTATTTATAAATTACCCAGTCTAGAAAGGAAAGAAATTTATATTATTTATAAATTACCTAGTCTAGGTATTTTGCTATAGCAGCAAGAATGAACTAAGACACATGTATACACTCTCATTCAATCCTGCTTTTCCTTCATGGTAGGTATTACAATCCTCATTAATTATTTGTGCAATTATATTTTAATATCTTCCTCTCTTGTAAGTTGTTTCAATAAGTCCTTGTTTGGCAAAAATTGATAATAAACAATTATAGTAAAAATTGACTAAATAAAAAGAGTGAGAGGGGCCAAGGTGGCTCTGAGTCTTAGCATGTGGGTAAATGGAAGGTGTGAAAAGGATTGGATCTGGGTTTGGGGGTTTTGAGCCTCAGTCCTCAAAATCCAGTCTGGGAAGAGAAAGAGAAGAAGGAAGGCAATTATCAATTTACAACCAAGAATTGCCAGGAGAGAGCTGATTGATTCTCACATGTGCCCCCTCTTCATGTATTATTGCCACTTCGTTATGGCCTGGATTTCAGCACATTCTGAACCTGCAGAATCACTCTGTCTCTGAGGGAGCCACCCAAGCTTCCTCTTTATCTCTCAGGGTTTCAGACACAGAAGTCTGGCAGTTCATCTGGAGCCTTTCCCAGACTGACTCAGAGGACCGCCTGCATCTGTGCAACCTGGCTCAGAGCCTGTCTACATTTGGGCAGATCCTATATCACCCTGCCAAATGGGCTAATGACAGACAACAGTCTATGTGACCCTGTCTTTCTTCCCCTCCAAGGGTATGGCCCCAGATTTCATCCTGAGATAGGGTCTTAGGTCCAAAAATTAGGAGTTGACAAAAGAAATAGCAGCAATATAAAAATATGATTAAGATCTGGCTTTGGGGTCACTGTGAAACTGAATGCCAACTCTGCCACTTACAAACTGTGTGATCTTGGAGTTATCCTCATTTAACCTCAGAGAAGATATTAATACCCATCTTAAATGGCTGATAGAAATTAGGACAGAAAACTAATAAAACACTTGGCTCACAGTAAACACTCAATGAGTACTAACAATTATTATTCAGTACAGAGAATCTATTGTCTGTTTCCCTGGCAAAGGCCACCAGAAAGCAAAATAAGGTCTAAAGTGTCAACACACTAGTTGGTGCCACCAGAACTACTACTACTACTGTCCCCATCCCCAGAAAGTTTTCCCACAGCCCCTGCTTCTTTGTATTGCTAACTTTTTTTTGCCCAGACTGGAGTGCAATGGTGCGATCTGGGCTCACCACAACCTCCACCTCCTGGGTTCAAGCAATTCTCCTGCCTCAGCCTTCCCTGTAGCTGGGATTATAGGCATGCACCACCACATCCAGCTAATTTTTTGTATTTTTAGTAGAGACAGGGTATCTCCATGTTGGTCAGGCTGGTCTCAAACTCCTGACCTCAGGTGATCCACCCACCTTGGCATCCCAAAGTGCTGGGATTGCAGGCGTGAGCCACCGACCCTGCCTGTTGTTTTTTTTTTCAAGACAGAATCTTGCTGTGTTACTCAGGCTGCAGTACAGTGGTATAATCATAACTGACTCCAGCCATGAACTCCTGGATTCAAGTGATCCTTCCACCTCAGCTTCCAGAGGAGAACTACAGGCACATGCCACCAAGCCCAGCTACTTTTTGTATTATTTTTAGAGACGGAATCTTGCTATGTTACCCAGGCTGGTCTGGAACTCCTGGCCTCAAGCAGTCCTCCAAACTTGGCCTCCCAAAGTGCTGGGATTACAGCTGTGAGCCACTGCACCTGGCCTGTATTGCTACCTTTGGATTCAAAGTTAGGCTAGGCACAGTGGCTCATGCCTGTAATCCCAGCACTCTGGGAGGCCAGGTTGGTAGGAATACTTGAGCCCAAGAGTTCAAGACCAGCCTAGGCAACACAGTAAGACCTTATCTCAAGGAAAAATAAATAAATCCACAAAAGCAAAATTGGGCCTGTGCCCTTGGCTATAAATGAGACCAAATAAACCTACTGCCCACAGATAACAGAAAACTTAACTGTAGTAACTTTTAAAGTCAGTTTTTCTCACATATAAGAAAAATGAAGGTAGGCAGTTTTATTGGCTCAGTAATGTCAGAGCTGGTACTTCTGTGATTCACTTCACCTTACCCTTGTAGTTGCAAGTTGGCTGTTGCAGCCCTAGCACCATCAAGGAAAGAGGAAGGGAAATGTGCAGCGTTTGAAATGGGAAAGCTGACGTTTTCTAAGGGACCCACACAGCATGCCCTGCTTCCTGTCTCAAAGCCAGATCTAACAGCAAATACTTCAGCTTTTTTGCCCCTGAGAGGAACACATCTGAGATGCATTTTGTGGTGTTTTTGAGGGCCCGTAAAGGGCCTGAGCCCAATGTCCATAACAGTAACCACTCATTAACAAACCCAAATTAGCTTTTCTCTAACTTACTGGTATCAGGGAACCCAAATTAAAAAGAATGGAATTGGCTAAGTCCGCTACATCAGGAAAGTGACAAGTAAGCATTGCCGCTTGGACAGTGTAAGGTGCGTGCTCACTCTCTGTCTCTCATGTTTGGGATATTGTCCAAACATACAAAGGGGACACAGATGCTGAGTGTCCAATAAGAATGATAGGTGTCCACTAATAAACTCTTGTGACTTCCTGACATCAAAATACACCATTCTTTCTATACTTAACACTTCAAAAAACAAAATAAAACCCCAAAACAACCCCTCCCTTTTATAACCTAAATTGTACTGTCTATACTCACCTCCTTCCCCCCAAAAAGAAATTATCTCAAATTCTTATCAGTGACTTAATCCAGCAATAAATCCAGAATCTCTGATAATGTTCATTCTTTCTCCAGTTCATAATAATCCTGCCTTAATATTCTGTAGCCTATGGACTGAACTTCCTTTTTTCTTTTTCTTTTTTTTTTTTTGAGATGAAGTTTTGCTCTATCTCCCAGGCTGGAGTAGAATGGCATGATCTTGGGGCACTGCAACCTCCACTGGGTTCACATGATTCTCTTGTCTGAGCCATCAGAGTAGCTGAGATTACAGGCACCCACGATCACGCCCAGTTAATTTTTTGTATTTTTAGTAGAGATGGGGTTTTTCACTATGTTGGTCAGGCTGGTCTCAGATTTTTGACCTCAGGTGATCCACCCACCTCAGCCTCCCAAAGTGCTGGGATTATAGGTGTGAGCTACCTCCCCTGGCTGCTGCTGCTTTTTTTTTTTTTTTTTGAGATGGAGGCTCCCTCTGTCACCCAGGCTGGAGTGCTGTGGGGCAATTTCGCCTCACCGAAATCTGTCTTCCAGGTGATCCTCCTGAAGAGAATCCCTAGTAAGATCCCTAGTAGAATCCTGAGGAGGTACCCCTAGTATTCTCTGGATTATATGCATAATTCTACACACTATTGTATACTGACAGTTCTCTTTTACCTTGAAAATATAACCATTTACCCAACCTAACCATCATAACCAGTGCAGGTAAAATTTAACATCAGACTTTCCATGGGGACAGCCTTGATTTGTAGCAATTGGCAATTTTTGTGGTGTAAATACTCCCACTACAGTCAATTATTAGCTACCAAAGCTATGTCACTGAATGTAGAGTTGAGAAAAATGCACTGTGGCATGCAGAATAATGGTGCTCTAAGGATGTGCACATCCTAATCTTTGGGACCTGTGACTATCTTACCATATATGGCAAAGGGGACTTTGCAGTTGTTATTAAATTAAGAATCTTTTATTTATTTATTTATTTATTTATTTATTTTTTTTTTGAGACAGAGTTTCGCTCTTGTTACCCAGGCTGGAGTGCAATGGCGCGATCTCGGCTCACCGCAACCTCCGCCTCCTGGGTTCAGGCAATTCTCCTGCCTCAGCCTCCTGAGTAGCTGGGATCACAGGCACGCGCCACCATGCCCAGCTAATTTTTTGTAGTTTTAGTAGAGACGGGGTTTCACCATGTTGACCAGGATGGTCTCGATCTCTTGACCTTATGATCCACCCGCCTCAGTCTCCCAAAGTGCTGGGATTACAGGCGTGAGCCACCGCGCCCGGCTAAATTAAGAATCTTGAGATGAGGAGATTATCCTAGATTATCCAGGTAGGACTGATGTAATCACATGGATTCTTATAAGAGAAAAGGAGAGTCAGCGACCAGAAGCTCAGAGGTCAGACAAAGCTCAGAAGAAGCAACATATATATATATATATATATATTTTTTTTTTTTTTTTTGAGACGGAATCTCCTCTGTCACCCAGGCTGGAGTGCAGTGGCCCAGTCTTGGCTCACTGTAACCTCCACCGCCTGGATTCAAGTGATTCTCCTGCCTCAGCCTCCTGAGTAGCTGGGATTACAGGTATGCACCATCATGTCCGGCTAATTTTTACATTTTTAGTAGAGACGGATTTCACCATCATGGTCAGGCTGGTCTTGAACTCCTGACCTTGTGATCCATCCACCTGGGCCTCCCAAAGTGCTGGGATTACAGGCGTAAGCCACTGCACCCTGCCAGAAGAAGCCATATTACAATGAAAGCAGAGGTCACAGTGATGTGACCAAGGCCAAATTTTCCCCTCGAGCCTCCAGAAGGAGCACTGTTGAGCTGTGGCATGGGGGCAATGGTATTAAAAGGATTATGGTTTTGGCTGGCTTTGTTAATGGCTTCTGAAGTCTTGAAAAAAGAAGTAAGATCTGGCCAGCATGGTGGCTCATGCCTATAACCCTAGCACTTTGGGAGGCTGAGGTGGGTAGATCTCCTGAGGTCAGGAGTTTGAGACTAGCCAGCCAACATGGCAAAACTTCACCTCTATGAAAAATTCAAAAATTAGCTGGGCGTGGTAGCACATGCCTGTAATCCCAGCTACTTGGAAGGCTGAGGCAGAAGAATCACTTGAACCCAGGAGGCAGAGGTTGCAGAGCCAAGATTGCGCCACTGCACTCCAGCCTGGGTGACAGAGCGAGACCCATTCCCCGCCCCCCAAAAAAAGAAGAAGAAGTAAGATCCTGTTAATTATCAACTCTAATATGTAAGGCAACTCTGGCTGGAGTGATACACTGAACTACTGTACATTTGTTTGCTTCTCCTTCATCAGCCACTTCTTTATGTCCCTTTTTCTGACTCTCTGCTGCATATGCCAGTTTCTAAAAGTTCAGTCTTTGTTATTATCTTTATTCCAATGCCTCTCTGGTACGTCAGCTATCCTTTTTTTTGGTTTCTAGAACATCTTGCTTCAACTCTGCTCAATGACATTGGACAATGTGCCAGTAAGTCACCACAAGATGGCAGCCTTGCTAATTTTGGCTACACTGAATTCAGTTATTCACTCCTTCAAGTTGGAGGGGATAGGGGAGGTTCTGAATAAGATTTTAATCTTATTTATTTAACATTTCTTGAGAGCTTGCTCAGTACTGGGTCTTTTAACATATTAGTGTTGTTGTTTTTGAATGGAGAAAGCTAGGTATTATCCCCTTTGCAGATGGGAAAACAAGTTAAAAAGGTTTTTTGTTTTGTTTTGTTTTGGTTTTTTTTTGAGACGGTCTCTTGCTCTTTCGCCAGGCTGGAGTGCAATGACGCGATCTCAGCTCACTGCAACTTCCGCCTCCTGGATTTAAGCGGTTCCCCTGCCTTAGCCTTTGAGGACCTGGGATTACAGGTGCACGCCACTACATCCAGCTAATTTTTAGTAGAGACGAGGTTTCACCGTGTTGGCCAGGATGGTCTTGATCTCTTGACCTCATGATCCACCCACCTCAGCCTCCCAAAGTTCTGGGATTACAGGTGTAAGCCACCGCCTCTGTAATTTAAAAAAGTGATTAACTTGTTCAAAGTCAGAACCTAGATTTGAAACCAGAGTTTTCTGAGTCCAGAACCAGTGCTCCATTACATAACTGAATCACAAGCTGCAACAGTATTGTTTAAGGGTTTTTCTTAATTACAAGTAACAAGCTGGGCACTGTGGCTCATTCCTGTAATCCCAGCACTTTGGGAGGCTGAGGCAGGTGGATCACTTGAGGTCAGGAGTTCGAGACCAGCCTGGCCAACAAGGTGAAACTCTGTCTCTACCAAAAAATACAAAAATTAGCCGGGCATGGTGGTGCGCACCTGTAGTCCCAGCTACTCAGAGGCTGAGGTGGGAGGAGAATTGCTTGAACCCAGGAGGTGGAGGTTGCAGTAAGCCAAGACCTCGCCACTGCTCTCCAGACTGGGTGACAGAGTGAGACCCTGTCTCAAAAAGCAAAACAAAATAAAATTACAAGTAACAGAAAACCAACTTGAGCCAGTGTAGGAAGTAGAAAAGTTCCTCTTCAAAGTTTCCTTTCATGTTAAAGAATAATAATAATAAGTGTTAGAAATAATAGTCTCTTTTAAAGACTAACTTTCTTCAAAGCCTTCTTGCTAGTACCTCTTTGTTAAGCCCTATCCTATGTAGCTGTTAGACATGCTCACAGGCACGTAGTACATTCTATGTCCTTCTACTTTAACCAAAATATCTGTGCTGGACGTGCGTGCTCACAGGCATGTTCCAGCTTGCAGACTATGCCCCTTCCTTTTTGTTCTCCGTTGCTTTTACCTATGCAAGAAAGTTTTAAGTTATTAGCCAATCAGGTTCAGTTTTAGATTGTGAGGTCTAGCTCCAGCCAACAGAGATCAGACACAGCAGTAAAGACAACTCCAAATGTGTAAAAGATAAATATATCCGCTTTTCCTTTGTTCATTGTACTCTCGTGGCAAGATAGCTAACAGGAGCACCCTTTCTGCAGAAAGTAAAGATCGCCTCACTGAGATATCCTTTGTTTCAGTGCTAATTTTCTTTGTGACACCAAGCATCTGTTTCCAACAGCCAGTTTAACAGCAACAACACAACAAAGCATTTTAAGTGCCTCATGGAAACTTATGACCGAAATAATGCCCTGGTTTTAAAAGTGAAAACAGCCGGGCGCGGTGGCTCAAGCCTGTAATCCCAGCACTTTGGGAGGCTGAGGCGGGTGGATCACGAGGTCAAGAGATCGAGACCATCCTGGTCAACATGGTGAAACCCCGTCTCTACTAAAAATACAAAAAATTAGCTGGGCATGGTGGTGTGTGCCTGTAATCCCAGCTACTCAGGAGGCTGAGGCAAGAGAATTGCCTGAACCCAGGAGGCGGAGGTTGCGGTGAGCCGAGATCGCGTCATTGCACTCCAGCCTGGGTAACATGAGTGAAACTCTGTCTCAAAAAAATAAAAATAAAAAAAAATAAATAAATAAAAGTGAAAACAGGGGCAGGGATTGGAAAGCCTTCAAGATGTAGGGGAAGAGAGACAGAAAAATGGAAAAAGGAAAGGGAAAGGAAAAGCTGGGGAGGTCCAAGAGATTAAGCTCTGTCCCATCCTTCAAACAATGACTGGCTTCATTTTAATGCATTTTACATATCAGGGCCCCATGCAATGTTTTACTTGAAAATTAAGGATTCACTACATTATCATTATTATTATTATTTATTTATTTATTTATTTTTGAGACAGAGTCTTGCTCTTTCACTCAGGCTTCGAGTACAGTGGTGCCATCATGGCTTACTGCAACCTCCATCTCCCAGGTTTAAATGATTCTCATGCCTCAGCCTGCCAAGTAGCTATTTGCTACAAGCGTGCACCACCATGCCTGGCTAATTTTTGTATGTTTTGTAGAGATGAGTTTTCACCATGTTGGCCAGACTGGTCTCGAACTCTTGGCCTCAAGTGATCCATCTGCCTCAGCCTCCCAAAATGTTGGGATTACAGGTGTGAACCACTGCGCCTAGCCTAAGGATTAACTATATTAAACAATACTTTTTAAAAACCACTCATGTAATATATTAAGGCATTCTCCCATTGTTGGACATTTAGGGTTTTTTTTCTAATTATTCACTCTAATAAGTAGAATTATAATGAATATTTTATCATGTTGTCATAGGCAGTCCATGAAATCATAGAATAATTCCATTTCCCCTGACTCTTACAAGTTTTCTTAGGGGAAAAGGGGGGGTGGGTGTAGTCACAGACAGTTCTAGCCTGTGCCCAAAGTCCAGTGCTACTTAAGTCTTCCCTCACTATGCCCTAAGACCGCAAACACTTAGTAAGCATCTAACTGCATGCCAGGCAGTACTGAACACTGTGGATACAATGGTGAATAAAACAGGAACAGTCCGTCATTTTGCAGCTAACCATCTAGTGACAAAGACAGAAACCAAGAAAATAGTATACTAAATAATTACAAGAATAATAAGCAAGTGCTGCCAAGCAGAAGTTCAAAAGGCTAAGGAAACGTAACAGGGTGAGCTGATTTTAATCTGGAAGGATTAGGGCAGGATGCCCTGAGGAAATGCTAGTTAATATGAGATCTGATGGATGAGTATGAGTTAGCCAGACAAAAGAACAGAGCAGAGAGAAAAAGTATGAAGTCCCAAAGGCAAGAGACAGCATGGTAGGTTCAAGGAATTGAGAAAAGATTAATGTGGCTGAGCACAGAGAATAAAGGGAAATGGGATGAGACTTGGGCAAAATAAATAGCAGGGCCCAGATCCTGCATAATCTTGTGTGCTATATTAAAGATTGTGTAATCTATTCCAAGGGAGACCACTGAAGGACTTTAAACTAAAAACATGCATGGTCCTATTTGTGTTTGAACAAGAACATTCTAGCCATAGCATGAAGAAGGGCCAAAGTGAATGCAAGGAGGCCAGAGAAGTTGGCTGTTGCAAAAGTCCAGGTAAGACATGATGATGGCTTGGACTGCAGAGGCAGCAGTACGGATGAAAAGAAGTGGACAGATTTGAAAATGAGTGATCCAGGAAGTGAAAATGGTGGAAGTTAATGATGAGTATTTTATGGGTGTGTATATGTGAGGGAGAGTGAGTAGTCAAGTAGACTTTGAATTTTCTGGCTTTAGCAGCTGGGTGGATGGTATTTCCTTACAGACACTCGGAGCACTGGAGGACGAGGAAGTTGGTGGGAAAAGATGATAAATTCTGTTTGGGACATGTTCAGTTTGAGGTGTCTATGAGATTTCCTGAATATACAGGACTGAAGCTCAGAAGGCAAGTCTGGCCAGGAGATGTGGACTTACGAATTCTAAGTTGTTTTTTTTTTTTCTTGTGAGACAGAGGTTTGCTCTGTCACCTAGACTGGAGTTCAGTGGTGCAATCTTGGGTCACTGCAACCTCTGCTTCCTGGGTTAAGCTATTCTCATGCCTTAGCTGCCCCACTCCCACCCTCAGTAGCTGAGATTACAAGTGCATGCCATCACGCCCAGCTAATTTTTGTATTTTTAGTAGAGACAGGGTTTCACCATGTTGGCAAGGCTGGTCTTGAACTCCCAGTTTCAAGTGACCTGCCCACCTTGGCCTCCCAAAGTGCTGGGATTACAGGTGTGAACTACTGCACCTGGCCATGGAGTTCTAAGATTGAAAGAGTATGGAGTAAGGCAAGAAAAGGGTCAGCCAGAGCTACGTACAGAGCTACATGAAGAGTTAGAAGCCAGAAAAGAAGATTGAAAAGGAGTAATTAGAGAGGTAGCAGAAAGTCAGAAAAGTACGTGGTTCAAAAAAGCCAGGGAACCAACATTTCAAAGGCAGCGGATACCTGTACCAAATAAAATAGAGCGATCACGTAAAAAATGATTTAAAAGTATCCATTGGATTTTAAGACATGATGGCTATTGGTGATATTTTCAGCAGCATTTTTTGTAGACTCGTAGTAGGCAGAGACTAGATAGGAGTGGAATGGGAAGTGGGAGGTGAGAAATTGGGGAGAGCAGTGTAGGTCACGCTTTAAAATTTTCCTCTGAAAGAGGACAAACAAAAGGGGTTTAAGGAAGACTTATTAGCCCAACTCTTCAAGCTAAAGATTGAAGGGTTGAATGTGATTCAATTCTTCTATTCCTCTTATGTCCCATTTCCAGTGTATCAGCAAAGCCCATTGGCTCTAATTTCAAAATATATTCTGAATCTCTTCCACTTACTCATTTTCTTTACTGCTACCTACTCCAAGCCACCATCATCTCTTGCCTGGACTATCTTAAGGGCCTCTTGATTTATCTAATTGGTCTCTCTCTGCTATCCCTTTCCTACATAGCAAATACATAAACTAAAGAGGCAAGTTAACTGCCTCCTATATATATCCTGCATACAATGTTGAGAAAGACTAGAGTTGCTCCTCTTCAAAACAAGTGAAAATGGGAGGCATACAGCAGAGACAATCCTGAAATCCAACAGATGTAGGTTGATTAGAACTTAGTCCAGGTGCCAGAGAATCGATCATTGTGGTTTCAGCTCCAGTGTCAAAGCTCTTGGTTACACTCTGAATCATCCTTCCTATTCCATAAGAAAATCGAGTTTATATGTGAGCAGTTTTCTCAGTCTGCTTCCTCCTTATAAAAGGCATCTTTCCATTTTTTACTGTCTATGTCCCCATTAGTCCCAATTGATGATGCTTCTACCAGAGCAATTCTCTTAGAAAATTTGTGGGTTCTTTATGTATCAATTTATTATCCACTCCAACAAAAGCTACTCTCACAAATCTCTTTGAGATAAGCACTTACTTCCCTTGAGTGAGTGCTGCAAAATATCCTTAAGACCTTTGGAGAGACTTTTTTCTATCTGATGGATTATATAAAGCATCCTACAAAGCATTCTATAAAGGTCTTAACCTTTAACTTCTTTTTTAGATAATATTTTCCTGATAGTGTCTTGGATTTTACTTCTGCCCAGAGCCATTTCTTAATTTTAGAATCATTTGCCATCTGGAGAGGCTGGCAGTGAAAATAATTTTATGTTCAAGCCAAGTAAGTCCTGGTCCTAGATATATTTATCTCTCAGCTTTATTGAGATATAATCCACATACCATACAAGTCACCCACTTAAAACATACAATTCAATGTTTTTAGTATATTCACAAAGTTGTACAACTTTTACCATGATCAATCTTAGAACATTTTTATCACCCCAGAAGGGGACCTGGTACCCGTTAATGGTCACACTCTGTCTCCCCTCACCCCTGCCACCTCTGTCTTAGCCTGTGCTGCTACAACAAAATACATGAGACTGAATAATTTATAAACAATAGACATTTCTCACAGTTCTGGAGGCTTGGAAGTCCAAGACCAAAGCCTTGGTGTTTGGTGTCTGGAGAAGGCCTTCTCACATGGCAGAAGAGATGGAGCCCACTCCCTCAAGGCCTTTTATAACAGCCGTAATACCCTTATTAATCATCTCCTAAAGGCTCCACCTCTTCATAGTATTACACTGGTGATTAAGTATCAACATATGAATCTTGGGGACACATTCAGACCACAGCATCCCACAACCCTCCCTGCCCAGCCATAGGCAATCACTAATCTACTTTTCATGTCTATAGATTTGCCTATTCTGCGCATTTCATATGTTAAATAAAATTTATGGCCAGGCATAGTGGCTCATGCCTGTAATCCCAACACTTTGGGAGGCTGAGGTGGGCGGATCACTTGAGGTCAGGAGTTTGAAACTAGCCTGGCCAACATGGTAAAACCTGTCTCTTCTAAAAATACAAAAATTAGCCAGGCGTGGTGGCAGGCATCTGTAATTCCAGCTACTCGGGAGGCTGAGACACGAGAATTGCTTGAACCCAGGGGACAGAGGTTGCAGTGAGCTGCGATTGCACCACTGCACGCCAGCCAGGGCAATAGATTGAGACTCTATCTCAATAAATAAATAAATTAATTAATTAAAATGTACAGGAGGCTGTTGATTTAGACAAGGCTCTTGCCCTCAGCCTAAAAGACCAAGCCAATGGAGTTTAACTACAGTAACTGAGCTTCAGTTTTATTTGCCGGAGGCTCTGTAACCAATTAAGTGCTTAAGCTGTGCCCAATTAAGTTGTCTTTACACCATACTTCCAGTTACCAAATGCTGTCTGGTCATGTTTTTGGTTGTAGTTCTCTGAACTTGCTCTGGTGTGAAGGGCTGCTTGATTTGCAGATTGGTTTTTTTGACTTTGTTTTGTTTTTCTTTACTCAAATAAACTCAGTTAAAATGTAAACTTGGGGCTGGGCACGGTGGCTAACACTTGTAATCCCAGCACTTTGGGAGGCCAAAGTGGGTGGATCACTAGAGGTCAGAAGTCCAAGACCAGCCTGGCCAACATGGTGAAACCCAGTCTCTACCAAAAAATAAAAAAATTAGTAGGGCATGGCGGCAGGTGCCTGTAATCCCAGCTACGTGGCTGAGGCAAGAGAATTACTTGAACCCAGGAGGCAGGGGTTGCTCTCACAAACCTCTCTTCCTGAGGAGAAACTTGAATGAGTGAGGTTCGTGGGATGAACCATAGCCACTATCACTGCAGATGGTTGAGTTGTCTATTTTTTTTTTGAGACGAAGTTTCGCCCTTGTTGCCCAGGCTGGAGTACAGTGGTGAGAATCCGCCTCCCGGGTTCAAGCGATTCTCTTGCCTCAGCCTTCCAAGTAGCTGAGATTACAGGTGCCCACCACCACACTCGGCTAACTTTTGTCTTTTTAGCAGAGACAGGGTTTCACCATGCTGGCCAGGCTGGTCTGGAACTCCTGATCTCAGGCCATCCGCCTGCTTCAGCCTCCCAAAGTGTTGGGATTACAGGCGTGAGCCACCACACCTGACCAAGATTCTTAAAAGAGTAGGAAAAGAGTCTACAAAGCATTCTAGTGTTCTTAGTAGCCCCTCATTTACTTGAGAGCATCTATGAGATATGCACTTAAAATTTTCTTAAGTCTTAAAAAGCCTCACAGCTGCACTCTTGACTTCATACTGTTCTTCCTTTGAAAAACTTTTGATCACTAGAAAGATTGTCCTGAGCACTTTATATACCCACTAAATTCTTCTTGAAAGCAGAACAATGTCCTTTTTAGTTTATCTTTCTCTTCTTGTACCTTACCATTGACTGCTAAAAGATACCAGTTAGCATTTTGAATATTCCACCTAGAAATCACCTTAGCCAAGTTCACCAGAATGTTAAGTATACTTTCTATTTTATGTTTGACCATGGGTGACATTCTTCAAAACATTTTGCTACTACGTAATAGCAGTGGCTTTTTCTCCAGCCTCCAATAACAATTTCCTTGCTCTCCTTCGAATCTTCACTAACAGCCTCCTAAAGCCCTTCCAGCTTTCAACAACTAAGTGGTCCCAGATCACTGCCCCATGTTTTAGGTTTTTGTCACAGCGGCATAACACTACTTGTATCAATATCTATTCCAGTTACCTATTATTCGCTTGGTGCAAAAGTAATTGTGATTTTTGTCATTACTCTTTAATAATAATAATAATTATTATTTTTGAGACAAAGTCTTGCTTTGTCACCAGGTGCCAAGCTGGAGTGCAGTGGCACGATCTCGGCTCACTGCAACCTCTGCCTCCTGGGTTCAGGCAATTCACCTGCCTCAGCCTCCCGAGTAACTGGGACTACAGGCACACACCACCGCGCCCAGCTAATTATTGTATTTTTAGTAGAGATGGGGTTTCACCACGTTGGCCAGAATGGTCTCAATCTCTTGACCTCGTGATCTGCCCGCCTCGGCCTCTCAAAGTGCTGGGATTACAAGTGTGAGCCACCGCACCTGGCCGAATTACAGATTCTTAAAAGATCGTTGATGTATAATTATTATTTTTGAGACGGAGTTCTGCTCTTGTTGCCTGAGTTGGAGTGCAATGGTGTGATCTCGGCTCACTGCAACCTCCGCCTCCTGGGTTCAAGCGATTCTTCTGCCTCAGCCTCCTGAGTAGCTAGGATTACAGGTGCCCCCCAACCATGCTCAGCTAATTTTTTTTAATTTTTAAGAGACAGGGTTTCATCATGTTGGCCAGGCTGGTCTCCAATTCCTGACCTCTGGTGATCTGCCCATCTCGGCCTTCCAAAGTGCTGGGATTACAGGTGCGAACCATGGCACTGGCAGGTTTTTGTCATTACTTTTAATGGCAAAACCCACAATAACGTTTGCACCCACCTAATACTATTATAACAATCTATACCCAATTAGAAATCATAAACCTATACAATGCAGTCTCATAGAGAACTATAATAATCATTCTTCTAACAATCATTGATTGTCTCTCATGTTTCAGTGGGTTGACTGAACTCAGCTGAGTAGTCCTCACTTGGGATCTCATACGATTACCCTCAGAAGGTGGCTGGGGCTGGAGTCACCTGAAAGCTTCACTGGGCTGGATATCCAGAATGGCTCATTCACATAACTCGAAGTTGATGCTAGTTCTCTACTGGGGGCTTAGTTAGGATTGTCAATCAGAGTGCCAACAGATAGCCTGTCCATGTGGCTTAGGATTCTCACATCCTAGTGTGTGAGGTTCTGAGGAGCGTCTCAAGAGCAAACATTTCAAGAGATCCAGCTGGAATTTGCAATATTCCTTGTTATCTAAACTTGGACGTTTCAGAATGACACTTCCTCTTTATTTTTTTATTTTTTTGAAGCAGGGTCTTGCTCTGTTGCCCAGGTTGGAATGCAGTAGCATGATCATGACTCACTGCAGCTTCTACCTCCTGGGCTCAAGCGATCTCCCACCTCAGCCTCCCAAGTAGCTGGGTCTACAGGGGTGCACTACAATGTGTGGCTAATTAAAAAAAAACAACAACAACACTTTTTATAGAGTTGGAGTCGCACTGTGTTGCCCAGGCTCTCTGCATTCTATTGATTAAGCAAGCTAGCATTCACTAAGTCCAGCTGATATTCAAGGAGAAGGATAACTCCACATCAGGGAGGAAGAAATCGATGATGTTTATCTCTGGTGACTATTTACAACATCAGTTTGAGATTATTTTATCCACTTCACAAAAGTTACTAAGTTTATAACTATAATTGTATTAAATGTATTAATTTCAGTAGACTGGACATATTAAATCTTCCCATCCAAGAATGGGAGACAGGCCTGGTGTGGTGGCTCATGCCTATAATCCCAGCACTTTGGGAGGCCAAGGCAGGCAGATCACTTGAGGTCAGGAGTTCAAGATCAGCCTGGCCATCATGGTGAAACCTTGTCTCTACTAAAAATACAAAAAAAATTAGCTGGGAGCTGTAATTCCAGCTACTCAGGAGGCTGAGGCAGAAGAATCACTTCAACCTGGGAGGCAGAGGTTGCAGTAAGCTGAGATTGCACCATGCATTCCATCTTGGGCAACAGGGCCAGACTCTTTCTCAAAAAATATAAAATAAAATAAAGAATGGGAGATGTCTTACTACCTTTTGAGACTATATATATATATATATATATATATAAAATTTACAGTTAATCTGTGAGAGACAGTTCCCTTTTGGAACAAAAATGTAAAAAAAATAGTACTGTGCACACTTGGAGCATTTGCTAGAGTTTCTCTATGAGACTGCATTGTATAGGTTTATGATTTCTAATTACGCCCAAGAAAATTCAAAAATTATAGAACAGCTCTATTAGAATCATTGTGGGAGTAAATGCCTACATAAATGTGAATTATGGGATGATGTCTAAAGCAGTGGCTTAAAGTCAGAAAAATCCAGCAGTTCCTGGATTTTCATTCATTCCTAAGTTGACTGAATCAATAAAGTCTTCTCTCCCTACTGAATCTGCCTTCCTTCTCCAACCCCATAAAATTAAACCAAAGCCAGATTATTGGTCCTAGGTGGGTACTTTGTGAGGGCAAAGATAGGTAGTCTATCATGTTCATTATCACTACCATTCAATGAGTAACTACTACGTGCTAGGTAATGGGTAGATATTTTGCACCTATTATCTCATTAAAGATAAATTAGGCCAATAGGCCAATAGAACAAAATAAAGATCTCAGAGATAGACTCATGTGGAAATATGGGAATTTAATATACAGTAAAAGTATACTGTGGATCAATGAGAATATGACTCAGAGTCCAAACAGGAGAATATGTCAGCTAAGGTCCAAACAGGAGACAGAAACCATGCAGTAATTTGAACCAGAAAGTTTAATTAATACAAAGAACTTTTTTTTTTTTTGAGATGGAATCTTGCTCCGTCACTCAGGTTGGAGTCCAGTGGAACAATTTTGGCTCACTGCAGCCTCAGCCTCTACCTCCCAGGTTCCAGTGATTTTCTTGCCTCCGCCTTCTGGGTAGCTGGGATTACAGGCATGCACCACCACGCCCAGCTAATTTTTGTATTTTTAGTAGAGACGTGGTTTCACCGTGTTGGCCAGGATGGTCTCAAACTCCTGACCTCAGATGATCTGCCTGCCTCGACCTCCCAAAGTGCTAGGATTACAGTAGTGAGCCACTGTGCCCAGCCACAAATAACTATTAAATATAACAAGAGATGAAAGTAATAGGAGGATTGGGTAGTAAGAAATAAAGAAAACCCTAAAGAATATAAGTATCATAGATGTAAGGAATAGCCACTACCTCAAGAGAAAGATAGAATGCCCAAAGAAGAGTCCCTCAGGGCTGAGTTCCAAAACATGCTGCAGAGGGGGTACTCTCTTCACTGGATGGTGGAGAAGTTGCTAAGGTGTCACACCAGTGAAATTTGCTAAAAAGCTACCCAAGAGGAAGCCAGGGGGAGTTGGAGGACATGGAGTGCTGCTGGCTACTATGTGCTGTAGGAGGCAGGTCTAGAGAAGTGCTACTAGCTCAATGCCACAGAAACTGCAAAATCCTGCAATCCTACATAATGCAAAATCCTGATGAGAGGGGAAGGTTGAAGAGGAGAAATTCATTTTCCTCTGAGTCCCTCTAGTGTCGTCTACTAACAAAGCTTTACATCTTGCCCCTGGCAAAGGAGAAATATTTAAAAGGATCATCTTGATTTTTCCTGAGCAGGCAATGAAGGGTAGATTTGAACTATAAGGCAATACATTGAAAACTGGAAGGAAGGCTGATTGGATTATGTAATAAGATCGCAATTGATAAACTGGATCACTATATGGAGAAAAATCGTATCAGATACCTAACACCACCTGTAAAAGTGAACTCGAAATGGCTTAAAGACCTAAACATAAAAGGTAAAATTATGAATTTAATAGAAAAAAGTAGGAAGATATTTTTGTAACATAGGGATAGGAAATAAACCTTTTTAAAACTTAAAAAAAGTGTAACTGAAGGTAAAAAAAATTGATGAATTTGATTATACTGAAATCAAGATGAAACTGCCAGCTAACTGAAAATTTTAAAAAAGGAGATTAAGATTTTTGGTTCATTGAAGGTCTGTGTGAACAAAGTTGAAAGGCAGATGATGAACTGGGGAAAGATACTTGCCATTTATATCAATAAAGGTTTATTATCTAGAGCAGTTTGGCAAACTTTTTCTTTAAAGAAACAAACAGTAAATAGTAAAATAAAGAATAAAAAAAAGAACTCAGTAAATATTTCAGGCTGGCTTTGTGGTCCAGATAGTCTCTGATGCAGCTATTTCACTTTACTGTTGTAGCAGGAAGGCAGTCATAGGCAAGAAGTAAGTGAATGGGTGTGAATGAGTGCTTTTTTTCATTTCTTTTTTTTTTGAGACGGGGTCTTGTCGTGTCACCCAGGCTGGAGTACAGTGGCGCGATCTCTGCTCACTGCAATCTCCTCCTCCCAGGTTCAAGTGATTCTCCTGCCTCAGCCTCCGCAGTAGCTGGGATTACAGGTGCTCACCATCAAGCCCAGCTAATTTTTGTATTTTTAGTAGAGATGGGGTTTCACCATGTTGGCCAGGCTGGCCTCAAACTCACGACCTCAAGTGGTCCTCCTGCCTCAGCCTCCCAAAGTGCTGGGATTACAGGCATGAGCCATGAGCCAGGCCAGTTGTGAGTATGTTCTAATAAAACTTGATTTGCAAAACCTGGAGGCAGGCTAGATTTGATCTGGGGCAGGGGGCATAGTTTGCTGGTCCCTGGCCTAAGAAACAAATGGAAGTCCTGCATATCAACCCCAATAATACAGCAGAAATATACAGCAGCCCCAATTATAAAAAAAAAAAAATTAACAATTTGATAAATTAACAATCTGATAGCAAAAATTAGAGCTATTGTTGGGGAGAGAGGACCTCCATGGTGGAAATAAAGACTGGCGCAACCACTTTAGAGGGCAGTATGGTGGTACATAGTCAAGTAGTGTGTCTGTATACTTAATGATCAAGCAAATTGGCTCTCAAGTCAATATCTCAATAAAATTCCCACCCAAGTCCATAAAAGGGCATGAACTAGAATCCTGTAATCCCAGAACTTTGGGAGGCCAAGGTGGATGGATGACCTGAGGTCAAGTGTTCGAGACCAGTCTGGCCAAGATGGTGAAACCCTATCTCTACTAAAAATACAAAAATTAGCCAAGCAAAGTGGTGAGTACCTGTAATCCTGGCTACCCAGGTGGCTAAGGCAGGAGAATCGCTTGAACCCGGGAGGCAGAGATTGCAGTGAGCCAAGATCATGCCATTGCACTCTAGCCTGGGCAAAAAAGAGCAAAGCTCCGTGTTAAAAAAAAGAGGACCAGCCTGGCCAAGATGGTGAAACCCCATCTCTACTAAAAATACAAAAATTAGCTGGATGAGGTGATAGGCGCCTGTAATTCCAGCTACTCAGTAGGCTGAGGCAGGAGAATTGCTTAAACTCAGGAGGCGGACGTTGCAGTGAGCCGAGATTGTGCCACTGCACTCCAATCTGGGAGACAGAGTGAGACTCCACCTAAAAAAAAAAATAAGAAGAAAGAAAAGGACTAGAATCTTCATTGCAGCATTATTTGTGTTGTGGAGGAGCAATAATTGTGGAAACAATTTGGATTTCCATCTCTTAGAGAATAAATCTATAAAATATGTTGAAAGTACACCATGGAGTACTATACAGCAATTGGAACCAATGAATTAGATGTACACTTAACAACATGGATAGATCTTGAACTTAAAAACAGTGCTGATTTTAAAAAGTAAAAACAGAATAAGTAATAAGCTACTTTGCAAATTTAAAATATTTGCATGTAAAATATGTTTGCAAGACACAAATGCCAAGATACATATTGAACTCATTATAGTGGTAGTCTATGGAAGAGAAAGGAAGTGGGCTATTAAATGAAAGGGAATGTGTGTGTGTGTGTGTGTGTGTGTGTGTGTGTGTGTGTATATATATATATACACACACACATACACAAAAGAAATTTAACAGGTTTATTTTTCATACAAAGCTGGTTTGTGAATTAAAGCAATTAAGTCTTCTTTGCCATATGGCTTGGTTTCACCTATTTTCTGTGTGTGTGTGTGTATGTGTGCGTACATATATATGCATATTCCCTTTCATTCCGTAGCCCACTTTTCATATATATATATATATATATGAAGGTGGGGGGGAAGTGGGAGAAGAATTGCATGGACCAATGGCAGTAATGCGGCATGAAATGCAGAGAATGATTAACCACATCTGAGGTTAAAATAAAAACAACATATAATATAAAAAGCCAGAGAATTTGAATTTTTTTTTTTTGAAGGAGTAAAGAAAGCAACTTCATAGGGAGATAAACCTCAGCAGGGCTATGAAACCCTCCTCAATTCTTCAGACTTGGAAGTGGCCATCCCCACAGGCTTACATGTAAGAGTGTGCTGAGTAGCATCTGAGTCAGTATGAGAAACATCAGCATAACAATGCGTAATGCCCGCTTGAGGTTACCAAGATTTGAATCAGTGTACTCTAAATTCTGAGTGTATATGGATGACGACTAAATAAGGGTAGGTCATATCTGAATCAGCCTACCCAGTCCATAGTATCTAATATGCATAGTATGATTCCCTAAAAATGTTACTATATATTAGTATATGCATACCAAAAAAAGGTGGAGGACTTTGCCACAAACTATTGACAGAGTTATTGGTAAGATGTATGTGGCAGAGACTGGCCAAAAGTTCAGCAAATCTCTTTCCTCTTCTGCCTGGCCACTCATCAGCCTACGTTTCTCAGTTTCTCTTGCAGATAACTGCGGCCATGTGCCTGAAATCTGGCCAAAGGAATTGTGGACAATTCTCCATACTCCTTCTCCTTCTGTGGTAACTTTGAAAGCTATGTGTTCAAGATAGAGAGAGAAAATGGAAGGAATCTTGGTCTCTGAATCATTGCTTGGAGAAGAGCAATTTACTGATCAGTGGTGTGAAATAAGTAATTCAAAATCTAAGCTGTTGGGCCAGGCATGGTGGCTTACGCCTGTAATTCCAGCACTTTAGGAGACCAAGGCAGGTGGATCAATTGAGGTCAGGAGTTTGAGACCAGCCTGGCCAAATGGGTGAAACCCTGTCACTACTAAAAATACAAAAAAAATAGCTAGACATGGTGGCACATGCCTGTAGTCCCAACTACTTGGGAGGCAGGGGCACAAGAAAATCATAAGCCCAGGAGGCGGAAGTTGCAGCGATCCAAGATTGTGCCACTGCATTCCAGCCTGGGCAACAGAGTAACACTCTGTCTCAAAAAAAAAAAAAAAAAAAAAAAAAAATTCTGAGCTGTTGGAACATTAAATTATTTTGAACTTTAAAGAAATATATTTATGAGGCTTGAGTCATGTGATAGGCAGCTGTAACCTAGGTAATTGTAAACATTTTTTCTCTGATTATAGATTAGCCTTCTTCCTTATCGACATAATTTTGTAAAATGTTGTAAATGACTTAAGGGTACTTCCCTTTAGTCCTGCTTCACTGTTGATCTTCATTATAGATTAATTTCCCTCCTACCTCTCTCACACAAAGTCTTCATGACCGCCATATTGTGTAAGGTGGAGTGTTACATATACTCTTTTAAATTAGAAAATAAATGAAACCAAGCCATAAGGAAAAGAAAACAAATTAACTAATTAAATTATTTAATTCATAAACCAGCTTTGTATGAAAAATAATCCTGTTAAATTTCTTTGTTTCCTTCCTTTATAAACAAGACCTTAACTTTTGACTTCAGAGCACTGACTCCATTTCTCTGGATTCTGTGTTTCCTGAACAGATATTTCCAAATTTTCAATGAATAAACTCCTTTTTAAAAATTATTTTTATTTTCATTTTTAATAGAAACAGAGTCTCACTTTGTTGCCCAGTCTGGTCTTGAACTCCTGGCTTCAAGCAATTCTTCTTGGTCTGCCAAAGTGCTGGGATTACAGGTGTGAGCCACTGTGCCCAGCCTGCATAAACTCTTTTAAAATGGGTTCTGGACCAGGCATGGTGGCTCATGCCTATAATCCCAGCACTTTGGGAGGCCAAGGTGGGTAGATCACGAGGTCAAGAGATTGAGACCATCCTGGCCAACATAGTGAAACCCCATCTCCACTTAAATGCAAAAATTAGCTGGGCGTGGTGGTGCGCGCCTGTAGTCCCAGCTACTAGGGAGGCTGAGGCAGAAGAATTGCTTGAACCCAGGAGGCGGAGGTTGCAGTGAGCCGAAATCGCACCACTGCACTCCAGCCTATGCACCTGGTGACAGAGTAAGACTCTGTTTCAAAACAAAACAAAACAAAAAATGGGTTCTGATCCTTTTGATTCTTTCAAGTTGACAGGGGCAAAATTCTGATTTAGAATTCACTGATAAAAGATAAGATTTTATCTTATTAGGTATTTGAGATGTTAGGATTGATCTGTTAAACTGCTAGCATTATATTAACCCCTACAATAGGATTATAGGAAACTGCAACTTTCTCATTTTACATTTTGGTATTGTTTGCATTTTGTAGAACTTTGCATTGCATTTATAGTCAGCATTGTATGCAATATAGATTTTTTAAAATTTGTGTTTCAAAATTTATAACCAACTCTTTCTCTTTGTTCTCTGAGTAATTTTTTTGCTTAATATTTTGGTAGAAAATGCAAAGCTAGGTGGTGTTACCAAAGGGCTTGTTGTCCAAGGTCTATAAATATAGAAATCAGTTTGCTATCATTTCTAGGTTTCTTTATTGAAATATAATTCACATACGATAAAATTCATCCTTTTCAGTGTACAATTCAGTGGTTTTTAGTATACTTACAAGGTTGTGCAAATATCACCACTGTCAAATTCCAGAAATTTTTGATTACCCCAAAAATAAGCTCTGTACCCATTAGCAGTCATTCCCTGTCCCTCTTGCCCCACAGTTGGCAAGCACTAGGCTACTTTCTGTCTCTATGAGTTAGCCTACTCTGTACATTTCATATAAGTGGAATCATAAAAAGGTGGTCTTTTGTGTTTGGCTTCTTTCACTAAGCGTAATGTCTTCAAGGTTCATCCATGGTGTAGCATATATCGGTACACTCTTTGGCTATATAACATTTTATTTATGGATATATCACTTTTTGTTTTTGAGACAAAGTTTTGAGACAGAGTTTTGTTCTTGTTGCCTAGGCTGAAGTGCAATGGCTCGGTCTCAGCTCACCACAACCTCCAACTCCCAGGTTCAAGTGATTCTCCTGCCTCAGCCTCCTGAGTAGCTTGGATTACAGGCATGGGCCACCACGCCCAGCTAATTTTTTGTATTTTTAGTAGAGATGGGGTTTCTCCATGTTGGTCAGGCTGGTCTCAAACTCCCAACCTCAGGTGATCTGCCCTCCTAGGCCTCCCAAAGTGCTGGGATTACAGGTGTGAGCCACCATTCCTGGCCCACATTTTGTTTATCCATTTATCAGTTGATAGACATTTGGGTTGTTTCATGAATAATGCTGCTATGAAGTATTTTTATCATAATTTTTTATTTTCTTTGAGACAGAGTCTTGCTTTGTCACCCAGGCTGGAGTGCAGTGGTGTGATCTTGGCTCACTGTGACCTCCACCTCCCAGGCTCAAGTGATTCTCATGCCTCAGCCTCCTGAGTATCTGGGATTAAAGGCTTGCACCACCATGCCTGGTTAATTTTTGTATTTTTAGTAGAGACAGGGTTTTGACATGTTGGCCAGGCTAGTTTGAACTCCTGGGCCTAAGTTATCGGCAAGCCTCAGCCACCCAAAGTGCTAGGATTACAAGAGTGAGCAACTGCACCCAACCTGCTATGAACATTCTTTTTTTTCTTTTTCTTTTTGTTTTTTGAAACGGAATTTTACTCTTGTTCCCCAGGTTGGAGTGCAATGGCATGATCTTGGCTCACCACAACCTCCACCTCCCAGGTTCAAGTGATTCTTCTTCCTCAGCCTCCCAAGTAGCTGAGTACAGATGCCCTCCACATGCCCAGCTAATTTTGTATTTTTAGTAGAGACGGGGTTTCTCCATGTTGGTCAGGTCGGTCTCAAACTCCTGACCTCAGGTGATCCACCCACCTCAGCCTCCCAAAGTGATAGGATTATAGGCGTGAGCCACTGTGCCCAGCCAGTCTTTTTTTTTTTTTTTATTTTTTTTTTTTTATGTCTTGCTCTTTCTCCCAGTGCAGTGGCATGATCTCGGCTCACTGTAACCTCCGCCTCCCAGGTTCCAGTGATTCTCCTGTCTCAGTCTCCCAAGTATCTGGGATTCCAAGGCACATGCTGCCACACCTGGCTAATTTTTGTATTTTTAGTAGAGACAGGGTTTCACCATGTTGGCCGGGCTGGTCTTGAACTCCTAACCTCAGGTGATCCACCCACCTCAGCCTCTCAAAGTGCTAGGATTTCAGGCGTGAGCCAATGCACTTGGCGGAGACTCCAGCTCTATAAAAACATTTTAAAAATTAGCTAGGTGTGGTGGCTCATGCCCGTAGTCCCAGCTACTTGGGAGGTTAAGGTGGGAGAATCACTTGAACCAGGGAGGTCAAGGCTGCTGTGAGCTATGATTGTGCCACTGCACTTCAGCCTGGGTGACAGAGTGAGACCCTATCTCAAAAAATAAAGTAAAAAATAATAGCTATTCTCAGGCATGGTGGCTCACATCTTTAATCCCAGTGCTTTGGGACACTGAGGCAGGAGGATCGCTTGAGGCCAAAAGTTGGAGAGGAGCTGGGAAATATAGCAAGATCCCATCTGTACAAAAATTTTAAAAATATTGACCAGGTGTGATGGTGCATGCCTGTAGTCCTAGATACTGGGGTGGCTGAGATGGGAGGATTGCTTGAACTCAGGAGTTAAAGGCTACAATGAACTATGGTCATGCCATTGAACTCCAGCCTGGGCAATGGAGCAAAACCTTAGAATAATAATCATAATCATAATAACAATCATTCTTTTTTTGATAAAATGATATCTCATTGTGATTTTGATTTGCACTTCCTTGATGCTTAGTGATATTGAGCATTTATTTCATATACCTGTTGGCCATCCTTAGCCCACTTTTTAATGGGATTATTTGTTTTTTATTGTTGAGTTGTTTGAGTTCCTCGTATATTCTGGATATTAATCTCTTGTTGGATGAATGGTTTGCAAATATTGTACATAAGCTTTTATATGAACATACATTTTCAATTTTCTTGAGTATATACCTAGGAGTAAAATGACTGGGTCATGGCCAGGGTGGTGGCTCATGCCTGTAATCCCAGCACTTTGGGAGGCTGAGGTAGGCAGATCACTTGAGATTAGGAGTTCAAGACCAGCCTGACCAACATGACAAAACCCCATCTCTACTAAAAATACTAAAATTAGCTGGGCATGGTGGTGCATGCCTGTAACCCTGGCTACTCTGGAGGCTTAGGCATGAGAATTGCTTGAATCTCTGGGCAGCAGAGGTTGCAGTGAACTGAGATCACACCACTGCACTCCAGCCTGGGCGACAGAGGGAAAACTGTCTCAAAAAAATAAAAATAAAAATAAAGAATGACTGGGCCATATGGTAATTCTATGTTTAACTTTTGAGGAAGTGCCAAACTATTTTCCACAATGGCTGCGTCATTTTTCATTTCTACCATCATCATATCAGGGTTTCAGTTTCTCCACAATCTCTCCAACATTTGTTATTGTCTGTTTTTTTTTTTTAATTATAGCCATCCTAGTGGCTGTGGGATGATATTTCATTGTGGTTTTGATTTGCATTCCTCTGACTTTAATGCTTGTGTGTTTACATATGTGTGTATGGTGCTGGCAGTGTAATGATTACTTTGCTTCAATGATAAGATATTTATGGGTTATATGTTAAAGAAAGCATAAAATACAGAAAAAGTCAGTTCTCTCCTGTTCCATATATTTCATTCATCTGTCTATCCTTCCCTCGACAAAGGCCCAATCGATTAATTTCCACTTCTTTATGTAGCAAGGTGGCTAGATTGAATATAATTTGAGAGTCAGTGCTTCCAATGAGTGAATCCAGTAACACCCATTTCTCCACCACTACATATCTATTTAAATCTGTCTAATCTGCTTGAGCTGCCATAACAAAATAATGCAGAATGCATGGCTTAAACAGCAGAAAGGTGTTTTCCTATAGTTCTAAAGGCTTGAAAGCCTAAGATCAAGGTGCCAACCAATTTGGTTCCTGGTAGGGGCTCATTTCCTGGCTTGCAGACAGCCACTTTCTCATTATATTCTTACATGACCATTCCTCAATGCATGCATGAATAGGGGTGGGGGTCGTCCTCTGGTGTCTCTTATAAGGACACTGATCCTATCAGATAGGGTCCCACACTTATGACTTCATTTAACCTTAGTTACTTCCTTAAAGGCCTCATCTCCATATACAGCCACTGTGGGTTACAGTTTCAACATATGAATTTGGGAAGTACACAAACATTCAGTGTATCCACTGATTTTCTAGGAACTTCCTGAGAAACAAAGTCTTTGTCTCTGTCCACCATCTGATTCAGCTACATACAAACTAATCTGATGGGTTGGTACAACCCTGACTGATTGCAGGGAACACAACTGTGTGTTTGAGAGAAAACTCAAGAGGAGGAAGCTGCATGAAGCTAGCATAAAAAGCCAAATTCAGCAATAGGGACTAATTGTAACAGGACACTACACTGCACAATACCAACAGCGCCATTCACACCATAACCTGTGTAACTTTCACTTCCAGGAGTCTTTTGTAGGGCAAAGCATGTGAAGCCATACCTCAAATAGTGGTCCTGAATGCACTGTGTCAGGAATTACTGGTACTCTTCCCAAAACCTTTTCCAATTCAGATACTATGCAGTTATGCCTGGGAAGAAAATTACAATATGCATTTGTTGAAAACACTAGATCACTAAATATCATCTCATTTTTGGGTCCTCTTTGCAATGGAACCCTCTTAAATGAGCTAATACCAAGAGATTAAGTACTAATTAAAATTATCTGGCCACAAGCAACAGAAGCCAACTCTGATTAACTTGAGAAAAAAAATAAAGGAATTTATTGAAAGAAAATATGAAAATTCACAGAGTCAAAATACACTTTGGAAAAAAAAAGAACAGTGTGAACAGCCAAGTATCAAGATATACAGGAATCAAGGCAGTTCTGGACATGTAGGTAACAGAAACTCATAGAAAATCCCTTCAGGGAATCATTTGCACCTGGGAGGCAGAGGTTGCAGTGAGCCGAGATGGCGCCACTGCACCCCAGCCTGGGTCACAGAGCAAGACAGCAAGACTCTGTCTCAGAAAAAAAAGAAAATCTCTTCAGGATCCTACCCCAAAATGAATCAGCTTCAAGTTTTCTATCTTCCTGTCTCCCACTAAAATTTTCTTCCAGAGAAATAACTTCCAACTGGTCTAGCTGGGATTGAGTATCATTCCCAGAGTAGGGAAGGACATTGAACCATGATTGACAGCCCCACCAAGCCAATGTGTAGTGGGGGAGGGGGTGTTCTCCAAAGAAAGAGGTAGAATGCTGATAGAGAAAAACAACAGATGTCCTCTGCATTCCAACCATGGGTTGCCAAGCAACGTCTTCCCACTTTTTAAAATACCATATACAGGGCCGGGCGCGGTGGCTCAAGCCTGTAATCCCAGCACTTTGGGAGGCCGAGGCGGGTGGATCACGAGGTCAAGAGATGGAGACCATCCTGGTCAACATGGTGAAACCCCGTCTCTACTAAAAATACAAAAACATTTCCTGGGCATGGTGGCACGTGCGTGTAATCCCAGCTACTCAGGAGGCTGAGGCAGGAGAATTGCCTGAACCCAGGAGGCGGAGGTTGCGGTGAGCCGAGATCGCGCCATTGCACCCCAGCCTGGGTAACAAGAGCGAAACTCCGTCTCAAAAAAAAAAAAAAAAAAAAAAATACCATATACAATTTTTAAAATGCCTCTGCCTAACATAATTATCTGAGATCCAAACAAAAGATACACTCAACTCCTAAAAGGAGACAACCTATGTTCATTTATTTCTTTCCTAGTTCCATCATGATCCCTCTCCATAGTTTGCAATTTGTGGACAAAATTACAAATTTAACCATTACCAACCCACACCACACACGATTCTAGGAGAAAAGGGAAAGAAAATTACTTTAAAAATATAACTGATTTCTGCATATTACTGTAAGTAAGTTATACCTCGAGAAAAAATATCCACGACATAGCAAGGAAAGAATACTAGGAGAAGCTACAGTCCTCATTCATGGAACTGATCGTGGTATTTATGACTTCTCCCATCCCCCACCCAATCACATTCTCTTGCCATTGATTGGCCAGCATATCAGTTGGTTTAGTGCTTTGCCAGGTAGGTTGTGGTACTCAGCCTTCAAGGTAGCACCAAATGATTCTCACCTCTTGGTCCATGCCTTTGTGTAATTCCCTCCCACATTAGGTATATCCTAGAATATTTTAGATTATTGGAATCATACCCTTTCCCCAGCGTAGCTATTTCTTCTGCTCTAAATTGATCAGTTTCTATTGCTTTAATAAACTATTTATCTGTCTGGTTTAGGCTCCTTCTTCACTTTGGACCTTGGAGATTTTTTTTTTTCTTCCAACTTTATTCTATATTTCTTTAAATTTTGACCAGCATTTCTTTTTTTTTTTTTGGAAATGAAGTCTCATTCTTGTCGCCAAGGCTGGAGTGCAGTGGCACAATTTCAGTTCACGGCAACCTCTGCCTCCCAGGTTCAAGCAATTCTCCTGCTTCAGCCTCTCAAGTAGGTGGGGATTACAGGCGCACACCACTACACCTGGCTGATATTTGTACTTTTAGTAAAGAAGGGGTTTCGCTGTGTTGGCCAGGCTGGTCTCAAACTCCTGAACTCAGGTGTTTGAGATCCACCTGCCTGGGCCTCCCAAAGTTTTGGGATTACAGGCATGAGCCTGGCCAGCATTTCTAAATATAACTATTACAAGAACATTTTCAAATTACCTAGTCTGTAGATGCTGAATTGAATATTCTGTATATTTACTTTTGTCTCTCCAACTAGACTACCAGCTTCATAGAGACTGTCTTGCTCATAATTGTGTTCCCATAAACTAGTACTATGCCTAGTACATAGTAGGTATTCATTACATGTGTGTTGAATGAATGAATGTAACCAGGAAAGGAATGGATGTGATAACCAGACATGAATTGTCTCCTTTTGGAAGGAGTTAAGTGCACTTTTTGCTTGCATTTGAGATAGTAACAAAACCAAAGAAATTAATTGATTAATGAAGATAAATCAGACTTGCCCATTTGAAATTCTCTTTCAGAATTGTCTACTGTTGATAACGTAACCTCAAGAGTTATCTTTCACATATTATGGCTTGGCCTACAAACACAGTGGTTATTTGAGTTTTACTTCTTCTTATATGTTATTTTTAAACCCTGAAAGTCTCCAAAGGAAGCGGAATTTAGCTATGCTGACCTAGTTGTAACACTGACTAGACATGGATTTCTCTATGTCAGGGTAATAGAAATAAAATTTATTTCCATGAATATACCATTTGCATTGACATTTATAGAGCTTAGTCTTTAATGGATGGCTATTTTAGTGATGGACTTGAAAATTTACATTGTTTAGAATAGCCATTCCTTAGGCTGTAAAGTCATAGACCTGTCAATTTCATGATCAAAAAAGAATTCTTGAATTAGACTCAGTCAATTTAGTAAACTATTTCACTGTCTTTTTTCTTTAAAAAAAAAAAAAAAGAATTCTCGATTATCTTTTCTCAAACATGTGTTTGCCCTCATCCTCCTTTTTTCTTTTTTCTGAGATGGAGTTTTGCTCTTATCACCCAGGCTGGAGTGCAATGGCACAATCTCGGCTCACTGCCACCTTCACCTCCTGGGTTCAAGCAATTCTTCTGCCTCGGCCTTCCTGGTAGCTGAGATTACAGGCACCAGCCACCATGCCCAGCTAATTTTTGTATTTTTAGTAGAGATGGCGGTTCGTCATGTTGGCCAGGCTGGTCTTGAACTCCTGACCTCAAGTGATTTGCCCATCTCAGTCTCCCAAAGGGCTGGGATTACAGGTGTGAGCCACTGCACCTGGCTGTCTTCCTTTTTTATGTTATTTCATCTACTAGGTCAGGCCAAACTCTACGAAGCAGCCTTGTGTCCTCTTTTCCTTCCATCTCCAACCCCTACCCCACCCACCTCACATTCAATTTTTTAGCAGTCCTGTTGTCTCTCCCTTCGAAAGATATCCAGGATCCAAGCACTTCTCAGAAGTCCCACCTACCAACACTAAACCCACATCATCTCCTGCCTCTGCCGCTGCAATGGCTCCTTAACTCATCTGCCTGCTTTTACTGTTGTCCCCACTCTCCACACAACAGCTAGAGGGAACTTTTCAAAATACAAACCAGTTCACATTAGATATATCGCCACAAGTCAATTTAAAAGACAGCTTCCAGCCTGGCCAACATGGCAAAACCTCATCTCTACTAATATGAAATGTAGCTGGGTGTGATGGCAGGCGCCTGTCATCCCAGCTACTCAGGAAGCTGAGACAGGAGAATCACTTAAACCCTGAAGGCAGAGGTTGCAGTGAGCCAACATCAGCCACTGCATTATACCCTGGGCAACAGAGTGAGAATCTTCCTTAAAAAAAAAAAAAAAAGACAGCTGGAAAACATAGCCTCTGTGTCATCCCTGGCTATACTGGAGGAAACCAGGGGCCATGTCATTTAAAATGGTGTGATATTCCATCCCTAGAAAATTATATTAAAAAAAAAAAAAGGAGGGGGATCTTACTGCCAAAGGAACTTATAAAAAGCAGAGCTTGGCTTAATCATCTTGGCTCTTTTCCACACTTCATAATGCAGTACAACCAACCTCCGAACAATCAGCATAATGCTGAGCAAATAGTCATAATAACCCGGATGTTTTCCGGATAGATTCTTGCTATTTCTACTTGTTTCTCTCATTTCAAAGTTGACCTTTAATGAGCTAGTGAAAGGCTGGTTTCTGTGATGACCCAGGCTTTCTGCTCTGATGTTATGCCACCCATTCAGCAGTAATGAATATGGTGGAATTTGGTCCTTTTCCACATTGCCTTCCAGAAGGACTGACGGCCAGAAATAAAGCAGGCAGAAAGAAGTTTCCCAAATCTCAGGCGGGCTTAGAGGCATGTTTACCACGAAGCTAAGGAAGCTTAAAATTTAGGAGCCCTTACTTGTACAACACACTTCCAAGGCCTTGTACCTAAATTTGTATTCATATTTTTGTATTCTTTTTCTTAAGGAACTCCACCTGTTTGAAACCAAGCTTTCAGTTCCTCCTCCTAGGTTTTATGACAACTACCAGGAATAGGAGATTCAGGATGTCCATGACATAAAGAACTAGGGGAAGAGAGCAGCAAATGCAAAGCTCCTGTGGCCCTCCATTGTGCTGGCGTGAGGTTATCAGGTTGCTGACGGGATGAGAAATCTTCTGTCCGAAACATCCCAGTTCTCTCAGCATCCATACTCGCTTTTTTTTTTTTTTTTTTTTTTTTTTGGAACAGGGTTTTGCTTTTGTTACCCAGGCTGAGTGCAATGGCGCGATCTCAGCTCACCGCAACCTCCGCCTCCTGGGTTCAGGCAATTCTCCTGCCTCAGCCTCCTGAGTAGCTGGGATTACAGGCACACGCCACCATGCCCAGCTAATTTTTTGTAGTTTTTAGTAGAAACGGGGTTTCACCATATTGACCAGGATGGTCTTGATCTCTTGACCTCGTGATCCACCCGCCTCGGCCTCCCAAAGTGCTGGGATTACAGGCGTGAGCCACCGTGCCCGGCCTTTTTTTTTTTTTTTTTCTTTCCTGAGACAGAGTCTCGCTCTGTTTCCCAGGCTATAGGGCAGTAGTACCATCTCGGCTCACTGCAACCTCTACCTCCTGGATTCAAGCAATTCTCATGCCTCAGCCTCCCAAGTAGCTGAGATTACAGGTGCACACCATCACGCCTGGCTAATTTTTGTATTTTTAGTAGAGACAGCGTTTCACCATGTTGACCAGGCTGGTCTCAAACTCCTGACCTCACACGATCCACCCGTTTCAGCCTCCTAAAGTACCGGCATTACAAGCATGAGCCGCTGTGCCTGGCCTCAGCATCCATACTCTTAACTCAGCAAACACTGCTCTGAGTCTTTCCTAAGAATTCTGACAGATTGCCAGCTGCATGGATATCAGTAAAACCCCATTGGGAAAGATATTCCTAGATACCTCGATTATGAAACTGCGTGTTCGCTTGTTCATCTCTTCTTCACAGAACAGCACAGAGACCACTTTGCAATAGATAGTTCCACTTGGCCTTGTCTCTCTTCACTGAAGATATGGGCTGTGAACCACTGTAGTCTGTGCATGATGCATTTAAACTTCTTGGAACACAGCTTATTGAACTGAGCTTGATTTATTGAACTTAACTAGAAGGGGCCAGGACTCCCAGCTACTTGGAAGGCTGAGGCAGGAAGGACAATTGCTTGAACCTGGGAAGTGGAGGTTGAAGCAGTGAGCTGAGATCATGCCACTGCACTCCAGCCTGGGTGACAGAGAAAGACTACATATCAAAACAAACAAAAAATCAGCTGGGCGGGGTGGCTCACGCCTATAATCCCAGCACTTTGGGAGGCTGAGGTGGACGGATCACCTGAGGTCAGGAGTTCAAGACCAGCCTGGCCAACAAGGAGAAACCCCGTCTCTACTAAAAAAAATACAAAAATTAGCCAGGCATGGTGGCATGTGCCTGTAGTCCCAGATACTAGGGAAACTGAGGCAGGGGAATTGCTTGAATGCAGGAGATGGAGGTTGCGGTGAGCCAAGATCATACCACTGTACTCCAGCCTGGGCAACAGAGTAAGACTCCATCTTCCAAAAAAAAAAAAAAAAAAAACAGTGAGACCTTTGCTTTGACCTCCGTTCCAAGTCAAGGATAATCAAAATATCCGGGATTTGTTGTTACCTTAGGTAGCTCCATTTTTAGGTAAAATTGTACAAATCCACTTAACCAGCATTAGCACCTTGCAGGTGCTAACAGTAGCCTCTCCTTCATCATCTCTAAAGCAGGATCTTAAAGATTTACTGAGATATCCTTCAGTAATTTTTTTATGTTTAAGACTCACCATAATAAAGCACCAGCCAGATTGCCTGAGCTCAGGAGTTCCCGACCAGCCTGGGCAACACGGTGAAATTCTGTCTCTATTAAAACAAAACAAAAAAAAATTAGCCAGGTGTAGCGGAGTACACCTGTAGTCCCAGCTACTCAGGAGGCTGAGGCAGGAGAATTGCTTGAACCTGGGAGGCGGAAGTTGCAGTGAGCTGAGATTGCACGACTGCCCTCCAGCCTAGGCGACAGAGTAAGACTTCGTCTCAAAAAAAAGCACCCACCAAAATGATATAATCCCCAGATCTCACAAAAACTCAGCTTCATCTCCTCCATACTTCAGGGTCTAGCAAACTGAAGATTTTTTAAAGTTTCTACTTAGAGATCAAGTTAATAAAAGGTCCCTATATTAATGATTAAACAGGTACACAGAAAATCATATGTGTCCCAGCAGTGTGGAAATCCATGCCACAACTCATGTTTCCAGTGTGGCTAAAAGTCACTCTGCTTCTAATTTTGCCTAATATTCTGTACTTCCCTCCTACCTATTAATTATCACGTAACTGGCTGGGCATGGTGGCTCATGCCTGTAATCCCAGCTCTTTGGGAGGCCGAGGCGGGTGGACCACCTGAGGCCAGGAGTTTAAGACCAGCCTGACCAACATGGTGAAACCCCATCTCTAGTAAAAATACAAAAATTAGCTGGGTGTGGTGGCATGCACCTGTAATCCCAGCTACTTGGGAGGCTGAGGCAGGAGAATCACTTGAACTCGGAAGGCAGAGGCTGCAGAGAGCTGAGATCACAGCACTGCACTCCAGCCTGGGCGACAGAGTTAAACTCTGTCTCAAAAAAAAAAAAAAAAAAAATTCACATAACTGAGGAGGTTCCCCAGCAAGTTACATGGTTGAATAAAGTCAACCTTTTTTTTTTCTTAGGTTTTTACAACTGTATCATGTGTATTACAGAGGATGGATTCCATTAAATATACGATGGGTTCAATATTCAAATTGGAGTTTCAGAACTGGAGAGAGCAAAATTGCTCCATGTAATAGAGGGAAACACCTTTGGGGTACAGAGGGCAGTTCTAGAGGAAAGAGGAAATGGGAAGTGGAAAGAGGGGAGCCAACAATGTTTTGAAGGATAGAGAGTTAAATGTTAGTGAGAAAGCCTTAGAACAGTAGGACGACTGATAAAAATTCGATTGGAGTTAATCCTTACGCAAAGTTTAAGGGTACATTACTTCAATTTAAACACTTCCTTCATCATCTCCCTGTCCTCCACTTCCAAATCTTTGCTAATACATGCAGCCCATATGAATGCTTAATGTGAGTAGTATTTGTACAACTTGGAGAAAGCAATGAGATCATATATGTGGAAGGAAACCCAAAAGCAGAGGGATCCTGTGAGAATGTAATCCGTGGGAATTCACAGGAGCCTTAAAGAGGTTATGGGTTTCCTTCATGGGGTTTGGGATTGGAGGTTAGAGGCCATTTTAAGTAATCTCAGAGGGTAGAGAGCTGGGCTACACATAAAACCTATGTGCTTAGTCTCTCCTTTTCTCATTCCACAAAGTGTGTCTGGAGGTGGGGAGATTCCTGGGCATTGTCCTTGTTCCATCTCCATTTGGGTCTGTGCCTATTGGGAGATGTTCCTCTGCAGCCCACTGATCTGCAGTGAGGCCTGCCACTCAGGCCACGGGACATGCAATGCACGTGGTGCCTGGCCCACGCTCCTCTCATCAAACTCTGAGCTGTGCCACTCAGAGTGGGGGCTCCTGTTTCTAACTTGCACCAAGGGGCCCTGTGGGATAGAGGCAGCCCTGCTGCTTCCAGCTATCAGAACAGGAAGAATGTACCCCTCCTACACCTGTCCTATATAATACCTCCTCACCTACCTTTCTCTGGAGACTTACACAATTCTCCACCCTTGGGCTTTACAAATTGTTCCTGCCCTAGCCGCCTGACTCCCTCTGTCTCTGTCATTTGCAAAGCTGCCTCCCTCGCCATGGAGTTGGGACTTCTCTTTGCAGTACAGAACAAATTGTATTTATTTCTTTGATTCTTGGCATTTCAAAACTGTGCTCTCTAAGGCCTGCTGGGGATAATAAGCAAGTCTATTGAAGAGTCAGTTACCTCTTAAATGACTTCTCCCTTTTCCACACAAAGACATAAAGTCACTGCCAACGCTTTGAAACTAAACCTAGACTCCCCTGCAGTCTGTGCTTATGTGTGTTACATAAAAAGGAGACTAGAGAAAGGGAGAAAGAAGGGGACAAAGAGTGAGGTTTTCCTTTTGTTTCATTTATTTATTTATTTTTGAGACAGACTCTTGCTCTGTTGCCCAGGCTGGAGAGTAGTGGTTCGATCTTGGCTCACCACAACTTCCGTCTCCCGGGTTCAAGTGATTCTCCTGCCTCAGCCTCCAAGTAGCTGGGACTACAGGCATGTGCCACCATGCCCAGCTAATTTTTGTGTTTTTAGTAGAGATGGTTTCACTATGTTGGCCAGGCTGGTCTCAAACTCCTGACCTCGTGATCCGTCCACCTCAGCCTCCCAAAGTGCTGGGATTATAGGTGTGAGCCACTGCGCCTGGCCAAGAGTATGGTTTTCTTTTTCTAGTTACAATTGTTTGCATTTTCTAATTCTTCTGAAATGAGTACACAGAGACTCAGGGAGGTTATATAACTTGCCTGAAGTCACACAGCTGGTACATTGCGAACTGGAAGTTGAACCCAGGATTTCCGACTGCTAGTGTAGTAGGGCTCTTCTTCTATAGCTGAGCTAGACATCAATCCTGGAGTAGAAAGAGGTTTTCCCTTCAAAAGAGACATATTACTGTCCCTCAGCAGGTGAAAACAATGGTATAGGACCTAAATATCTCTACCATCAAGAGAGTTAAAGTACCTGAAACGCCCATGTCCTGAGGTGTCTGTCCACTTCACTCCCAGGTGGGCAGTCCTACATACCAAGTGCGTGTTGCATGACTCTGCCACAGTGGATTGGACCAGCAGTCTTGCTCTCCGCTCCCCTTCCCTGCCCCCCCACCTCCGCCACATACACACACACACACTCAAATCTGTAATTAGAATCAGGAACATCCAATTCAATCTGGAAAGGTTGAACGGAGGAGATACATACTCGGGAGCTGTGGGTTGGCCTCTACTACCTGCCGTGTGGAACGAGCAGCTGAGTCGTGTTGTGCAGGGAGAGGAAGAACCATTTATGAGAGAAGGAAATACAACGGGATTCCTGATGTCTTTAGTTGCCGGCCCCAATGGGTTTCTACATCAGTTGGGGAGTCCACAGAACTTGGAACAGAGAGCACTACATCCCAAATCAGTCATTTCCAAACTATAAGTCAATACCAATTTATCACATGTTTCCACATCACAAGAGGCCATATAGATTAATAATTTTTTTTTTTTTTGAGACAGAGTCTTGCTCTTGTCATTAGGCTAAAGTGCAATGCTATAATCTCAGCTCACTGCAACCTCTGCCTCCCGAGTTCAAGCGATTCTCCTACCTCAGCCTCTGAGTAGCTGGGATTACAGGTGCATGCCACCATGCCCAGCTAATTTTTTGTATTTTTAGTAGAGATGGGGTGTCACCATGTTGGCCAGGCTAGTCTCGATCTCCTAAACTCAAGTGACCCGCCTACCTTGGCCTCCCAAAGTATTGAGATTACAGGTGTGAGCCACCATGCTTGGTTAGATTAATGATTAAAAGCCCCAATGAGGACATAGGCTGTCTGGGTGAGCAGGGTGAGTTTATCAGTATCTGTTTTCCCAAGTATAAGACAAAAATATAATACTCAATAGTAGCTTTCTCATACAGTTTTTGTGATGATTAAATGAGTGGATCTATCTCAGAATAATGACTGAAACATAGAATGCAGTATGTAAATGCTATCTATTATTCATATTTGTTTTCTTCTCCTTGCTCCTATTTTATATGTCACAAAGTTAACCACTACCAATACTTCCTGTATAAGACAGTGAAGAAAAGGAGAGGCAAAATTTTGGTTAATATATACAAACATATACACCACAAAGAAAAGAGAAAAATAGGCTGGGTGTGGTGGCTCACGCTTGTAATCCCAGCACTCTGGGAGGCTGAGGTGGGCGGATCACCTGAGGTCGGGAGTTCGAGACCAGCCTGACCAAAATGGAGAAACCCTACTAAATCTCTACTAAAAATACAAAATTAGCCAGGTATGGTGATGCATACTTGTAATCCCAGCTACTAGGAAGGCTAAGGCAGGAGAATCGCTGGAACTCGGGAGGCAGGGGTTGCAGTGAGCCTATTGCACTCCAGCCTAGACAAAAAGAGTGAAACTCTGTCTCAAAAAAAAAAAAAAAAAAAAAGAGGCCGAGTGTGGTGGCTCACGCCTATAATCTTAGCACTTTGGAAGGCTGAGACGGGCAGATCACCTAAGGTCAGGAGTTCAAGACCAGCCTGGCCAACATGGTAAACCCTATCTCTACTAAAAATATGAAAAGAAAAAAAAAAAAGAAAAGAAATAAGAAAGAAAAGAAAAGAGGAAAATATACACAGTTTTAACAGTCTGTATTTCTGTATCAGGTCATATGGCCAAGAACCAAAAAGTCAAAGGTGTTGCCCTTGATGTAGCAATTACATAGTAGGTCCTGGAACTAAGCTCTCCTGATCCTAAGTTCAATGCTTGTCCCATCACCTTATAGTCCCACAACCAACCACTTGTTGAAGTTTCCTTGGGAAGAGTGTAAAAACCTAAGCCCCGAGGGTGGTATGAAAGCTGCTCCATGCCTCTACTCCTGGTTGGGGAACCAGGCTATTCCAACTTGGCCTGTCAGTAGGGCTTCCACGCCCATGTAATTAATGAAGCGGAAGAAGGCTTAGTAATGATAATATTCTATTTTGAGAAGTATTTTGCCAACAATCCTGTAGCCAAAAATATATATCTGCTAATGTTTAGGAAATGAGGAAGTGCAGAAATCACAAGAAACCACCACTAAGTGATCTCATCTGCCAAAGGCATCAAAGTGGGTGATTCACAGGAGGATGCCTGGAAGCTGCACCCCAAGCCCCCATCCTCTAGCTGCTGAAGCCCTAGGTCTATTCACCACCAATGAATTATAATGGCCTCTCCTTTCCTTCTGTCTTCCAAATTTCACATGATCACCTCCCATTTGCAGCATACAGGCTAGAGCCCTGTCTAGGAAGGCTGAGAAATATAGTTCTGAGACTTCTAGCTCTCAAAATATAAGAGAAAGCATAGAAGGAAGTGAGAATGATGCAGAGATGCCAACAATCTGGTATGATCTACACCAAGCTTGTCCATCCCACTGCCCACGGGCCACATGCAGCCCAGGATGGCTTTGAATGTGGCCAAACACAAATTTGTAAACTTTCTAAAAACATTATGAGATTTTTTTTTTTTTTTAGCTCATCAGTTATCATTAGTGTTAGTAAATTTTATGTGTGGCCCAAGGTAATGCTTCTCTGCCAACATGGCCCAGGGAAGCCAAAAGATTGGAGACCCATGGTCTATACCTTTGGCTAGTCAGTGAAATTCATATACACTCTTTTATCTATGTTTAACTTTCAAACAACAATATTAATGATTCTACCTAATATGGTGCACCTATGTGGCAGGCCAGTTCACTAACCCAGACCTCTGTAACAACTGTTTTTAGCACTGACTGAGGGGTTAAGTTAAATATTAAAGGCTGATAGAGCCAGCGTCCTTATGCCAAGATTGGAATGTGACAAAAGCCCACCAAGAATTTGGGCCTTTCTTGGGCCTTGAAGCATGACAAAATAACGAAGCAATTCTTAACAGGACTCATTTAGGATTACAAAAGTTTCACTGGGGTCTGAAGAAACTCCCCAGACCTCCACAAATAAGTTTTCTGAAAGTCTGAGGGAACGCCCCAAACCTCCACAATTTAGCAGGAAACAAGATAAGGGTAATCACCCCAGCACCTGGAGCCATTTAGATTGAATAAATTTACTGAGGCTCTACAGGAAGGTCTTCAGGACTCAGATCGTAGTTGTAGATTAGAAGTTAATCGCTTATGTCTTTAGATGAATGCACACTTACACGTAGAAATATAGCTTAGAAGATACATAAGCTCTGGAAACTGTAATTTTGAGATGGTGTGGCAATATTTTCCAGGCCTTCTCCCTGTACCCAGTTACGGAAATAAATTCCCTTTTTTCCCAGTTCATCTGTGTCTCATTATTGGGCCACAAGAATCAGCAGCCCTTCCCTTGGTTTGGCCCGGGGACACCTATTCCTCATTTAAATAAAGATGTTGTTATGTTCTGAACTGCATTCCCTCAAAATTCCTACATTGAAGCCCTAACCCCCAGTTCCTCAGATTAAGACTATTTGGAGATAGGGCCTTTAAAGAGGTAATTAAGCAAAAATGAGCCCATTATGATGGGCCCTAACCCAATCTGACGGTTGTCCTTATCAGAAGAGGAAATTTGGGCTGGGCTCAGTGGCTCCCACCTGTAATCACAGCACTTTGGTTAGGCTGAGTCGGGCGGATCATGAGGTCAGGAGTTCAAGACTAGCCTGAACAACATGGTGAATCCTGGTCTCTACTAAAAATACAAAAATTAGCTAGGCATGGTGGCACACCCCTGTAATCCCAGCTATTCAGGAGAATCGCCTGAACCCGGAAGGTGGAGGTTGCAGTGAGCTGAGATCATGCCGCTGCACTCTAGTTTGGGTGACAGAGCGAAACTGTCTCAAAAAAAGAGGAAATTTGGGCTGGGTGCAGGTGCAATGGCTCACGCCTGTAATCACAGCACTTTGGGAGGACAAAGCAAGCAGATCACTTGAGGTGAGGAGGTCAAGACCAAGAGGAGAGGCCTCAGGAGCAAACCAAACCTGCCGACACCTTGATCCTAGACTTCCAGTTTCCGGAACTGTGAGGAAATAGATTTCTGTTGGTTAAACCACCCAGTCTGTGGTATTTTTGTTTGTTTTTGAGACAGAGTCTCGCTGTTGCCCAGGCTGGAGTGCAGTGGCAGGATCTCGGGCTCACTGCAACCTCCACCTCCCAGGTTCAAGCGATTCTCCTGCCTCAGCCTCCCAAGTAGTTGGGACTACAGGCGTGCACCACCATGCCTAGATAATTTTTGTATTTTTAGGAGAGATGGGGTTTCCCCATGTTGGCCAGCCTGGTCTCAAACTCCTGACCTCAAGTGATCCGCCTGCTTCAGCCTCCGAAAGCGCTGGGATTACAGGCGTGAGCCACCGCACCCGGCCCAGTCTGTGGTATTTTATTACAGCAGCCCTTGCAAACTGAGACAGGTATGTACCCCCTCCCCATAGTCACTGGTTCTATCTCAGGGTAGTTATTAATTCTTCTAGTTAAGTCACAGCCCTACCTCAATATCCTGTGAGTGAAAGACTAAATCCCAAAGTTAACCAATACCAATACTTCCTGTCAAAGATAGTGAAGAGGCCGGGCACGGTGGCTCATGCCTGTAATACCAGCACTTTGGGAGGCTGAGGCAGGCGGATCACCTGAGGTCGGAGTTCTAGACCAGCCTGACCAACATGGAGAAACCCTGTCTCCACTAAAAATACAAAATTAGTTGGGTGTGGTGGTGTATGCCTGTAATCCCAGCTACTCGGGAGGCTGAGGCAAGAGAATCTCTTGAACCCGGGAGGCAGAGGTTGCGGTGAGCCGAGGTCAAGCCATTGCACTTCAGCCTGGACAACAAGAGTAAAACTCCATCTTAAAAAAAAAAAAAAAAAAAAGATAGTGAAGAAAGAGAAAAGGAAAAATTTGGCTAATCCATACAACAGAGTGAAGAAGAAAATATGCCCAGTTGTAATGGCCTCTATTTCTGTATCAGGTCACATAGTCATAGTCAGAATTTACAACTAATATCTTCCGCTTCCCATTTCATGTTCCCTTACCTTTCAGCTAACAGCACTTCAAAGTATCAGGGCTTATTGCCCTAGCCACAGGGAGTTCTGTAAATGGGAGCAGAGAAATGGGGCGGTATCTAGAGAGAAGCTTTGCTTATTTCTTTTTTTATTATTATGGGAGATAAGGCAGCATGTTTTTGTACTGATGAGAATAGCTCAGTACTATGGGAAAACTGATGGTGCAGGGAAAAAAAAAAAAAACAGAATAAGTACAGAAACAGTGACCCTTAGTAGGGGAAAGGAGGGAGATTCCAGTGCGTAAGTAGAGGGACTGGCCTAAGCTAAGAGCACACTCATTCCCTCCAGTATAACAGGAAGAGAGAGTAGATGGGTAGAAGTGACATGGTTAAGTGTTTGGACTTTATTCTTTGGACAATGGGGAAGCGATGACAAGTATTAAGTAGGGGGAGCTCTGTGCTCAGGTCTGTGTTTAGAAAAATCAGTATGGATACAGTAGGAAAAATAGACTTAAGCAGGCAAGATAAAAACAAGGAGACTTTGAGAAGGCTATAGTATTGACCCAGGTCAGAAATAATAATGGTCTGACTAAGATGGTAGCAGTGAGGATGTAGGGAAGTAGACAGATTTGAGAGATATTTAGGATAATAAAATCAAACTCAGAGAGTGAACAGGAATGGGTGCCCTAGAGCTTGGGCGGGCAGGCAGGGCAAAGACTGGCTCTAACTCTAACTGAAATGGGGAACTACTGTAGGGTTTGGAGTAGAGCCATGATCTGATCAAACTCACATTTTAAAAATAATCACATGGCCAGGAATGGTGGCTCATGTCTGTAATCTTAGCACTTTACGAGGCCAAGGTGGGGAGATCACTTAAGTCTAAGAGTTCGAGACCAGCCTGGGCAATATGGTGACATCTTATCTCTACAGCTCTACAGCTGACAGGCACCTGTAGTCCCAGCTACTTGGGAGGCTGAGGTGGGAGGATCACTTAGGCTGGGAGGTGGAGGTTGCAGTAAGCCCAGATCACACGCCACTGTATTCCAACTTAGGTGGACAGAGTGAGATCCAGTCTTTTTTTTTTTTGAGAGTCTCCAGGCTGAAGTGCAGTGGCATGATCTTAGCTCTTGGCAACCGGCAACCTCTCCTCCCAAGCTCAAGCAATTCTGCCTCAGCTTCCCAAATAGCTGAGATTACAGGTGCCCGCCACCTAAAAATACAAAAACACTAATTTTTTGTATTTTTATTAGAGACAGCGTTTCACCATGTTGGCCAGGCTGGTCTTTAACACCTGACCTCAGGTGATCCACCCACCTTGGCCTCCCAAGGTGCTGGGATTACAAGCGTGAGCCACCATGCGCAGCTGAGATCCAGTCTTTAAAAAAAAAAATCATACTGGCTGGCATGTTGCAAATAGAAAGTAGACTGGAGTTGAAGCATAGAAGCCATTTTGGAGGCTGTTGTAAACATTCGGGGAGAGATGACAATGGCTGGGACCAGGGTAGCAGTGATAATGATGGCAGTGATGATAAAAAGTGATCAGATTGGAGTGAGTTTTGAAAGTAGAGCCAACTGAATTGACTGAGAGATCAGATACGGGGCATGAGAAAAAACAGGTCTCAGGAATGAGTCTAATGTTGTTGGCCTGACCAAACTAGAAGAATTAAATTGCCACATAGTAAGCTAAAATAAATATGGGAGAAGAGTAGGATGGGGGTGTATCTGTTGGGGAGTAGATTCAAGATTTTGGTTTTGACATGCACATTTTGAGGCCGGGTGCGGTGGCTCATGCCTGTAATCCCAGCACTGTGGGAGGCCAACGTGGGCGGATCACCTGAGGTCAGGAATTTGATCCTGACCAACATGGTGAAACCCTGTCTCTACTAAAAATACTAAAATTAGCCGGGCATGATGCCAATGCCTGTAATCCCAGCTACTCAGGAGGCTGAGGCAGGAGAATCGCTTGAACCTGAAAGACAGAGGTTGCAGTGAGCCAAGATCACACCGCTGTACTCCAGCCTGGGCAACAGAGCAAGACTCCAAGTCGAGAAATAAATAGATTAATTGATTAATTAAAAATAAATACTTTTTGAGATGCCAGTTATTATTTATTAATTATTTATCTCAACCTAGAATCTAACTCTGTTTTCTACATGAACCAAAGTTTCGTATGGCTTTACTATGCACTGGGCTTCCCAGGAACACCACTTCCACGTAATTAATGAAAGAGTGTGCTTTGTTTTGTTAAGAAAATCAACAACACACTGCTTGCTGAATGTGAGTTGCCAGTCCAGTTCTCCCAGATTGGTTTGCATGTAGCAACTTTGACAGGCACACTGATTCTAGGAATGACTACAAGCATCTGATGTTTACATCCGGGCTTCCGATAAAAGTTGTGCATAATTTTTACATGTTCCAATATATATTTGTATGCATTTACTTCCTCTTATTTTTCCTGGTATTATATTTAGGAAATTAAATTCATTCATTTGAAATTATGTATGTAGGCTGGGCATGGTGGCTCATGCCTGTAATCCTAGCACTTTGGGAGGCCAAGGCAGGTGGATTGCCTGAGGTCAGAAGTTCAAGACTAGCCAGGCCAACATGGTGAAACTTCTTATCTGCTAAAAATATAAAAACTAGCCAGGCATCATGGCATGTGTCTGTAATCTCAGCTACTTGGGAGGCTGAGGCAGGAGAATCGCTTGAACCCAGGAGGCAGAGGTTGCAATGAGTCAAGATCATACCATCGTACTCCAGCCTGGACAATAGAGCAAAACTCTATTAAAAAAAAAGAAAAGGAAATTATGTATGTAGATAATTGTGGGAGGGTATATTCTCCATTTGCCCCTCTGGATCCACTCCATTCTTCCACCCCTTGCTTCCTGCCCCAGGAGACTGACTGTTACAGATGGCATCAACCAGCTTGCTTGACCAGTGGCTTCCAGTTGGATTCAGCCAAGGTGAGATACCATTCCCTCATGTTGGCCCTTCAGGCCTAAGCGGGGGCAGATACTCTCCCCAGTGTTCCACAATTCCTTGTTGGTTCCCTTTACTTTGCCCTCATCTTTGGCAATAATCCCTTCATTAAACTGGCCTCAATTGGACTTGGTTTAAGTATTCCATCTGGTTTCTTCCAGGCTGTAACAAACACAGTAGTTATATTATCTCTGAATTTCATTTCAGGACAGGAAAGAGGCAAGTTACAAAAGCTTCGTTATAAAAAGAATAAATCCAGAATGTGGAACATTCTACAGGACAATTCGGCTGGTCTCTGCAATAAGTCAATGGCATAAAAAATAAAGGGTGGGGAGGAGAACTGCTGAAAATTAAAAAGATTTTAAGGGCACAACAAAATGTAATGTGTAGACCTTTTTTTGGATCCAGATTTGAATAAACCCATTGTAATAAGATGTACCTGAGAATTAGGAAAAGTGTAACTATAGACTGGGTATTAAGTAACACCAAAAAACAATTTAAAATTCTATTAGGTATAATCATAGCATTGTGGATATGCAAGAAAATGGTCCATGTCTTTTTTCTTTTCTTTTCTTTTTTTTTTTTTTGGAACATAGTCATGCTCTGTCACCCAGCCTGGAGTGCAGTGGCACAATCTCAGCTCACTGCAACCTCTGCCTCCCAGGTTCAAGTGATTTTCCTGCCTCAGCCTCCAAAGTAGCTGGGATTATAGGTGCCCACCACCACGCCCAGCTAATTTTTTGCATTTTTAGTAGAGACAGTGTTTCACCATGTTGGCCAGGGTTGTCTCAAACTCCTGGCCTCAAGTGATCTGCCCACCTCCGCCTCCCAAAGTGCTGGGATTACAGGCATGAGCCAGCACGCCCGGTTGGTCCATGTCTTTAAGACCTGGATACTGACCTGTAATCCCAGTGCTTTATGAGGCTGCAGTGGGAGGACGGCTTGAGGTCAAGAGTTGAAAATCAGCCTGGACAACATAGTAAGACCCCATCGCTACAAAAAAATTAAAAAATCACCCAGGCACAGTGGTGCGCCTAGTAGTTCTAGCTACTTGGGAAGCTGAGGTGGTAAGATCACTTTGAGCCAAGGAGTTGCAGTGAACTATGATCATGCCACTGTACTCCCAGCCTAGGTGACACAGCAAGACTCTGTCTATGAAAAAGAAAAGAAAAGAAATGCATACTGAAGTATGTAGGAGTAAAATGACATGATGCTTGGGATTTGCTTTACAATACTTTGGCAAAGACAAAGAAAAAGGAATAAAGTAAATGGAGACACTGTTAAATATTGAATGCAGGTGATAGGTATATGGGAATACACTGTTCTCTCTACTTTTGTATATATGTTTTAAATTCTTTATGGTAAAAGATTTAGAAAAATAAAATAAATTATTTTTTATTTTTTATTTATTTTTAGATAGGGTTTCAGTCTGTCACCAGACTGAAGTGCAATGGTGCAATTGCAGCTCACTGCAACCTCTGCCTCCTGGGCTCAAATGATCCTCCCACCTCAGCCTCCCAAGTAGCTGGGACTATAAGCACAAGCCACCATGCCCAGTGAATTTTTTTTATTTCTTGTAGAGACAGGGTTTCACCATGTTGCCCAGGCTGGTCTTAAACTCCTGACATCAAGTGATCCATCCACCTTGGCTCCCAAAGTGCAGGGATTACAGGCATGAGCCATTGTGTTCTGTCTGAAAATAAAATAAAATAAAAGGGGTAACTGGGTCTGGTACAATTGAGGACCACCAACAAAGGCAACAAGTGTAAAGAGAAGAGGTCTAAGACTGGGTCCTGGGCTGTCCAGGTGGAGACTGGGAAGATGGGAGGAGAAGTCATGAATGAAGAAAAGTTAAAAGAGAAGTGTGTCCCTGCTTAATCAAGTGAGAATTTCCAGGAAGAAGTCATCATCTGGACCGCAGACAGCACAAGTCAGAGCATGACTGACAACTGACCATTGGTTTCTGCATAATGTGGAGGTCATTGATGATCCTGACAAAAGCAATTTTTTGTTTGTTTGTTTTCTTTTCTTTTCTTTTTTTTTTTTTTGAGACAGAGTTTCTCACTTTGCTGCCCAGGCTGGAGTGCAGTGCCGTGATCTTGGCTCACTGCAACCTCCATCTCTCAGGTCCAAGTGATTCTCCTGCCTCAGCCTCCCGAGTAGCTGGAATTATAGGCGCCCGCCACTATGCCCATCTAATTTTTGTATTTTTAGTAGAGATGGGGTTTCACCATGTTGGCCAGGCTGGCCTTGAACTCCTGACCTCAATGATCCACCCACCTCAGCCTCCCAAAGTGCTGGGATTATAGCCATGAGCCACCACCCCGCTGCCGACAACAGCAGTTTTGATGTAATGGTGGGGGCACAACCTCATTGTGTTTACTTCAATCAACCCCCTCTATAGATACTGCCCTATTTCTCTGCTGCCTTTTACAGCACTCCCTGTGGTTAGGGTAAGTGGATTGAAGTGGGCTCAAGGGAGAATGGGAGTAGAAAAAATAGAGACAGGGCAGGGCACAGTGGCTCATGCCTGTAATCCCAGCACTTTGGGAGGCTGAGGTGGGTGGATCATTGAGGTCAGGAGTTCAAGGCCAGCCTGGCCAACATGGTGAAACCCTGTCTCTTCCCAGCCTCCAGGACTATGAGAAATAAATACTTGTTGCTTAAGCCACCCGGTCTTTGGCATTTTGTTATAGCAGCCTGAATAGACTAAAGCAACCAGGTTGAGCCTGAGCTTTGGATTTAAATCTACGCTAGTAAATCTGGGCAAGATCTGTGGAGGGGAAAGGGAGCAAGAAAGAAACGATAATGAGACTATGGAATCTAAGGTGGGTAAGATGACAAGTTAAAGGACAATGAAAAGGTGATAGGGTCAATGGGTTGGATGTCATGAAGAGGTTGGCAAATTATTGGATTCAGAGCATTAGAGAGAGTGAGCCAGAAAGATAAAAGGCAATGGTCAAAGAATAGGATGCTTTTGTTTTTGTTTTTCTGAGACAGAGTCTTACTCTATCGCCCAGGCTGGAGTGCAGTGGTGCAATCATGAGCTCAAGCAATCCTCCCGCATCAGCCTCCCAAGTAGCTGGAACCACAGGCATGTAACACCATGCCTGACTAATTTTTGTGGTGACGGGATTTCGCCATGTTGCCCAACCTAGTCTCAAACTCCTGAGCTCAATCAGTCCTCTCGCCTTGGCCTCCCAAAGTGCTGGAATTGCAGTCATCAGCCACTGCATCCATCAGCTTAGGATGTTTTAAAATAATCAAGATACTAGCTTGAACTTTAAGATAAATGCAAATGTTTTCAAAATTAAAAATGTAGAGGTTTCATAGAATTAATATGTGAATTCTGTAAGACTACTAGATACAAGATCAACATACAAAACAAATGTATTTCTTTATACTAGCAACAATTAGAAAATGAAATTTACAAAACAATATCATTTACAATAGTATCAAAAATGTCAAATACTTAGGAATAAATCTATTGGAAGATGTTCAAGTAGGCTGGGTGCGGTGGCCCAGCACTTTGGGAGGCCAAGGTTGGGGGATCACGAGGTCAGGAGTTCACGATGAGTTTGGCCAACATAGTGAATCCCTGTCTCTACTAAAAATACAAAAATTAGCCGGATGTGGTGGCACACACCTGTAGTCCCAGCTACTCGGAAGGCTGAGGCAGGGAAATTGCTTGAATCCAGGAGGCAGAGGTTGCAGTGAGCTGAGACCATGCCATTGCACTCCAGCCTGGGTGACATAGTGACCCAGTGGCCAGGAGTGGTAGCTCACACCTGTAATCCCAGCACTTTGGGAGCCTGAGGTAGGAGAATCACTTGAGCCTAGGAGTTGGAGACGAGCCTGGGCAACATAGCAAGACCCCACCTCTACAAAAAGTTTAAAAATAATTACAATAAATGTTCAAAGACAACAAAGACTTCAACTTCGACCTGAAACATTCTCTCTTTCTCTCTCTCTCTCTCTCTCTCTCTCTCTAAGAGACAGTGTCTCACTATTTTGCCTACGCTGGTCTCAAACTCCTGGGCTCAAGTGATCTTCCTACCTCAGCCTCCTGAGTAGCTGGGACTAAAGGCATGCATTACCATGCCCATTTCTATAAAACATTCTTGAGATAAATTAAACATGACCTAAATAAATGGACAGATGTTTCAACAGGATAACAAAACAATTTGTTATATATTCACACAATGAAATATTACCAGCAATAATAAAAAATAAAAAAACTATGAATATACAGAACAACGTGAATGAATCTCATGTGGGAGGATCATGAGGTTAAGAGATTGAGACCATCCTGGCCAACACGGTGAAACCCCGTCTCTACTAAAAATACAAAAAATTAGCTGGGCATGGTGGCATGAGGCACTCTCCTACTCAGGAGGCTGAGGCAGGAGAATCACTTGAACCTGGGTGGTGGAGGTTGCAGTGAGCCAAGATCACTGGCCACTGTGCTCCACTGCCCTCAGCTACCCGGGAGGCTGACCACAGGCATGCGACACTGTCTCAAAAGAAGAAAAAGGGAAAGAAAATGGCTACAAAAAATGTTTTTACATAGTCATTGTGAATTAGAAGACTCAGTACTGTTAAGATACCAGTTTTTTTCAAATTAGTTCATAGATTCAGTGCAATTCAATCAAACTCCCAGCACATTCTACGTGTGTGCGCGTGCACGTGCGCCTGAGGGTGCGCACGCATGCATACAGAGACAAGCTGATTCCAAAATACATATGGACAATCAAAAAATCTAGAAGTTCAGTCAAGTGTGGTGGCTCACACCCGTAATCTCAGCACTTTGGGAGGCCAAGGCAGGCGGATCACCTGAGATCAGGAGTTCAAGACCAGCCTGGCCAACATGGTGAAACCCTGTATCTACTTAAAATACAGAAAAAAAAAAAAAAAAAAGTCTGGGTGTGGTGGCAGGCACCTGTCGTCCCAACTACTTGGGAAGCTGGGGCAGGAGAATTGCTTTAACCTGGGAGGTAGAGGTTGCAGTGAGCCGAGATCATGCCACTGCCCTTCAGCCTGGGTGACCGAGCAAGACTCCATCTCAAAAACAGAACAAAACAAAACCTTGAAGTTGAAAGACTTACACTACCAGATTCCAAAATTTACTATAAATCTATAGCAATTAAGACAGGGGACTCCTGGAGTAAGAATAGCTGAGTAGATCACCTGAACAGAGTAAAGAGTCCAGGGCTGGGCACGGTGGCTCGCGCCTGTAATCCCAGCACTTTGGGAGGCCGAGGTAGGTGGATCACCTGAGGTCTGAACATGGTCAAACCCCGTCTCTACTAAAAATAAAAAAATTACCTGGGTGTGGTAGTGCGTGCCTGTAATCCCAGTTGCTTGGGAGGCTGAGGCAGGAGAATCGCTTAAACCTGAGAAGCAGAGGTTGCAGTGAGCCGAGGTCGCACCATTGCACTCCAGTATGGGTGACAGAGCAAGACTCCATCTCGAAAAAAAAAAAAAAAAAAAGAGTCCAAAAATTGACGTACACATACATGTCCTCTTGATTTATGCCACTGTAATCAAGTAGGGGCGGGACAGCCTTTTAATCAAAGGTACTGGAATAACTGGATAAGCACAGAGAAAAATAAGCTCTGGTCCTTAAATCACACTATACACAAAAATTAATTTGAGTGGATCATAGACCTAAATACAAAAAGTATAATAAACAACTTCTGGCCGGGCGCGGTGGCTCACGCCTGTAATCCCAGTACTTTGGGAGGCCGAGGCGGGTGGATCACGAGGTCAAGAGATCGAGACCATCCTGGTCAACATGGTGAAACCTCGTCTCTACTAAAAATACAAAAAATTAGCTGGGCATGGTGGCACGTGCCTGTAATCCCAGCTACTCAGGAGGCTGAGGCAGGAGAATTGCCTGAACCCAGGACGCGGAGGTTGCAGTGAGCCGAGATTGTGCCATTGCACTCCAGCCTGGGTAACAAGAGTGAAACTCCATCTCAAAAAAAAAAAAAAAAAAAAAACTTCTAAATAAAAATATAGAATTTTTTTATATTGGGGAAAGATTTCTTAAATCACGAAATGCACTTAACTATTAAAAAAACTGATTAATTACACTTAAATAAAAAACATCTAATCATCAAAGGACATCATTAAGAAAGCAAATAAGCTATATACTGATCAAAAAAAAATCATGGCCGGGCGCGGTGGCTCACGCCTGTAATCCCAGCACTTTGGGAGGCCGAGGCGGGTGGATCACAAGGTCAAGAGATCGAGACCATCCTGGTCAACATGGTGAAACCCCGTTTCTACTAAAAATACAAAAATTAGCTGGGCATGGTGGCGTGTGCCTGTAATCCCAGCTACTCAGGAGGCTGAGGCAGGAGAATTGCCTGAACCCGGGGGGGGGGGGTGGGGGTGCGCCGAGATCCCCCCCTTCCCCCCCCCCCCGGGAAAAAAAGGAAAAACCCCCTCTCAAAAAAAAAAAAAAAAAAAAAAAATTCATGTCCAGAACATAAAACCAACCTCTACAAACCAATAAAAGACAAATATTCAATTAAAAAATGAGCAAAGGTCTGTGTTCCTTGGACATGTCTGGAAAAAACCAAATGATCAAAGGATATAAAAACATCTTTCAGAAAAGAGGATATTTGAATGGCCGGTAGACATGTCAAAAGGTGCTTAAAATAATATCCCATCAAAGAACTGCAAATTGAAACCACAGTGAGCACCACACACATTTAGAAAAATGTGGCTGGGCTCGGGGGCTCATGCCTGTAATCCCAGTACTTTGGGAGGCCGAGGTGGGAGGATCACGAGGTCAAGAGATCGAGACTATCCTGGCCAACATGGTGAAACCCCGTCTGTACTAAAAATACAAAAAATTAGCTGGGCATGGTGGTGCACGCCTGTAGTCCCAGCTACTTGGGAGGCTGAGGCAGGAGAATCACTTGAACCCGGGAGGCAGAGGTTGCAGTGAGCCAAGATTGCTCACCGCTGCACTCCAGCCTGGCAACAGAGCAAGAATCCATCTCGAAAAAGAAAAATGTCTACAAAAAATGCTTTTACACTGTCATTATGAAGGGTTGCTGTAGATGTAGAGAAATTGGAACTGTCATGTTATGATTTGGCGGTTTCCTATGAAGCCAAGTATATACCTATGCTATGAGCCAGCAATTCCACATCCAGACATATCTAAGAAAGATTTGCTCATACATCCATGAAAAGACCTGTACAAGAATGTTCATAGCAGCTTTTCTCATAATAGCCAAAAACTAGACAGAATTCAAATGTCCATCAACAGGATAACAAAACAATTTGTTAGGTATTTATACAATAAAATACTATCAGCAATAATAAAAATAAAAGGACTATGCCTGTACAGAACAACATGAATGAATCTCGGAAACATTATGTTGAAAGAAAGTAAGCCAGACACAAAATCATTCTATAAGATTCCATTCACAAGAAGGTCAAGAATAAGCAAAACTAATATATAGTGATAGAAATCAGAATAGTGGGTACCTCTGGTGGATTGGGTAGTGATTGAACAAGGCAAGGGAGCATTCCAGGGAGATGAAAATGTTCTATACTTTGAGCCAGGTAGAGGTTACATGGTGTTTACATTTGGAAAAGCTGAGCTGTATGGTTAAGATTTGTGTGCTTTCCTGAATGTACTCTTTTTTTTTTTTTTTTAAACAGAGTCATATTCTATCGCCCAGTCTGGAGTGCAGTGGCATGATCTCAGCTCACTACAACCTCCACCTCCCAGGTTCAAGTGATTCTCCTGCCTCAGCCTCCTGAGTAGCTGGGATTACAGGCACGAACCACCACATCTGGGTAATTTTTGTATTTTTAGTAGAGACAGGGTTTCACCATGTTGGCCAGGCTGGTCTCGAACGCCTGACCTCAGGTGATCCACTTGCCTTGACCTCCCAAAGTGCTGGGATTACAGACGTGAGCCATTGCACCCAGCCTCTTGAATGTAAATTATGTCGCAATAAAACAGTGAAAAGTAAGGAAGGTTTTTTTTTTTTTTTTTTTTTTTAAATTACAACAGCAAAATAAAGGCTTGCTCTTTATAGACTACTAAAACAAGTATAACTAGAAGAATGACAGGCCTTGATCTCATTTCTAGGGACAGGGTCTGTCTTCAGATTTATGCAGGTCTTTGATGGGACAGAGAGAAGGGTTGTATTGTGCAGATGCCAAAGAGAGGATCTAGAATCTGTGGGGACAAGCCACAAATAGATAGCTTTCATTCAAGATGAAGGAAACCTTTTTTTACACCCTTCTCCAGACATGAAACAGGCTACCTCAAGCCAAAATGAGCTGCCTGCCAACGGCACGAGCAAGCAGAAGGCAGCCACAGGCATCCATGCATCAGGTGGGGCTGGATTAGACAGCCTCGGTCTCTTCCTCTGCCTCTGCCTCTGCTACTCCTTTAAAGAATAGCAAGGAGTAGAACAGCCCCTCCCACACGATGAGTTGTCCCTTTGTGTTAACAGAAACGGTCAAGCCCATCTGCTGAAAGCCATATACTGCTGGGGAGCTAACTCTGTAGTCTGAGCCCTGACGTAAGTGAAAAGGGAGGGAAGGACACAGGACAAAAGTCTTGGTTCTTAAGAAACTGACAGGTCAGGCAAGGTGGTTCACATCTATAATCCCAGTACTTTGGGAGGCCAAGGAGGGAGGATCACTTGAGCTCAGGAGTTCAAGACCAACCTGGGCAACACAGGGAGAGCTTATCTCTGCAAAAAATAAAATAATTAGCTGGGCAAGGTGGCCTGCCTGTAGTCCCAGTTACTCAGGAGACTGAGGCAGGAGGATCTGTTGAGTCCAGGAGTTCAAGGTTGCAGTGCAGTGAGCCATGATCACACCACTGCACTCCAGCCTGGGGGACAGAGTGAGACCTTGTCTCAACAAAAAAACAAAACAAAACAAAACAAAACAAAAAAAAGATAAATTTGGCGGGAAAAAGTGGCCAGGAGCGGTGGCTCATGCCTATAATCCCAGCACTTTGGGAGGCTGAGGCGGGCGGATCACCTGAGTTCAGGAGTTCAAGACCAGCCTGACAAACATGGCAAAACCCCACGTCTATTAAAAATAGAAAAATTAGCTGGGGGTGGTGACATACACCTGTAATCCCAGCTACTTGGGAGGCTGAGGCAGAAGAAAATTGTTTGAACCTAGGGGGCGGAGGTTGCAGTAAGCCCAGATCATGCCATTGCACTCTAGCCTGGGCGACAGAGTGAGACTCTGTCTCAAAAAAAAAAAAGAGAAAAAAATTGGTGGGAAAACAAAAATAGCTCTGAGCTAGGAGTTTACTATTTATCCTTCTGCCTGTGGCTGGCTGTGTGTCCTTATGCAACTCCCTGACCCTCTCGGAGCCTGGGGGCTAGGCTGGGTAGTTCTTGGCCTTTCTCTAGTACTAGTATCCTTTGAGGCCAGATGGGATGGCCACATGGGAGTTACTGAAGTAGAAGGTACTGGGATGAGTGACTGCGGTGACTATAGTGGCAGACAGGAGGGAGACTTTAGTCCTCATTCCCCATCTCTCATGAAACACAGTCAGGGCAAACAGTCCTGCCGATTCCTATTTCTCTGACCCTCGGTAGCCCTAGGACATCCCAGACTCCTCCTGAGTCATCCAGGCCACGTTGGATCACCGTGGGGCAGGAATCTGGTCCACTCAGCCCAGGCTAATTTCAACAGGATTTCTTCCAGACAAAGGGCAATTTCCTGGAGGGTGAGCAGTCAGGGCTGGACCTCTGTAGGGTTTGGGCGTCACCCCAGAAAGAGCCTTAAGCCACAGCAATCAGGGACTTCCTTGATTACCTGGGAGATATAAGCCCCACCCAACCCTGCCCTGCTGCGTGGAGGAAAAAGGGAGGCTCTAGATCGTATCCAAAACACCCAGTCCTAAACTTTCTCTGACTGCTACCTCCTCTCTTCCCTGCCTCCATTCTTTTCTTCAACATACATTATGACTTTCACTTTGTGCTAGGCACTGTGTTATATCCTAGATATACAAAGACTTGTGATCCAAGGTGGGTCCTGCCCTAGGAGCTCAAAGCCCAGGAGAAATACAGACATGTATAGTTGGTTCTTATGACTTGTAGTTATTATAGTCCATATAGGCACCATGAACACTGAATTAGCAAATACTAGACCATTGCTCCTAGGGGAAATGGGAAATACAAAATTAGGTTTCTGAGAGCCTCTGATCACAACCCTTTTTTTTTTTGAGACGGAGTCTCACTCTGTTGCCCAGGCTGTGGCAGTGATGATATGGCTTCGATAAGTTGAGGAACACCAGGGTTTTTGGTCCTCATGCCAGTTTAGATAAAACAAACGACATGGACACATGTGGAGTGGTTTTAAGGAATGGAGGGTTTAAAAGGCAAGAAGGAAGAGAGAAGAAAAAAGGCAGAAGCTCCCCTGTACAGAGACAGAGGGAGGGGCGCTCCAAAGCCGACGGAGGAGACCCCACGAGCTACAGATACCAGCCAGGTATGTAACGAGGCTGGAGGAGTCCGTGTTTGATTTGCGTAGGGCTCGGGGGATTGGTTTGACCAGGTACAAAAGCGTAAGAATAATCCTATGGACTCTGGGGACTCAGGGGGAAGGGTGGGGGGAGTGAGGGATAAAAGACTACACATTGGATACCACGTACACTGCTCGGGTGATGGTATAAATTTCAGAAATCACCACTGAATAACTTTTCATGTAACCAAATACCATCTGTTCCCCAAAAACCTATTTAAATAAATAAATAAAGTTCAGGCCGAGCATGGTGACTCACACCTATAGTCCCAGCACTTTGGGAGGCCAGGGCGGGCCGGTCACTTGATGTCAGGAGTTTGAGACCAGTCTGGCAAACATAGTGAAACCTCATCTCTACTAAAAACACAAAAATTAACCAGGCATGGTGGCAGAAAGAGCCTTAAGCTTGTAGTCCCAGCTACTCGGGAGGCTGAGGCAGGAGAATTGCTTGAAGACGATCTGGGAATCGCCTGGGAGACGGCAGCTGCAGTGAGCCGAGATCACGCCACTGCACTCCAGCCTGGGTGACAGAACAAGAGTCTGCCTCAAAAAAAAAAAAGTTCATAATAAAAAAAATCAATTGTATTTCTACACACTAGCAATGAAAAACATATGGGGTCATAAACAAATGTTAGCAAGCAGACAAATTCACAAATAGGGAATCTGTGAATAATGAAGGCTAACTATGTTTTGCTCTAGGAGATCCTGGAGGAATCTTTGACTCAGGTTGGAAGCATCAAGGAAATTCCCAAAGAGATGATACTTTAGGCCGGGCGCGGTGGCTCAAGCCTGTAATCCCAGCACTTTGGGAGGCCGAGGCGGGTGGATCACGAGGTCAAGAGATCGAGACCATCCTGGTCAACATGGTGAAACCCTGTCTCTACTAAAAATACAAAAAATTAGCTGGGCATGGTGGCACGTGCCTGTAATCCCAGCTACTCAGGAGGCTGAGGCAGGAGAATTGCCTGAGCCCAGGAGACGGAGGTTGTGGTGAGCCGAGATCGCGCCATTGCACTCCAGCCTGGGTAACAAGAGCAAAAACTCTGTCTCAAAAAAAAAAAAAAAAAAAAAAGAGATGATACTTTAGCTATGTCCTGAAATACAGGGGGGTCCACTCGGCGGGGCCATGACCAAAAACTAAGTTATATAGTTCGACAAAGAAGAAATAATTCTTTGTCAGAAGAATTATCCTTCTTTTTCAGAAGCATTTTGTTGTTCTCATAAAGTCACTTTTTTCACTGTCTCTTCTAAGTCAACACTGAACAACAGAACTTTCTGAAATGCTTGAAATGTTCTGATACAGCATATTCTATTATATGATAACCAATAGTCACATGTGGTGATGAGACTTCAAAATGTGATTAGTATGATTGAGGAACTGATGCTTACATTTTATTTCAATTGTTTTAGATTTAAGATTAAATAGGCAATGTGGTGTGGTTATCACATTGAACAATGCAGTTTAGCTTATTGCAGTTTGTATATATAAAGCGGATTGATTTTGTGTAATACTTTTATACCTCTTTTTCTTACTGAGACTTCTCATTGTTCGTAGTAGTTTTTCAGTTGATTCACTTGGATTCTCTTGGGATACGAACATGTCATTGACAAATAAAGATAATTTTACCAGGCTAGGTGCAGTGGCTTACTCTTAGAATCCCAGCGTTTTGGGAGGCTGAGGCAGGCGGATCCCCCAGGTCCAGGAGTTCAAGGTAACATGGTAAAACTCTGTCTTTAAAAAATATATAAGAACAAAAATAAATAAAATTAAATGTAAAATTTTACATATATCTTTCCAATTGTTATTTCTTTTTCTCATCTAATTACATTATCTAATGCAATTTATATTGCTTGTTTACACTGGCCAGTGAAATGTTCTATAGTAGTAGTGGTGACAGTGTGTAAGCTTGTCCATGACAGTGGAATTCCTAAGTGTGACTTCTTCCCGATTTTTCTGAAAATGTTACAAACAAGTGACAAGTGAATTTTCTCGTCCCCCAAGCTTGCTCGTGTGTGCTGTGTTTAGAAGTGCCACTCGTTGTTTCCCGAGATGGAAATCTAGGCGTCGCCAGGCTCCATGGCTCATACCTGCAATCCCAGCACTTTGGGAAGCCGAGGGCTTAAGCCCAGGAGTTTGAGACCAGCCTTGGCAAGATAGCAAGACCTCGTCTCTACAAAAAAATCAAAAACATGAGGCAGGAGGATCCCTGAAGCTCGGGAGATGGAGGCTGCAGTGAGCCATGATCATGCCACTGCCCTCCTGCCTGGGCGACAGTGAGACATTGTCTCAAAAACAAACAAACAAAAAAGAAATATAGACATCACTCTTTTTTTCCTTACTGCTAACTAGAATAACTAGTTTAAGACATCACTTTCGTACTCTCTCCCCCTCTCCCTCTTCATCTCAGTTGCATCCAGTCCTACCAGCTGCCAAACCAGTCCTTTTCTATCTTCGCTGCCTCCATTCGTCTTGTGCTCATCAATACCATTCATTCTTGGAACATTACATGAGCAGCCTCTTCATTAGCCTTCCAGCTTCCCCTTTCACCTCCTCCAATTCTTTCTCCTCAGAGCAGCTGATAGGTCTTTCTATACTCTTAATCCATCATATGGCTTCCCTAATTAAAACTCTTCAATGGCCTCCCTCTGCTCTTAGGATAAGGACCAAAATGCTTAACATAACCCACAAAGCCATGTTGTAGACCATCTGCCTCTGCCTTCATCCTCAGCCTCATCTGCACTGCCTTCCCTCAATCTTTGTGCTCCAGCCAACTGGCCTTTCTGTTCCTTGACTCCACCATGATCTCCTTGGCTTCTGGGCTTTAGCACATGCTGTTCCTTCTCCCTGAAATACTCTCTTACTCCCCTCCTCTGTTTGCCTGGCTAACTCTTACTCTTTCTTCAGACCTCAGGCCAGAAGCTCTCAACCTTCTCTGATACTGCTACACATGTTCAAAGCTCCCTCCTCTTCCCTGTAACATTCATGACATTCATGTTCATGGTTTTTCAAGGCAGCGAAAAAGTCTGTAAAGGCAGGATTCTGCTGTCTCTCCATACTCAGAACAGAGCCTGTCACATAGTTGCTCACTCAGTACTTGTTGCAGAAACTAATCTTCCTTTCAAGCAGGATTACTTGGCCCACACTTTGTAGACAGGAAGCTTTCAATGTGTGCCTACCCAGCCTGAGCCACCAACAAGCTATCATATGAGCCTCTGAATGTTCTCTTCCACCCAATTTTTACTCCTCCCTAATCAATTTTCTGCACAGTGTCAAGAAAACATTTGTTTGTTTTTATTTCTATGGGGCAATGTTTTTTAAAAACAATTTACTTTTCTGTTTAAATGCCTTCAGTGGCTTTTTGGCTGCTTTCAAAATAAAATTCCAATTCTCACCCTGGGCCAAAAGGCCCTGGAGGATCTGGCTCCTGTGCACCTCCCCAACCCCAGCTCGTACCGCCTACCTTCCCATTCACTGCACTCTGCTTTTCTGTTTTCTTTTCTTTTCCCTTCTTTCTCTTTTTCTGAGATGGAGTCTTACTCTGTCACCCAGGCTGGAGTGCAGTGGCACGATCTTGGCTCGCTGCAAGCTCCACTTCCTGGGTTCAAGCAATTCTCCTGTCTCAGCCTCCTAAGTAGCTGGGACTACAGGTGCCTGCCACCACACCTGGCTAATTTTTGTATTTTCTAGTAGAGATAGATTTCACCATATTGGTGAGGGTGGTCTCAAACTCCTGACCTCAGGGAACCACCTGCCTCGGCCTCCCAAAGTGCCGAGACTACAGGTGTAAGCAACCATGCCTGGCTTCATTCACTACACTCTGGCCACACTGGTCTCCTTCCTGTCCTTTGAATAGTCCGAGCTCTTTGGGCCCTTGAGGTCTGTGTTGTCTCCTCTACCTGCAATGCTTTCCCTCTAAATTCTCCTCACATTTGGCTAATTCCTATCCTTTATGAATATCACTTTCTTTTTCTTTCTTTCTTTTTTTTTTAAATTAATTTTTTTTTTTTTTTTTTTTTTTTTTTTTTTTAGTAGAGATGAGGTCTCTCTATGTTGCCTAGGCTGGTCTCAAACTCCTGAGCTCAAGTAATCCTTCCACCTCAGCCTCCCAAAGCGCTAGGTTTATGGGTATAAGCCACTGTGCACGGCCAAATGTTACTTTCTCAGGACATTCTTTTCTGAGCACTTAAAGAAGCTCCATACCAGTTCCCTCCATCACATTACCTTGCTTATTACTTTCATGGTGCTTACTACAATCTGAAATTATTTAGTTGTCATTGATCCCCACCGAGAATGCAAGCTCTATTTTGTTCCCCACTTCATCCTCAGAGCCTAGTTGGTGTATGACATATAGTAGACTCATTGTAAATACCTGTTTGGATCAACGGAATCGATATTCCAAAACAGTGGCAGATCTGGAATTCCTTCTTTGAAATGCGGAGGCATTGCTTCTTTCTTCCAGAAGGTGGCACTAAAGCTGCAGCTGGTCCTTGGCAGAGGTGTGGGTGGGCTGTGCAGGTGGCAAGACAGGGCAGAAGGGCCGAGTGAAGAGGGAGAGTCAGGGTTTGTTGTAGCCATGCTGGATGCAAGCATAGAGGAAGTCAATATGGCTCTTCTCCCAAAGAATAAGTAGGTATGATCTGTCCAGAAGGGACCTAGAGTAGCCAACGACCCAAGAGACATTGCTTTCCCTCTTCACCCATCTGTCCCACCCCCAAAGTGGCCTCCATGAATTCCACAGGGGATCTTGGAAGAGGAGAGCAATTTTCTGTGAGTGTGAAACTGGAGAGAAGCAAGGGCATTCAAGTCTAAATCCCCATAGGATGTTTGGGGGAAATTGTGACCTGGAGAGAAGCGTCATAGTGGGCCAGTGGGAGTTAGGTCTGATGCCCAGCCAAAGCCTGCTCTTCTCACAGCTCCCTTTCACTCAGATCCACGTGCCTGCCTCACCCCACCATGCCTGGCCCTGGGCTTGGTGTGGGAGACCATGATGAAGTGGACGAACCCTTAGAGGTGTCCCAAAGGCAGAGGGACAGGGACTACTTCAGAGAGGCTTGCTGGAGTCAAGACACATTGGATGGGTGTCTGCCAGGTGGAGCTGAAGCAGGTGTATCCCAGGGCCAGCCAGGGGACCTGCAAGAAGAGTGGCAACTAGATCTGGGCCTGGGGAGGTCAGTAGGTGTCTCAGACAGGAACTCACAGAAGGGTTTCTAGGAAACTTCTTGTTTTGTTTGAGACAGGGTCTCCCTCTGTTCCCCAGGATGGAGTGTGGTGGTGCGATCGTAGGTCACTGCAGCCTCAGGCTCCTGTGTTCAAGAGATACTCCTGCTTCAGCCGCCTGAGTAGCTGGAACTATAAAGTACAAACCACCACACCTGGCTAATTGGTTTTTCTTTTATAGAATCTGGGTCTCACTATGTTGCCCAGGCTGGTCTTAAACCCCTGGTCTCACAATCCTCACAACTCAGCCTCCCCAGTAGCTGGGATTACAGGCAGAGCCACTACCCCCAGCTTACAGAAATGTTTCTAAACAGGAGAGCTGTGTTATCTTGGATGGTTTGCAGAAAGGACTATCCAAGCTAGTTTGATCTCCTCACCTTCTTTCTGAAAACTACCCAAGATAACTCATACTGAAATTGGCTACAGTGGGAGCTATTCACACCATGGAAATCACCTAGTGTTCCCAACTAGGCTTTCTTCACCACCCTGTTCCTCACTGGAGGCATTTGTTTTGTCACCAGTGTATCCGTGATGAGATCCTCCCTCATCTGATACACACATCCAGCAGGTACATTCTCACCTTTCAATACCATCAATAACAGTTGTGGAGAAAGAACCACAGGTCTCCAGGGACACCATTGGCCTCCAGTCCTGCCAGCCCTGTAGGCTCAGGCATGCACGAGGCAGGAAGCACAGTGTACGGGGCATAGCCAGGGCAAGTGTCTGTCTGCTGGTCCCTGGTCATTCTCAGGCACAGGGAAGTAGATAGTGGTGACTATGGTACTGGAGTCTTACAGAGTTGGGATGAAATTTCAATTAGGTCACTCAAGGCTATGTGACTTTAGCTAAATCCCTCTCTACACTGGGGTGTTCTTATCTTTCTCTCTTTTTTTTTTTGTTTTTTTTGAGACAGAGTCTTGCTCTGTTACCCAGGCTAGAGTGCAGTGGTGCGATCTCAGCTCACTGCAACCTCCACCTCCTGAGTTCAAGCGAGTCTTCTGCCTCACCCTCCCAAGTAGCTGGGATTACAGGCACCTTCCACCATGCCCGGCTATCTTATCTTTCGAATAGAAACAGTCCTGAATTAGCAAGAGGCCGGGTGCAGTGGCTCACACCTGTGATCCCACTACCTTGGGAGGCTAATGCGGGAGGATTGCTGGAGTCCAATGGGAAGAACTGGCCTGGGCAGTATAGTGAGATCCCCATCTCTCCACAAAATTTAAAAATCAGCCAGGTGTGGAGGTACACACCTATAGTCCTAGCTACTCGGCTGGGTGAAGCAGGATTGCCTGAACCTGGGAGGCAGATTGCGAGTGAGCCAAGATTGCGCCACTTCACTCCAGCCACACTGTCAGATATGTTCTCCCCCACCCAGTGGCATCTGGGGCTCAGTGTGTCCTAACCGAGTCTTAAGGCAGAAGGGCTCAGTAAGTGGCTGAGGACACAGACAGAAACAGGCAGCTGTTTTCCAGCTTTTATGAAAATTAATAACATTAATAGCTCACAGACATATACAAACACACACATCGCTATGTACAGTCATTAAGTTATTAATTCTGTTCTGTAAAAAAAAGGTTTCTACATTAGTGTTCCAGGCTAGGCCCGAGCAGTCCTTGGCATATTCACAGTGGCAGCCCCAGGGCTCGGCCCCATGGGCGGGCAGAGGGGAGGCAGGAGGCCACAGAGTAGCCGGCCCTGCAGTGAGCACAGCAAGTGTCCTGGGCCACCTTCTTGAGCCTTCAGTTCCTTTCCTGGCACCTGCAGTCCAGCTGCTCAGCAAGCGGGCAGACAGGTCCTGATCCCTCATGTGGTCTTCTGCGTGGTAGCTTCGGGCAACGTGGTGGGCCCTAGAGGATGCTAGCCAGCTCTGTGGAGTCTGTTTCTGAGCAGCCAGAGCTGCTGGCTTCATCCCTGCAAGAGCCAGAGGAGATGGGTTGGAGGAAGTATCCATCCTTACCCCTCCCCAGCCCCACCTGCCTCCTTCCTCATGTGATCTCGGGCCTGCTGTCGGACTAAAGTGAACCCCAGGACACAGAGTTTGCTCACTCCCACCTTCAGCCCAGAAACTGCTGGTTGGTCTGTTTACTGTCCTTGCTGCACACAGGGCACCGCAAACCCCAGAACTACACCCTCACCTAGGCTGGCTGATGAGCTGGCATGGCTCACTCCACTCTGCCCCCTGGTTTCCCCAAATGCAGGGTTCAGACCACATTCGAGGTCCTGCGTGCCAGGAGCTGATAAAGAGTGGGGGCCCTGGGGCTGGAATGCTGAGGCTCAAATCCCAGCTCTGTCCCATTCAGCTGGGCCAGGTACTCCTGCTGCTGAAACCTCAGCTTCTGCACCTGCAGAGGGGCAACCTGAAGAGCCTGATACTTAGGGTTGTTGGAGGGGTATGGGAGGTCATGGGTGCATGTGTCCTATAACAAGCTTCTTAAGGGCAGAGATTTTTGTCTTGTTCACTAGAGCAATCAATGCCTAGCGCACAGTAGGCAGCCAGGATGTATTTGTTTTTGTTTTATTTATTTATTTTTGAGATGGAGTTTCACTCTTGTCACCCAGGCTGGAGCGCAATGGCATGATCTCAGCTCACTGCAACCTTCCCCTCCTGGGTTCTAGTGATTCTCCTGCTTCAGTCTCCCGAATAGCTGGGATTACAGGCATGCGCCACCACGCCTGGCTAATTTTGTGTTTTTTGTAGAGACGGGGTTTCACCATGTTGACTAACTAGGCTGGTCACAAACTCCTGTTCTCGTGATCTACCCACCTCGGCCTCCCAAAGTGCTGGGATTACAGGTGTGAGCCACCGTGCCCAGCCCGTATTTGTTGAATAAAGGTAAAACTACTCAACAGTGCCTGGCGTGTACTTAAGTGTTAGCACTGTCCAGAGAAGACCTGCAGGGGGTGAGTCTGGACTTGGCCACAGGAGGCACAAATTGAGGGCTTAGATACGATGACGTCCCCTTCTCCAGCATCCTGTCCCCCCCCCCACTCACCTCAGTGCCTGCAGGGCTTTTTTATTCTGCCGCCGCCTCTCCTCATCAATGGGGTACAGTTTGAAGAGCAGCAGGCCCAGCAGGATGAGAACTATGGGCGCCATGGTCACAAGCATGTTCAGTGTAAACTTAACATGTTCTGGCTGGGAGCAGCTAAGGGTCTTGTACCCTGCAAAGCTGTGGGACCCAGGGGGCAGGAGAGTGGTGAAGATGGGGCACCTGGGGCCTGGCCCTGCTCAGTCCTGCCCCAGGTCCCCACCCCACTCACTGGAGACTGAGGGTGGAAATGCCCAGTGACACTCCAGAGGCAAACTTGGTGAAGAAGACATAGAAGGAGAAGAAGATGGGCTCGGTTCCATGGAAGTGGGGCTGCTTCAGATGGAAGTCGTCAATGACGTCAGGCAGCATGGACCTGCGCAGAGTGGCGACAGCCATGAGGACCGACCCACCTGATGGGCCTGTGTGTTAATGAGAAGAGGTGGCCTTCTGGAAGCTTGCAGTACCATGGGCACAGAGCATAGTGAGGAGATGGCACCTTCACACAAGTAAGAGAAGGCCTCTTGCTCTAAGAGAAAGTACCCCTGCCTGCAGGAACTCAGCTTGGCAAGTGGAGCACAGGCCAGATTACAGCCCCCATTTTTCACTCTGACTAGGTGTCCTTGCAAAGTTCACTACCTATACAACTGTACAGGACAGACCTTCCCCACTCCCAATCTTGACCCACAGAATGGCTTATGGGAGAAACCCCCACAGAACTCTCCCCAAGGAGCTTCAAAGCTGGGGACTAGGGGCCGGAGATACCCGAGGAGGGGGCCTGTATATACCTACCAGGGTAATAAGAAGGCAGCTGCCACACTGATGCCAGCCGCCACAGCTACCACATATGTGACGATGAGGTTACTTTCCATAAGGGCCACCAAGATGAGAAATGGCACTGCTGACTGGGTGACGGGGTGCAGAAAGATGAGTCAGCTGGGAGGTTCCCACCAGACATCCCAACTCATTCCAAGCTCTTCCCTTCAGCCCTACTCACTGAGATCCCAACATAGACGGCTGTCTTCTTGCCAAACCGGGTCAGGAACCACTGCCAGACGGGAATGGTGAAGGTGGCGGAGAGCTGTGGATGGACAAAAGGTTAAAGGGAGGTGGTTTAGAGGCACAGAGCTCCTTCTGCCCTTCCCAGAACCCCAAAGGGGCTCTCAGCCCCGCCCAAGAGCATCCAGATGACGTCATGTGAGCAGCAAGGAAGTTGACAGGCACCTTCGATAGCTCCCCAGGGGAGCTCAGAGCCGCTCCAGGCCCACCTCGTCTGCTGCCCTCGCAAACCTCTGAGCAAAGCTCCTGGTGTCCTCATGTCCTCACCCTTGTTTTTGCTGTGCTCTCTACTTGAACATCTCACCTCAAACTCTTTCTCTGATAGTCCCACCTATGCGGGGTCCAGCCAAATATTCTGAGAAGCCTCCCTCATCCTTTCATGACCTCAGGCCAGCCTGAGAAACGCCCTCTGCCTGTCCCAAGAACCATCCTATTCCACTTTAGCCCAGCCTGCCCGCCCCCACTCAGGCCCCACACTCACCATGATGGCCAGGAGTAGATTCTGGAATTCATTGCGGAAGCCCAAGGTGTAGGTGCAAAACAAGACAAAGTTCCCCTCCACCAGCTGGGCATGGGGCAAGGTAGGGAAGGAAATGCAATGAAGGAGGTGATGCTGGGGCTGAGCCTCCCCCTTACATCCCCCATGCTCCAGAGAGCTCTGCTCACCCTACTCCCATTACACCCCCTTCTTAGGCTAAGCATGTCAGACCCCCACTCACCATGAAAGCCAAGGAGGTGAAGAGGAAGCCAGTAATCAGCTTGATGTATGGGCCGTGGCTCATGACCAGCCGGAGGCCCTGGAAGTAGGCGATCGGCTCAGCCTGCTTGGCTTCATAGGGTTCTGGGGGCCAGAGGGGACAGTGAGGAAGGAGCAGAAGCCCCTCCCAAAGCCTGAGGGCCAGGCAAAAAGACACAGCCACCTATGCTGGGGCCTGCACCCCTTTCTAGGCACCCCCTTACCTCTCCGCTCCCGCACGCCCAGGGTCAAGATGACAGCACAGATGACATAGATAAAGGCAATGACCCCCGCTGCCAGCAGGTATGCATTTTGCTATAAGGAGGTGAAGGTGACATACAAGGATGGTCAGTCTGAGCTCATCCCAGCAGCCCCAGTCCCAGCAGCCCCACTCAATGATCTTGGGCCAGTCCCCTCCCCTCTGGGAGCCTCCTGTCTCCATCTGTGAAATGGGAGGATCGTCCCAGGACTGCTGTTGCTTCCCAAGGCTGGACAGTTAGCAGTCACAGAGAAACCAGGCTGGCTGGGTTCAGCCCTCACACCTGTAATCCTAGCACTTCGGAAGGCCGAGGCAGGAGGATCGCTTAAGCCCAAGAGTTTGAGGCCAGCCTGGGCAACTTGGCAAGACCCCATGTCTACAAATAATAATAAAAGAAAAAAAAAAAAAAAAAAAAACAACCAGGCTGTGGGGTCTGACAGACCAGAATTCAAATCTTCCCAAATCTCTGCAGTTCACTAACTTTATGACTCTAAGCAATTTACTCAGCCTCTCTAAGTTTCAGTTTCCTTTTCTGCAAAGTAGGTATATTGGGTCTATTAATTGTTATGTATACCAAAGGCCCAACATTTATTTAATAAACACTAGCTGTTACTATCTTCAGGATGACTACAAACTGCCTTGCTGTTCCTCATCTCCCCAAATCCCTGCCCTGCCTGGGGCCTCACCGTTTCTCTGTGTGAGGTGATGTAATGTGTACCGTTGGTACTTTGTGAAGCCTCTGCAGAGCTATTGTGGTCCTGGAAACAAGGCATGTCTGCTTGGCCCACAATTTGCCCCTGGATCGCCGTGCCCAGCACTGTGCCCAGCACTTCCACAGTCATCCCTAGACAGGAGAAAAGGAGGTGTTTTGGAGGCGCCTCATGGATTGTGGGCCCAGGGAGGAAGGTCACATGGATGGGAGCCCAGCTGTAGCTCCAGGCAGGGTGGGTAGAGGTGTGGGGCAGGGGACACCTTGGCCCGAACACATACGCACCTCTCCAGGTTTCACCTGAGCAATAAGGGAATTGACTCGTATTTAAGATGGTTTCACACCCACACTCTAGAGCAGAGTGAAGAGCTGGGTCCACCAGGGAAGAAGTGTGGCTAGAGGGTCCCTGGAGGGTGGGGTCAGGTGGGCTGGGGAGAGACTCACGATAGGCGGTGGCCGAATCCCGCTCAGTCTGCTCGGTGCTGATGAACATGGTAAGAGCCGAGTAGGGAACGTGGAAACACTGGCATGGAAGACAGGCCCTTGGCCGGTCAGGCGGACGGACTCACCAGTGTAGCTTCCGGCACCAACCCCGGGGGCTCCAAGGACCACCCTCCCCCTGGCCCCTAGAAACAACCAGGGGAGGTGCCCACACTCACCGTGACCAGCGTCTCAAAGAGGCAATAGAAAAGCAGGTACCAATAGGTCTGGCCCTGTGGGATGTCAGGCACGAACCAGATGAGGAAGTAGGCTATGACTGCCAGGGGTGTGGAGAAGATGATCCTGAGGAAGAGGAGGGTGTGAGTGGAGGCCGGAGCCCAGGAGCCAAGCCCAGCCGACTGCTGCGCCTCACAGGGTCTGCCTTCCTTCCCTGTCCTCCTGCGAATCCACCCACCCTGGGGCCTCTGGGAAGAGGCTGATGGCCAAGCCCGGAATGGCAGATGGGAACTGGGCCCCCAGACTGAAATCCTAGGCATGGGGTGTGAGGTCAGACCCTGAGTCTCTTCCACAGGCAGCCTCTAATGGGCTGAGGGAGCTGACAGGATTCCAAGACCTCAGGTGGCCAGGCAAGGAGCAGAGAGAAGGAGCAGCCCTAATCCCTGTGTTCTCACGTGAACACACCCCATTCACACACACCCTCCATTCATACACATGCCCATTCACACACACACCATTCGCACACCCATTCACACACACAATCACACACACACACCATTCACACACACCCATTCACACACACCCTCCATTCACACACACCATTCGCACACACACACCACACACACCCATTCACACACCATTCGCACACACACATTCACACACACACACCATTCACACACACGCCCTTTCACAAACACACACCATTTACACACACCCATTCACACACACACCATTCACACACACCCCATTCACACACACACCCATTCACACATACATCATTCACACACATGCCCACTCACACACACACCATTCACACACACCCCATTCACACACACCCATTCACACACACACACCCATTCACACACACACCAGTCACACACCTCTTCAGGCACACATATCCCATTCACACACACACACATCCCCGTTTACACACATCCCCATTCACACACACACACACACCATTCACACACACCCCCATTCACACACACACACCCCCATTCACACACACACACCATTCACACACCCCCATTCCCACACACACCCCATTCACACACACCCCATTCACACACACACCCATTCACACACACATCATTCACACACATGCCCACTCACACACACACACCTCATTCACACACACTAGTCACACACACACACCATTCACACACACCCCCATTCAGACACACATCATTCACACACGTCCCCATTCACACCCACACCAGTCACACACACGCCATTCATATACACACCCCATCACACACACATCAGTCTTCACACACACACACCATTCACACACACAGGGAAGCTGGTGTGATGGAGAGAGGCCAGCTCCAAGTGAAGGAAAGCTGAAGGCCCAGGTGGGCAAATGGCTGCCTTTCCCACGTGAGTTCCACACCATCACAAGGGATTAGACGTCAGGATGAACTAACTCCATGGCATCAGTGCAGCAAGGCAGCACAGGCCATGGTAAAGCGGAAGGCCTTTTAAGCCACTCTTCAGGGATTTGATTCTAGCTCCACTGACTAACTATAAAACTTAGTCTTGGGAAGTTATTTAAATTATCTGAAGCTCATTTCCTCATTTGTGAAGTGAGAGTAGTAATAGCACGTAACTTACACTCAGCATTCCCTAAGAAAGATTACGTTCCAACTATAGCCTGGGTGCTATTCTAATTACTTAGGATATACCAGAGGACAGATTTAAAAAAATCATTGCCCTTGTAGAACTTACATTAGTTGGCAAACAGAAAAATTTACACAATTTAAAAGTGATATATATCATTCAATCTTCATAAGGAATAAAATTCTGACACATGCTACAATATAGATGAACCTTGAGGACATTAAGCCAAGGAAAATCAGCCATACACAAAAAGATAAATATTGTGTGATTGAACTCATGAGGTACCTAGAGGGGTCAAATTCATGAAGACAGTCGAATAGTGGCTGCTAGGGGATGTGAGGAGAGGGGAATGGGGAATTAGTGTCTGGTATGTACAGAACTTCAGTTTGGGAAGATGTAAACGGATGGATGGTGGCAACAAAGTGAATGTACTTAGGCTGGGCACGGTGGCTCACACCTGTAATCCCAGCACTGTGGGAGACCAAGGTGGGTGGATCACCTGAGGTCGGAAGCTTGAGACCAGCCTGGCCAACAAACCCCATCTCTACTCAAAATACAAAAATTAGCTGGGCATGGTGGTGCACACCTGTAATCCCAGCTACTCAGGAGACCGAGGCAGCAGAATCGCTTGAACCTAGGAGGCAGAGGTTGCAGTGAGCCAAGATCACACCACTGCACTCCAGCCTGGGTGACAGACTGAGACCCTGTCTCAAAAAAAAAAAAAAAAAAAAGACTCTTGATTATTACATCCTTAACGTGGAATGTTGAAACTGCACTGCCCAAAAAAGAAATATTCGAGAACCAACAGGTTTGTATGCCTGCTATTAAAAAAAAAATGCCACTGAACTGTACCCTTGAAAACAGCTATAATGGCAGTGGCACATGCCTGCTGTCCCAGCTACTTGGGAAACTGAGGCAAAGGGATTGCTTTCCCCCAGGAGTTTGAGTCCAGCCTGGGCAACATAGCAAGATCCTGTCTCTGAAACATTTTTTAATGGTTATGGTAAATTTTACATTACACATACTTTACCATAGTTTTACAAAAAGGTTATAGAACATGTTGGGAGATGATTGCTATGAAGAAAAGGAATAAAACTGGCCCCAGGGGACTAGAATAAGGGTACAGTTCACAACTGGGTGGCAGAGTAGGCCTCACTGGGAAGGTGGCATCTGTGCCAAGGTCTAAATGAGAGGAGGGAGTCGGCCTTGAATCACCTGAGGCAAGAGTAGGCCGGGCAAAGGGAATAGTTGGTGCAAAGGTCCTCGGAAGAGGAAGAGCAAGGCCAGGAGGGCTGGAGTGAGGAAAGCAGGGCAGATGAAATTAGGAGATGGCGCAGGAGTAGAAATAGACTCCCGAAAGGCCATTGGAGGTGGCTTGGTTCTAGTTTACAGGATTGAAGTAACTTTCAGACTTGGTCAATACTAAAATGTCAAACTGTTTGGGACACTGAGTGCTATCATGATCTCATCAGGGAAGCTCAGCTGGAGAGTTGGCATGCGTAACTAGTGCACGTGCGTAACTGGTCCCACACCAGGGAGCCACCGAAACCCCGGGCTGGGAAGGAGAACTCAGGCCCAATTGCTGCATCTCAGCCTCCCCATGGGACGCTGCTGACACCTGGCCTCTCACACAGTGGCCCCAAGAAATCCAGGAAAAGTGACTGTCAAAGTTTTTCTGGTTTGGCCAGGAAAGATGGCTCAAACCTGTAATCCCAGCACTTTAAGAGGCTGGGGCAGGAGCTCTGCTTGAGGTTGGGAGTTTAAGACCAGCCAGGACAACATAGCAAGACCCCACCTTTCTCGCTCTCTCTCTCTCTCTCCATATATATGTGTGTGTGTGTGTGTGTGTGTGTATACACATATATACACACATATATATACACACACACACACACACACATATATATATATATATTAATTTAAAAAAGGAATAGAAAAGTCTTTCTGGTTTGAAGAAGAGGATTTGAATGTAGGCTCAGAGCAGGGGCTGCCCTGAAGGAGGAGAAGCCCAGGAGGAGAGGGCTACAGGGCTCATGAACCCTGACAGGCACAGTTTCTTCCTACACTGAAAGGAAAGGGGGTTCCAGGTCCTCAGGCCTGGCCTGAGGAGGAGCCAGGTGGTGTGGATGGGGAGGTCTGGCCTGGCATGGTGGCTCATACCTCTAATCCCAGCACTTGGGGAGGCAAAGACAGGAGAATAGCTTGAGCCTAGGAGTTTGAGACCAGCCAGAGCAACACAGTCAGACCCCATTCTCCACAAAAAGGAAACAAAAGTTTGGACAGGGAGGTCATAGGTATAGCAGACCTTAGCCCACGAGCCATCCCACGTGCACGAATACACAGGCGCTGCCAGACACAGGACCTACCAGATCTGAAACCAGCCTGAAGGGCGCCAGCAACTTCCCCACGCTGGCTGCCACACCTGCCCAGCAAGAGTCCCTTAGTTCCTACACCCCACAGGGAGGGCCTGCCCGCCTCCACCTCTCCTGAATCTGTCTCCTCAGGGAATAAGAGCTCCTCGTCAGCCTTGGTCAAACACTCCATCCTCTGCTCATAGGCAGCTGAGCAGCTGCTGCTGAGGAACCCAGTGTGACTGGGAGTAACCCGGCCTGCATGGGGCTGGCCCAGCAGCCGCCTCCCATTGGCTGGGCCTCATGAGGAGATGTGGCAGCAGAGCCCCGCCTTCCACTGGCTGCCAGGGAGGCGGGCACTGGGCCAAGTCTCATGGGCTGGCGCCGGGGGAGCCCTGAGCACCCTGCACAGGTAAGGCAGGCTGTCCTGCCCCCCGCCCTGAAGGCTGGATCAAAGGCTCCAACCTGGGCCTTAGCCAGGGGTTGGCAGGATTGGGGTGGGTGGGGGGCCTCGTGGGAAAGGAAGCTGTGGCGGGAACAGGGGTTTCGGGAAGAGCTTTGAAGGCCGGAGGCCAGGTATGGGCGCCCCTGGGGCAGGAAGGCGCCCACTTAAGCCTGGATGTGCTGGAGATGAAAGGGGTATGCCCCCCCACGCCCTGAAGCAGGATGTCCTGGAGGGAACCAGAGCCCCGGCCTGACAGCCTGTCCTGTGCGTCTCCCCTGCCTTCTGATCTGTGGCACCACCTCCCCCTACCTTGCCCCACAGCCTGAAGCTGAGTAGCACAGGCTTTGTACCAAGGGAAAAGGTAATTTACGTCATCCAAGGTACCAAAGGTTATGGGTTTGCTACCCTATTCCAGGTATTACCCCACCCCCTGCTCGGGGTGCCAAATTATATATGACTGCACTGTCAGGAGGGTCCCACTGGGAGGTGGAGATGCAGCAGTCTGTGCCTGAAGTCTGATTCCCAGCCCAGGACTCTGCAGTTCCCTTGGTGTGGCCTGTACGAGGGACCGCATGCCAGCTCTCCTACTGAGCTTCCCTGATGTGATCATCAGCGCTTAGTGTCCCAGGCAGTGATTGATATTTAGTATCAACTTATTTAAGTATCAAGATTACATCGACCTTATGAAGGAGAATTAAGCTGGGCACTGTTCTAAGAACGTTGAATAATAAAAACTAGTCCTCACCACAACTCTGTGAGATAGGCATAATTATTATCCCCATTTTACAGATGAAGAAACTTGAGACTCAGAGATGTGAAGTGACTCAGCTGTAAGCAGGGAAACTGGGATTTAAACCGGGGCAGGGGCCGGGCCTGGTGGTTCATGCCTGTAATCCTAACACTTTGGGTGGCTGGGGCGGGAGAACTCCTTGAACTCAGAAGTTCAAGACCAGCCTAGGCAACATCGTGAGACCCTGTCTCTACAACAATAATTTAAAAAAATGAGCCAGGTGTGGTGGCACATGCCTGTAGTCCCAACTACTTGGAAGGCTGAGGTGAGAGGATCAGTTGAACTCAGGTATTCTAGGCTGTAGGGACTGACGATCACACCACTGTACTCCAGCCTGGGTGACATAATGAGACGAAAGAAAGAAAGAAAAGAAAGAAAGAGAGAGAGAGAAAGAGGAAGGAAGGAGGGAAAGAAAGAAAGAAGGAAAGAAAAGGAATGAAGAAAAAAAGAAAAGAAAAGAAAAGAAGCCCAGGCAGGCTGGCTCCAGAGTGATAGAGTGGGAGAATTCAGAATTCCAGCTTCACCAAGGGGAATGAGTGGATCCTGGGGAGGAATGAGGCCAGAGCTGCCCAGCCTAGCCCTTTGGCTGGCCTGGAAGTGAGCTGGCTGAGTATTCCAGTGCCCATGCTCTGGGTAGCTGATGCCTTAAATGGGGTTTCAGCACCCTTGGGCTTTTGCCTCCTCCCTTCTCCTCACCCCCCCAGCCTGTGACAAGACAGCTAGAAGGACCAAGGAACAGATATGCTGGAAGTCTTGCCTTGTACCACCTCGAAAGAGCTTCTTCTACTCACCAGGGCATAAGGCGACCCAGGCAGGTCCAGGAGGATTTGCTGATGCAGAAGCCCACCAGGGGGTCTGTGATGGCATCCCAGGCTCGGCCCACAAACAGAATGATAGAGGCAGAGAAAGGGCCAACCTGGAATGGGGAGAAGCAAAAGACAACTTCCTCATCCTTCTATTCGCCTCAACTGTCATTGGTAGGCAGAAGCAGAGGCTCTCTCCCTGTCTCAGCCAGGACCTTGTGACCCTGAGCTGCTCCCACGTGGGCCTTACACATCTTCACTTGCCTCGTTAATCATGACACTAGCATTTCTCCAAAAACAGTAGCACTCAGCGCCTTCTTAGAAGCTTTCCCAGATCTGTCCCCTTAATGGCTTCCCTCCACTGCCCTTGAAGACATTTCCATCAATTCAAATGAATCCACAAACATTTCCTTCCCTCCCTCTCTCAGCCCTGAGCCTCTGACCACCTGATATCAGAATGAGCATTCATGGAGTAAACACAGTGTGCTTCAATGTCCCCATCTGTACAATGGGAGTTATGAGCTCTATCTGACATGTTCAAGCTCTATCTTGGATGTGGAAGAAGGACTCTATAGATGCTTTTTTTTTTTTTTTTTTTTTGAGACGGAGTTTCGCTCTTGTTAGCCAGGCTGGAGTGCAATGGCGCGATCTCGGCTCACCACAACCTCTGCAACCTGGGTTCAGGCAATTCTCCTGCCTCAGCCTCCTGAGTAGCTGGGATTACAGGCACGCGCCACCATGCCCAGCTGATTTTTTGTATTTTTAGTAGAGACGGGGTTTCACCGTGTTGACCAGGATGGTCTCGATCTCTTGACCTCGTGATCCACCCGCCTCGGCCTCCCAAAGTGCTGGGATTACAGGCGTGAGCCACCGTGCCTGGCTATAGATGCTTTTAAAAAGGGACTTGTCACTATCCACTCAAGCTAACCCCCTTCCCCCAAGCCCCCTAAGCCCTAAATACAGACTCTCCAGACTTCTCATCCATCAAAGCCCTGCTATTGCTCTTGCTCTGGAAAGTGGGTATTCTTCCCCATACCATAGTCTCCCCAGTCTGACCCCCAACCCCAGCTCTAACACCCACTACAACAGGTTTATACTTTGACTCCAGGTTCCTCATATTTACACCCCACTCAAGGCCCAGCCCATGAGAGTTATTAAAAAATTAGCTCCTGAAGTTTTTTGTTCTTTCTGGAGTTCAGTGTCCCCACTCTGTAAATGGATACAACTAAGATGTGTTGCTTGCCGAATTAGATGCTACATAGAGAAGACAGCCAGTGCGGGAGCCCTGGTTGTCATGGCTATTCTGCCTCCCACTCTCTCATCCAGACAGGGCGAATTCTCAGGATGCCAGGCTTCTGGCCAAGGCTTCCCAATGCACAGAATAGCGGTGTTTCACCCTAAGTACCCCTCTCAGTCAAAGACCCTGTGTACTGGTGCACTCTAACTTAGCCTAGCACCTGAGGGCCCCTCTGCTCCTCAGGTAAAGGTGGGATGCATCTCATCCATGAGCCGGGCAACACCTACCAGCCCCTGAGCCAAGCCAGCTATCTCCTAGCCAGGGACACAGTGTGCCAGTCTCTTCCAAGAATAGCATCCCCAGCAGGCCCCATTCTCCCTCATTCTACCGCCTACCCCTTCAGGCTCTGTTGCTCTTGCCAGTCAAAGAGGAGTAGCCAGGCCTTTCCAGCAAAGACTTCTGGGGTGGAAAAACTCCCCTCCTGGATACCTTCCAGGATCTTCTCATTTCTTGCCCACTGACTCTGAGAGGCAGCAAAGTAGTGATTTCTGGTCCCATTTCACAGATGGGGAAAATGGAGGGAGCTGACCCAGGGTGCCTAGCCTTTCCCACCTCAGGACGCTGAAGGAGCCCTCAAAGGCTTAGACCACTCACCTGAGCCACATCCAATAGGTAGATCTGAAGGAAGAAACCCAGGGCACAGCCCGTCACCTGGTAGGGGGCTCCCCCAACTGCATAGCAAAGCTTGTTGCACACGGACAACTGTTGTTTCTTCTTTTTCGGTTCCTTCTGGGAAGAGGAGGAGAAGATGAAAAGAGGCCCAAGATCCCGGCCTCCATCCTACAAGGTTCCACAGGAAGGACCACCCCTCCAGCCAATTCTACCAGAACAAACAACTCTGCCTTGACCTGTTCCTACCCAGGAGATCCCACTTTCTGCAAGAGAAAGGTGCTCTCCAATCTTAGGAACCTGGAAAATGGGAATCCATACTTGTGTGACAGTTGCCCCTAAGCCACCTCCCTCCTAGAGAATCTAAGGAAACTTATCAGCCCACCATCCCTAAAGAACTCCTTCCAAGGCCTCAGCCACTGCTCCTTTCCAAGTTTCAGGAGGAGCATGCTCCAGCGGCGGACCTGTCCCCACCCGGCACCAGCTGCCACAACCTGAAAATCCGCTTGCTGCCAAGAGCCGCCTGAGCCCAGCCCAGGCTCCCGCCCTGGCTCAGAGGCAGGACCCACCTGCCTACTCCTGGTGAGAGGTCTAGAGAGCTGTGGGGCCCAGCTGACTGCAGGCGCAGCTGCTCCACCTGTCCCGGAGCATCTCTGACCCCTATAGGCAGCCAGAGCTTCAGGCCGACCCAGGCAGGAACTGTCCTATCCTCCAGCTTCCCGTCCCACCACCCTCCAACTCCGAGCTCCTAGAGGAGCTTGGGGAGGAGAGGAAAGGCCTCCAGGTTCAGGCCTGGGCCCTCTCCGGGTGGGGCACTAGGGAGGTTGGGTTGCCCGGGGAAAGTAGATATTACTCATGCATAGTAACAGCATAATTGCTCACCCAGCTCCTTCCAAGGATCAGTTCATAAAATTAAAAGGAAAAGGCAATCACTTCCCACGAAGATACGTATTGCCTGAGATCCCTTCCTAGGGGGCCGCCTGATTTTATTACGTCCTTCAATAGATGCCCACGGCTGGGGATGGGATTAATGGTCTCCAGGCGCAAAGCTTCGTTCCCGCGCGAACACCCACATTTACACAAATGCCTGAGGGACGCGGCCCCTTTAAAAGCAGAGCTCTTGTTCTTATGAATGAGCGGCCCTCACAGCAGAATTGAGGGGGTAGAGTTAGGGGTGGGAGGTAGGGGATGAGAGATGGGGAACCAAGGGGAGTTTCCCAGATTTCTAAGGTCGTCTCTGGCGTTTGGGGCGGCAAACCCCAGCCGCTCAGCACCGAAGAACCGAAACCGGATAGGCAGAGCCGGGAACCACAAGGGGCAGTTGGCAGAGCCCCTCCGCAGAGCGTGGAATGTGGGTAAGTAAAGGGGGGCGACGGCGCCCACAGCCTTTCTCCCTCACCCCCTGCCCCCCGGGCACCCCCAGGCCCTCTCTGGCCCACAGGCTTCCTGTCCCCGGCTATCCAGGGGTCCCTTGACCAGGCCGATCCCCCTACGCCCCCGATCCCCCATTTCAGCCCACCCCCTTTCCTCGCCCTCCACGCTGGGTGCCGGGCCCTCACCTTCACCTGGGCAGGACGTTCACTGGCTTGGAGGATGCTGGTGGGCAGCAGCCCCGCCGCAGAGCCGCTCTCGGCGCCTTCTCCTTTGGCCATGACCCGCGGGCCACGCCGCCTGGGGCCGGGTCCCCGGGATGCTCCTCTGCCCCGCAGGCCGCCGCACCTTCCAGGCTCGCGTCGTGGCCGCCTTAGCCACGGTCGCCGCGCGCGAGCAAAACCGGCTGGCAGACGAGGCACACACTTTGCTGCACGCCCCCTCCGCGCCTCCTAAAGTTCGGCCCAGCCCTCTCCGGTTTGGCCAATCCCCGAGTCCCGCTGCCCCGCCTCCAGCCAATCCCGTCGGCCGCCTCCCCCCCCGCGGTGCCGGGAGGCTTATTGCCACCGAGCCACGTTCTCCAAACCCCGGAACCGGCATCCGCCTGCGCTGACTCCTCACAATATGAGTAGCAGACCGCGAGACCTCCCAGACACGCACGAGGAAACCGAGGCCCCAGGCTGAGAGTGATCTACCCGAGGTCCCCGAGTCCCCAGGGTCCGACTCTCCCCGAGTCAGGCCCACCACCCATGACTTCTGACCCCCAGGCCTAAGAAAGGTAGGGGCTCTCTGAAGCCCACTTTAAAATCTGGAGTCAGGACGTGTCTCCTTCTCCTTCAAGGCTAGAGGATGTAGACTGACACCCTTCCAATGCCTTTCTCTCGTCCCCGAAGACACAGCATTCCCCCTTCCTGCCCTTGGCATCTGGGCAGTGGGGAGAAAGATGAGGCAACAGTGGCTTCCCCGGCTGTCAGGGAGCTCCCAAGTGGAGAGGAGCCGGGGCTACACCCCCTAGTACACTAGGACAACAGTGTCCTTTTATGGATAGCTTCCTCCATGCTTCATTTGATCTCTTTCGGCCCTCAAAAACCACCAAATGAGGGTGGTGCTATAATTATCCCCATTTTACAGCACAGGAAAGGGAAACTTGGAGAAATGAAACAACTGTTATGTGACAGAGGCAGGCCTGAAAGCTTTTGTTTGATTCCAGAGCAGTTGCTCTCAATAGCCCTGTTCTATGCCTCTTAGCATAACTTACGGAAGACTGAATGGGGTGTATGTGTCTCCCCAACAAGAAGCCCCGGGAGACACAAGGCTCCAGAGGCACCGAGGGTTGAAACTGGGAAAGTTTTGAAAAAGTGAATGCCCAGAAATGTGGTCCTCAAAAGAAGATGGGAGGACATTAGTTTGGAACAGAGGGCAGGCACAGATGCCAGAAAAGAACAGTCTTTGATTCCACCTGTGAGTCCCTTATGTCAACATCACCCCAGTCTTTCCAGGTCTCTGATTAGTGAAGGGGCTGCTGGAACTCTCAAAGGCCACCCACCTGGTTCCTGTGCTTCTTAATGTCAGCCTCCTTTTCCTTTCTCTAAATCTCTGATTGCAGGGAGAAGAGATGTTCTTTCAGCCTCATGGTCACACCAAGCTCCCTCATACGCCTAGCAGATCCCCTCTGGACACACAGTTCTTAGCCACTGCTGAGCAGAAGAGAGTCAAAGTGAGGCAGTGAATACTGAGGAAAGGGAGTCCCATGACTCCAAGTTGTATGACACTGTTCTCTCTCTTTTCCCCTCTCCAGGCTCAGTTAGCTAGGTGCACTCTATGATCCCTTCCAGCCCCCAAACCTTCTCTCCCACAGAATCACACTCTATCACAAGTGATCTGTATCCCCCAACAGACAATGAGCTCCTCAGATAGGAACCACATCTTTTTCACTCCTTCATCCCCACTAACTAGCTTGGGGCCTGATTCATTATGTTGGGTGAACGAATGTTCAGTCTTCCCCTGCTAAGGTACCAGCACACAGGAGCCCGTTAGGAAAAGCCCTAGGCTCCTCTACTTACTAGCTGTGTGGCTGACCCTGAACAATTCAGTTAACCTCCCTGTGTAAAATGGTGATATTAATAGTAGCTACCTAGGCCTGTCACGGTGGCTCACACCTGTCATTCCAGCACTTTGGGAGGCTGAGGCGGGCGAATCACCAGGTCAGGAGATGGAGACCATCCTGGCCAACATGGTGAAACTCCATCTCTACTAACGATACAAAAAATTAGCTGGGCATGGTGGTGCATGCCTGTAATCCCAGCTACTCAGGAGGCCGAGGCAGGAGAATCGCTTGAACCAGGGAGTTGGAGGTTGCAGTGAGCTGATTGAACCAGGGAGTCGGAGGTTTCAGTTGAGATCGCCACTGCACTCCAGCCTGGCAACAGATCGAGACTTCATTAAAAAAAAAAAAAAAATAGAGATCCCCCCCCGCAATAGATTTGTTTTGGGGATGAAACAAGAAAATGCACAGGAAGCATTTAGCACCAGTGCCTGGGAGCTAAAGCTGGGCTGGTCCCCCTCCTGGCCTGATTCCAGTCTGTCAGTGTAGCAACGCAAGATTCCAGATATGGCCTGACCAAGCCAGCACAATAGGCCTATTATTTTTTTCCAGTCTGGACGCGACACATTGTTAATGCAGCCTAAGACTGCTGGGCTTCAGAGCCTTTCTCTCCCATGATTAGTTCCCATCAGGTTGTGGTCAACTAAATCATTCAGATCCTTTTCACAGGAGCTGGGGTCAAATCAGGTCTCTCCCCCATCCTCTGCTTTGTCTAACGTCTTGAAGCTCACGACAGAACAATGTCATCTTGCTTATAACAGCCTGTCGAAATTGTTGTGGATAGTGGTTCGATGGCTCACTGTTTTCTCTCACTCTAAATTTAGATCCGGCCATCCCTTGCAACTTCAACTCCACCAGCCATGTTGTTGGTCAGAACAGAGCCCCATAACACACCACTAGGGACATTTACTGTCACCACTAACTGAATCAGGGCATCGTCAATGCAACAGCTCCCAATTATCAAGCAGCCGCTATATGCCGGGCAAGCACTGTGCCCTGTAAGTGCATTAAACATACGATCTCATTTATTCCTGGGTTTTTTTTTCTTTATATCTCATTTAGTCCCAACACCACCACTGGGGAGGGTCATTTTCATTATCCTCATTTTATTTATTTTTATTTTATTTTCTTAGAGATAGGGTCTTGCTGGGTCACCCAGGCCAGAGTGCAGTGGCACGATCAGAGCTCACTGCAGCCTTGAATTCCTGAGCTCAAGTGATATGATTAGGCTTTGTGTCCCCATCCAGATCTCGTCTTGAATTGTAATCATCATAATCCCCATAATCCCCACGTGTCAAGGGAGAGACCAGGTGGAGGTGACAGAATCATGGGAGTGGTTTCTCCCATGCTTTTCTTATGATAGTGAGTGAGTTCTCATGAGATCTGGTTATATAAGGGACTCTTCCCCCTTTGCTCGGCACTTCTCCTTCCTGCTGCCTTGCGGAAAAAGATGCTGGCCGTGCACAGTAGCTCGTGCTTGTAATTCCAGCACTTTGGGAGACCGAGACAAGTGGATCACTTGAAGTCAGGAGTTCGAGACCAGCCTGGTTAACATGGTGAAATCCTGTCTCTGCTAAAAAATGCAAAACTTAATCCCAGCTACTAGGGAGGCTGAGGCAAGAGAATGGCTTGAACCCGAGAGGCATAGGTGCAGTGAGCTGAGATTGCGCTACTGCACTCCAGCCTGGGCAACAGAGTGAAACTCCATCTCAAAAAAAAAAAAAAAAGAAGAAGAAGAAGAAGATGTAAATTGAGGCCCTGTGTGGTGGCCCATATCTGTAATCTCAGCCCTTTGGGAGGCCTAGGCAGGAGGGTCACTTGAGCCCAGGAGTTCAAGACCAGCCTGGTGCAATATAAGGAGACCCCATATCTTAAAAAAAAAAAAAAAATTAAAAATTAAAAAAAAATTAGCTGGGCATAGTGTCACGTGCCTGTAGTCTCAGGAGGCTGAGATGGGAGGTACACTTGAGCCCAAGAGTTTGAGGCTGCAGTGGGCCATGATTGCACCTCTGCACTCCAGCCTGAGAGACAGAATGAGACCCTGTCTAAAAAAAAAAGAGAAAGAAAATAAAAGAAAAAAGATAAGGATAGACCAGGGTCCTTTGGCTCAACCCCTGGCTGGGGACCCAAAGCTTTTTGTACAAGAGAAGGTAAAATGGTCTAGGGGTGGAGAAGTTCCTGAAACTAGGACATAAAAATGTAAGGGTTGATAGGATTTTGAAAGTTGGTATATTTGAATACACCTGATGTGAAGTGGTTGCGTCTCTGTTACCTGCTTGTAGCATGGGAATGAACACTGTCTTATTGGAGAATGTTTCCCCTACCTAGTTGTGTGAAACAGAAGGCATGTAAATCTGCCCTTCCAGCATTATTAATTGAACATGTTAAATGGTAACCCGTAAGTTTGCCAAGCCCACATGGTGCAGAGTAGAAGACAGAGTGCTGGTAGGTTCAAATTCTCCATTTGATAGCCCTGTGTTGAACATTTCCTGGGCTTATGGCAAAAGGCTGTGAGCGCTTCCCAGCAACGTCCTAGGACTTTGGACTAGAGAATTTCCACTTGAGGGTTATTTACTACCTTGTTCTGGAACATAAACTAAAGCTGTCCCTATGACTGAAAGGCAAAAAATAATCTTGAAACCTGAAATACCCATGATGTTTTTTGGTGACATCAGGGAAATACTCTAATGGGGATGGCAGTGCCCAGAAGTGTTCCATAATAAAATCTAAATGGTTTATACAGGATCGTGCTACCTGAAGAGTGCAAGGAGGAGATACTAAAACGCAGAGAGCCTCTTTACCCCTAGGACTGATTCTGAAACTGTGAGGAGCTGCTGGATTCCATCAACACTTGGACAGTGGTACGGTATGAACAGCTCTTGATTGACCAACGAGGAGCTGCTTGGTTTTATTTGTGAGGTTTTTTGGGGGAATGGGGGAGAGGTTATTTTTTATTTTTATCTTTCTTTTTTTTTTTTTTTTTGAGACAGAGTCTCGCTCTGTTGCCCAGGCTGGAGTGCAGTGGTACAATCTTGGCTCATTGCAACCTCTGCCTCCCAGGTTCAAGCTTGAACCAATTCTCCTGTCTCAGCCTCCCAAGTAGCTGGGACTATAGGCATACACCATCATGCCCAGCTAATTTTGTATTTTAGTAGAGACAGGTTGTCATTGTGTTGTCCAGGCTGGTCTCAAACTCCTGAGCTCAGGCAATCCGTCTGCCTCAGCCTCTCAAAGTGCTAGGATTACAGGTGTCAGCCACTTTGCCCGGCCTAGGTGGGGGTCAGTTTGAGATGGGGTCTTGTTTTGTCACCCAGGCTGTAGTGCAGTGGCTCAATCATGGCTCACTGTAGCCTTTACCTCCTGGGTTCAAGTGATCCTCCCACTTCAGCCTCCTGAGTAGCTGGGACTACAGGTACAAGCCACCAAGCCTGGCTAATTTTTGTTTTTGCTGTTGTTTTTTGAGACAAGTTCTCTCTATATTGCTCAGACTGGCCTTGAATTCCTGGGCTCAGGTGATCCTCTTGCCTCAGCCTCCCAAAGCACTGAGATTACAGGTGTGAGCCACAGTGACCCGCCCAAGGTGCTTGGTTTACAGACCGAAGAGAATGAACAGTAGCCTGTTTGGACGGTAAAAATAGAACAGCTTGGTGGGCTGGGTTGCTTGCTATTTTTCTAACAGTAATGGAAGAATTGAACAGTGATGGAAGCTTTGTGTTTGGGTTTTTACTGACTTATGGGCAGTGACCAATGGCTTGGCCATACACTCAGGCAAAAGGGCAATGGAAACCTGGCTTATTAAAGGGATGCCCATATGGAACATGGCTCTATGGAAATTTGAGGGGTGCATTAGCATAGAACAAGTCAATGCCCATCAGAACTCCCCTCCACATTTGGAAGGTGACTAGAATTGACAAGCAGATATCCCTGTGTACTCCCTAGAGTGGCCACCTGTGTCCATGAAGTGAGTGGATATGAATGGGGTTATTGCATGGTATAGAGATGGGCTGAATCTAGACATGTTCCTTTTGCTCCCTCTCAGGCACATAATGCAAGTAAAAACTGCTCCGTTGGTCAGCAAGAGAGACAGAGACTGCCAATGGCTGTGGAACAGATTTCCTGATGGGAAGGCCCTAAAAATGAGTCTTTAAAAAAAAACTTTTTTTTAAAATAGAGACAGGGTCTCACTGTGTTGTCCAGGCTGGTCTTAAACTCCTGGCCTCCAGCTATCCTCCCACCTCCCAAAGTGTGGGGATTGAAAATCAGTCTTGACAGCCCGGGCTCAGTGGCTCACACCTGTAATCCCAGCACTTTGGGAGGCCAAGTTGGGTGGATCACTTGAGGTCAAGAGTTTGAGACCAGCCTGGTGAACATGGTAAAACCCTGTCTCTTCAAAAATACAAAAATCAGCCAGGCGTGGTGGTAGTCCCAGGTACTCGGGAGCTTGAGGCAGGAGAATTGCTTGAACCCAGCAGGGAGAGGTTACAGTGAGCTGAGATAGTGACACTGCACTCCAGCCTGGGTGACTAAGTAAGACTCCATCTCAAAAAAAAAAAAAAAAAGTCTTGACAGAAATAAACACTGACTCTGGAGTGGGCTTTGCTTACACAATGAAAGATAAAAAGGCTAAGAGTGCCATTAAAAATAACCGCACAGGCTGGTCTGAAGGTAGTGAGTTCTCTCAATTGATGGTGCAGTCAGTTACAGATCAAACTCCTTGTTCTAGTCTTTCTCCGCTTCTCACTACTGCACTTGACTAGTCTCAAAAAAATAAATAAATAAATATTCAGGTCCCTGATGGTGGCAAAAAAAAAAAAAAAAAGGAAAAGAAAAAAAATTTAAAAATGAAATCAGAATAGAAGATATTGCAAGAATTTGGATGGCCAACCATCATTTTATCAGACCAAGGAACACGCTGTACCGCCCATAATGTTCAACAATGGACAGAGTGAGATATCCTCCTTAGGGTAATAGTTTGATAGAGAAATAGAACAGGCAATTGAAACATATGGTTATCTAAAACGGGGAGATACAAGCGTGAAAAGGCTGGTATACAGGCCTTCAAGAGTATGTGCTCACACTCAACGGGAGTGGGACTTTTAGTGCAAAAATCTAATCAGGATTGAGGGCAGAAATCTAATCCTCATTAGATTTTTGTGTTTCTGGTTGATCTGGGGAGGAGGAGTGGGAGGCTGCTGGCATGACTATGCAATTCTTACTGAGGGAAGAGTACAGTGGTAAAATGACTTTTTTCTTCCCCAAATCACCTAAAAACATGTTTTTTCTCTCCCACCTGATGCAGTGGTCCTAGGACCTGGGCTGCAATTGAAGCGCTGGAGGCAGGGATGATTTCTAAGCAAGAAACTAACTTTTTTTAAAACTCTTGTGTCAGAATTTCTAAGGGCCTGATGGGAGTAGCCTTCACCCACCTAGCAAAGTTGGAGTTAAGAATGAATACGCCTGTGTTGGCTGGTGGTAAAATGGCTCACTGCTTCAGAACCTATGTAACCCTACCCTCTGTGAATGGGAATGGACTGAGGGAGAGGCACTCGCTAGACTAGCATTGCTACCAGTGATCTGGACCAGTGCACTGGCTGAACCTCATGGCCCTTTGGGAGGTGGAAAAGTTTGGGTAAGAATAAATAGCAACGATCAAGTGAGGTGGCTCGTGCCTGTAATCCCAGCACTTTGGGAGGCCGAGGTGGGCAGATCACTTGAGGTCAGGAGTTCAAGACCAGCCTGTCCAACATGGTAAAACCCTGTCTCACCTAAAAATACAAAAAAATTAGCTGGGCGTGGTGGTGGGTGCCTGTATAGTCCCAGCCACTCTGGAGGCTGAGGCATGAGAATCCCTTGAACCCAGGAGGTGGAGATTGCAGTGAGCCAAGATCGTGCCACTGCACTCTAGCCTGGGCAATAGAGCAAGACTCCGTCTAAAAAAAGAAAAGAAAAGAAAAAGAAAGAGTAAATGACAAATGGAGAAAGGGAGAAATAATAACTGAGGGTAAAGAAATGAGTAGATGGGTTACATTAACACCTAGAAAGAAGCTCAGAGTCAGAGATGACATTGTCTCTTAGCTCAGTTATATAATGCCTGAAAGAGTAAAGTTCTGTGTTTGTTCAAGACCACTCCTGCTTTCAGAACTTGACGAGATTAAAAGGAAACCTGGGGCCAGTGCAGTGGCTCACACCTGTAATCCCAGCATTTGGGAGGCTGAGGCAGGAAGATCACTTGAGGCCAGAAGTTTGAGTCCACCTGGCCAACAAGCAAGACCACATTTCTATTTAAAAAAAAAAAAAAAAAAAAAAAGTTAAAATAATAAAAAAGAGGCTGGGCGCGGTGGCTCAGGCCTGTAATCCCAACACTTTGGGAAGCCAAGGGGGGTGGATCACAAGGTCAAGAGATCGAGACCATCCTGGTTAACATGGTGAAGCCCCATCTCTACTAAAAATAGAAAAATTAGCCGGGTGTGGTGGCACCTGTCTGTAGTCCCAGCTACTCGGGAGGCTGAGGCAGGAGAATCGCTGGAACCTGGGGGACGGGGGCTGCAGTGAGCGGAGGTCATGCCACTACACTCCAGCCTGGCAACAGAACAAGACTCCTCCTCAAAATAATAAAAATAATAAAAAGAAAAAGAAAGCTGCAAACCTGAGTGGCTTCAGTGTGGGAGATGTTCATACAGTATGATGGACTGGACTAATTATTCATGACTGAATGGGATCCTCGTGATGTGGCAGTATCTTTTGAAATGTATATTCTTTTTTCTAATCTCTCAGCTCTGACTAAATGTATATTCTTTTGATGTAAAAGATCTGTGTTTGAAAACCAGAGGGCGGCCTTTGATGTCAGATGTATACAGTATATTGGTTTTGTCTACAGTTCCAGGCTTATAACTTCCAAAGTCTTTGTTAGTCTTTTGTTATAACGTTGATGTTAGGCCTCAGAGACAGTCTCAGGAAACAGAATCTCTCTGACTTTCTCCTGCCCTCCCCCTGAGGACTGGGTTTGGAGAGCTTCTGGCTAACTAAGCACATGAAGGTTCCCGTAGGGTGGTGTCCCAGGGAGGGCATGGATGCTCCATGCTCCTTCCCCAATACCTTGCCTTATACATCTCTTCATCTGTTTCCTTTGTAATATGATTTATAATAAACTGGTAAATGTGTTTCCCCAAGTTCTGTGAGCTGTTACAGTAAATTAATAGAACTCAAAGAAAGGGTCATGGGAACCCCCACTTGAATCCAGTAGGGCAGAAGTTCTAGAGGCCTGGCATTGTGACTGGTGTCTAGGGTTGGGGTTGGGGAGCAGTCTCATGGACTAAGCCCCCAACCTGTGGGATCTGACATTATCTCCATGTATCTGCCACTATCACCAACCCTGTGCACTTGGTGTATGGGGAAAAATTCCCACACCTTTGGTCACAGATGTCTTCTGTGTTGATGACTGTTGTGGTGGCAGTGTGACGGGAGAGGAAAACACAGTTTGAGGCTTTTTCCTAAACCCTTGAGCTCTCCAGCACTCATTCACCACTAACTGAATCAGGGCACTGCCAATACAACATCTCCCAGTTATTGAGCATGCACTGTGTGCTGGACAAGTGTTTTATTTTTATTTTATATTAGAGGTGGGCTCTCAGTATGTTTCCCAGGCTAGTCTTGAACTCCCAGCCTCAAGTGATCCCCCCAAAGTGCTTGCATTACAGGCATGGGTCCAAGGGACTTTGCTGGGGCTCTAGTCCATAGTGGGCAGAGGGCAACCTCACAAGGAGCCTGGAGCAGAGACTTGGGCCCATTCTTCATAGCAATATTCTTTCCATCTAGAACAGCAGTGAGAACAAGAACTTTTTCCTGAGGGGCAGACAGCTTCACCCTCTGTGGCAGCGTTACAGTAGGTAGTCAGACATGAGCAGGGGAGGAGAGGCCCCGCCCCCAACCAAGAATGTCAGGCAACCATCAGGTGATGGTCAGGTGGTTGTCAAACTATCTCTCTAAAATAATAATTGGTCGTAAGCAGCAACAGGGAAAGACAGTCTCCCAATAATGGGAAAAATCTGAAACTGATCATCAGCAGCTTCCCGATAACATCTCAGGAGTTGGGTAAATAGGCTCAAGCATGTGCATTAGGAGGCAAGATGGTGGATTTTAACTGGTATATGAACTTCCTTTAGGAATACTTGACTGGTAAAGGGAAAAATGCCTCAAGTGAGTGCACACACAACTTCAGTAGACACGCTGTGCACGAGGCCCCTCTCAAGTACTGGCAGGCCACTGCACGTGCTGACAGCCCACCCCACAGGAAGAATCAGGGGAGAAGTAATTCAACCTCAGAAGCATGCCAACATATAAGACCCAAGTCATAGGTCAAAACGTGCACTTGAGCCACTCATCACCCGCTTGGCACTCTTTCACATGTGCTTTACTTCCTTTCATTCATGCTCTAAAACTTCATCAACTTTCACTTCTGCTCTGAAACTTGCATTGGTCTGTCACTCTGCTTTATGGCCATTGGTCAAATTCTTTCTTCTGAGGAGGCAAGAATTGAGGTTGCTGCAGACCTCTGTGGATTCACCACCACTAACAGTGAGACTGACCTCACCACCATCTTTGAGCCTTTCTTGGCCTAGCCCAGCCTTGTAGCCTAGGACAAATGAACTGAGTTCCCTTTGTTGCCCTCTACCTCTCTATACCCTCATGAGGCACCAAGCCCAGCAGGGTGGCCCTCTTCAAATGCCCTAGCATGCTCTCCTGATGGCCCTTGGGAAAGCTACCAGGTCCCCGAGCTTCTTAGAAAGCTGAGCAGCAGAGTTAAGTGCAAAGATCCCAAAGACAAATTACCTGGCTCCATAGCTCATCTCTGCCATTACAGTTTGCTCTTGAGCAAATTATTAAATCTCTTTGAGTTTCAGTTTCCACCCTGTCAAATGGAAAGGATAATTGTAACTATCTCATAGGTTCATATGAGGATTAAGTGCTTAGCATACAGTAAGCACTTAAAAAGGTTTCTTGGTATTATCATTGTTAGTACCCTGATAAAACCTCACCACATAAGGCCGCTTAGGTCAGAGGGAAGAAAATTTGCTAGTAAGTGGTTAGGGGTTAGATTTACATCTGGTGGCTCCCACTATTTCCAGCATAGTGGGATGCCGTCAGAACAGGGTTACCAGGTGGAGCTGTTGGGGTGTTGATGCTAGGAGACCGTTGCTGAGTCAAAGTGTTGCTGGATTCCGGCGTTGCCAGGTGGATCAGCTTGCAGTCTGTTATCCAGTGCTAAGATCTCTTCAGTCCCTAACTGGCAGATCTACCACCTGACTTCTGGAGGAAAGGAGCCATGACTATGCCTTGAAACACACCTGACTCTACAGTCCCTAGGAAATTGATATCTTGGATGGTACTCAACAGGAATGGTCATGTTGAAGAGGTAAGTGTTGGGCAGGCTCTGTAACAAGAGCTTCTTGGAATAGCTGCTGTGATGGGGATGCCTTGGCCTGTTCCCTATCTTGCCCCTTTGTTTGCCCTGTGGTAAAGCAGGTAGGGCAGAAAATAGGAGGGAGAGACTCTTGAGGGACCCAAGAGAGGCTCTTTGGGGAGGAAGTATTTGAGGGGCCTTGAAGTCACTTGAGGTTGCCAGTTCCTGCCTGGATGTTGGTTGAGCAATAACGGCATAGAGATGACCTCATGGCTGATCCATCTGATCTCATGAGGCTATGGCCCATGCCACAGGGAGGCCCTCTGTGGGCCTTGGGACTAGGCTGGCTGCTGAGTCGCAGTTTTTAGGGGGCTGAGGAGCATGGAGAGCACCCAGAGATTCCTTAGGACAGCGGGTGCCCTTCCCACCACCAGCCTATGTCCCAGCATCTAATTCTAGATTCTCCCAAGGTCAAGACCCACCCCAGAAGACAAAGACAGCCCTACTTTTTCAGGAAGACTGCCAAGAAGTTGTAAGAATGACAGAGTATAAGAAGCTGGGTAGCGTCAGCCTTGGCACGGAGAGCTACGCCATCCAAGGCCAAGGTGTAGCTCTAAGGGAGCCCCAGTGGTTGGACCAAGCTACTACTTGGCCTCAGGACCTGGCCTCAGGACCCATTAAATCAGGGGAGGTGCTCCTGGAGCAAGAGCCCAGAGCCTGGCCTCAGAGGACAGTGAGAGGACTGAAGCCTGAGCAATACCTCTTTCTTCCTGGCTGCCCAGAGCTCTGCCCTCACACCCACACCATGTTCCTGCAAGGAGGCACTGCCTTCATCTGCTAGCTTGGACCCTCTCAGAGTTGGGAGCATCTTTTAGAGTAAGCGACTTGCTGCACTCAGACCAGGGTGGCAGAAGTAGAATCTGCCTGGGTACCCCTGGAGTCCTTCCCCTTCTTTGGGCCTCCTTTTGCCCATCTGCACAAAAAGCATGTTGGGCAACCCAGAGCTCTGTGGTGGCTACTTCCTCTACCACGGCTAGCCAAGACCTCCGGCTCTGGGTGGCTGGCTTCAGACTCAGCGCAGCGACGCTGTGATCTCATGCTGATTAAGAAAAAGAGATAACAGCATAGCTGGGGCTATGTGGGCCTGGAGTCAGCCCTATCAGGGTTTGAATCCATTTCTGCCGCTAGCTAGTCATGTAACCTTAGGCAGGTCACAGCTTCTCTGAGTTTCATTTATATGATCTGTAATAATACCTCATAGTGTATCCTCAGGACCCAGTGAGACAAGGTGTGTGTACAAAACAAGCCCTACAGTTTGCTCTCAACAAATGTTCATTTTGTTTCTTTATCCTTTCCCTCTGATTGGCAGGATATATGTCTTCAATTAATAGAAAATGGCAAAACAAGTTCTTTACCGTGTTCTGAGATTAAAAACATAAAACATGGGAGCCTTAAGAAAAAAAAAACACAGGCCGGGCGCAGTGGCTCAAGCCTGTAATCCCAGCACTTTGGGAGGCCGAGGCAGGTGGATCACGAGGTCAAGAGATCGAGACCATCCTGGTCAACATGGCGAAACCCCGTCTCTACTAAAAATACAAAACATTAGCTGGGCATGGTGGTGCGTGCCTGTAATCCCAGCTACTCAGGAGGCTGAGGCAGGAGAATTGCCTGAACCCAGGAGGCGGAGGTTGCGGTGAGCCGAGATCGCGCCATTGCACTCCAGCCTGGGTAACAAGAGCGAAAATCCATCTCAAAAAAAAAAAAAAAGAAAAAGAAAACACATAAAAGGATACTTGGAGATAGATATAAAGGTGGCCTTGTCAATACATTCACTGAATTTGCTCTTGGCCCACCCAGCGACATAGATGAATAAGGCATGGATGATCTTGTCCTTTGAAGGAGTCACATCTAGTTGGGGAGGCAAACACAGCAGACTGTTACAAAATGATTTGGGGCCAGGCGCGGCGGCTCACACCTATAATCCCAACACTTTGGGAGGCCAAGGCAGGAGCATCTCCTGAGCTCAGGAGTTTGAGACCAGAGCAACACAGGGAGATTCTAGAGACTATCTCAAAATAAAAAACAAAAATCTCCCCATATTGTCCTGGTCTTGAACTCCTGGTCAACATAGGGAGATTTTTATTATTTACTTAATTGTTTTTTCAGAGTCTCACTCTATCATCCAGGCTGGAGTGCAGTGGCATGATCACGGCTCAATGCAACCTCCACCTCCTGGGCTGAAGCAATCCTCCCACCTCAGCCTCCTGAGTAGCTAGAACGACAGAGGCCTGGGCAACAAAGGAAGATACTATCTCTGCAAAAAATAAAAACGAGCTGGATGTGGTGGTGCACCTCTGTAGTCTTAGCCACTCGGGAGGCTGAGTTGGGAGGATTGCTTGAGCTCAGGAGGTGGAGGTTACGTTGAGCCATGATTGTACCACTGCACTCCAGCCTGGGTGACAAAGAGTGAGACTCTGTGAAAAAACTAGCTAACTAAAAAAATGATTTGGCAAGACTTAATCAAGGTCTGCTTGCATGTACAAAATTGAGAACAGCAGATTCTGCTTGGGTGTGGTGGTCTGAAAAGGCTTAACAGAGGAGACATAATGGAGCTGAGCCCTGAAGCTTGAGAAGGAGTTCCTGACACGGGTAAGGGCATGCCAGGCAAAAGGAACAGATGTGGTGGCAGGATAGAAGGTAGTGCCAGCAGAACCAGTGAGTAGGGTGGGCTGGTTGGGCATTTGCTGGATGGGAAATTGGTGGCCCCTGAGGCCAAGAAGATAGAAGGAGGCCTTGCATTCTCATCCTGAAGACTGTGGGGAGCCACTGAAAGGATTCTTAGCAGAGGAGTCAAATGACCACATCTGTGCTTTGTAAAGATGACACTGCCACTTACTATCCTCAGAGCTTCATCCCATCTCTCCTGGGCTGTTGTAGCCAGACAAATTTTTAAAATGAAATCAGATCATTGTATGCCCCTGTTTAAAATCCACTTATTGGGCCAGGCACCTGTAATCCCAGCACTTTGGGAGGCTGAGGTGGGAAGATCACTTCAGCCCAGGGGTTCAAGACCAACCCAGGCAACACACTGAGATCCTGTATCTACAAAAATAAAATAATTACCTGGGCATGGTGACGTGCATCTGTAGTGCTTGCTAGCTACTCAGGAAGCTGAAGCAGGAGGATCACTTGGGCCCAGGGGTTCGAGGCTGCACTGAGCTATGATGGTACCACTGCACTCCATCCTGGGCAACAGAGCAAGACTCTGTCTCTAAAACAAATAAAAAATTAAATAAAATAAATGTACTTATTATATATGCTCAATAACTATTTGATGAGTAAAAGAATAAATGAATTAGCTGGGCATGGTTGCCCATGTCTATAGTCTCAGCTACCCAGGAAGCTGAGGCAGGAGGATTGCTTGAGCCCAGGAGTTCAAGGCCAACCTAGGCAACATAACAAGACCTGTCGCAAAAAAAAAAAAAAAAAAGAATACACGGTTAAAAGGGCTATCTCTAATGGTCCCTTCCTCCATGTTTCTGGATCTGTGGGTCTAAATAAAGCATCTTCTGATTTCCTTCCTGGGAAAAGTAAGCCTAGAGAAGTTAAGGGCCTTGCACAAGGTCACACTAAAATTTAGCAGTGTCAGTTGGGGTTCTGTGGGGCAGCCCTTGCAGAGAAAACCTTAGGCCATGTTTTGCTTGGTCTCTGAATCCCCAAGATACACCCTTCAGACCACTACTAGGAGGACCACGGAACATTCCCCTTGTAACACACACAAACACCATTTCCTTGTCTTCCCACAGGAGGCTTGACCTCTTTCTTTGGGGCTCCTCCTAGGAGGAGCATCAAGGAACTACTAGGCTGGGTTTAGGATTCTAGGCCACGCTATTAGGCTAGACTCAGTTCTGGAGCTTAGACGGGGTCTATCCTGGGTTCTTTGGGGTGAGTTCTGAGCTGGACTCTGGGCTGCCCTGACCTCTAGACTGGGCTTAGCTTTAGTCTGAATTCTGAGCTCTGGGTCTGTGGGCTAGGCCGCAGGTCCCGGGCTTGGCTTCTGAGTTCTGAGCTCTGGTCTTTGGCCCTGGCTGGATTTTGGGCCTGAACTGAGTGTTGCTTTTAGTACTGTGGTCTGGGTTCTGGGATCTGGGCTTTAGTTCTGGATTCTGAGCTGGAGTTAGACTAGGGCCAGGTTGTCTTGGGCTTTGGGTTCTAGGCTCTAGGCTTTGATAAGAACATGAAGATGGGTTTTGAGTTCAGGGCTCTGGATCCAGGCTCTGGGTTGGGATGGGCTGGGCTGGGCTGTGTTCTAGACCGTAAGCAGTAAGCTATGGTCTCTGTCCTCTGAACTCCAGGCTCTGAGCTTATGATGGGTGAAGGTGGGGGTTAGGGGAGAGGGTCAAGGAAGGGAGAGTAGCAACTTCTTGAGCCTGTCCCTTCACTCTCTTCTTCCTCGATACTTCCAGCCTTGCTCCTTCCCTCTAGGAGAGATGGTCACAATGAAAGTGGTAGTAGGCTTCCTCAAATGCCTGAGGACTGCCCTGTCCACCAGGAAGCAGCAGTAGGTAAAGGGTAGGGCAGGTGGCATGGGAGTATATCCTGAGGTGGCCAGAAGCCATCCTACTTATGAAGGATGTTTCTGCAGAGCAGAGATCAGTAAGGAAGCCCAGGCGCAGGCCCACAGCCTGGCTCCACATGGGAAGGCAGTGTGGATAGGCAGCAACCAGGGCCTGGGACTGAGTCTGAGTGGCTCTTCCCCCACCCCCTCACCTGTCCACCTCATTCCCAGAGACTTTGCCCCACCCTCCATTCCAGCCAGGAATTAGACTTGAAGCTCTCAGTTCCCAGAAGAGTTGCTCCAGGGCTCGCCCCAGCCTCGCTGGAGCCCTGCCTCTTATTCTGGTCGCCTTGTCCTTTACAGTAGACTGCACCCCTTTTGTTCCCCATCAGGGTCCCCTTCCTCCCTGCTCTGCCTCAGCCTCCCGCCCAGCAGGATTCATCCGCAGCTGCACTGCTGGTCATGCTCAGCTGTCAACACAGTTTCCTTAACACAGACCTCCACAGGAGACAGCCAGGAGCAGGATACACCCCCTTTACTTCCCCACCCTTTGACTTGCCCCTCTAGCCCCACAAACTCGAGGTCTATGTGCATGCAAGACTTCCCTGAAGAGGCAGGAATTCCTGTAGGAAAATACAACTAGAAGAAATTAAAATCGCACATAACCGCCCACGGAAAAAACCAAAACCTGTTACACTTTCTCACAGCGTCCCCTCATGGGTACGCTCGGTTCCTAACTCTCATCTCAGATCCTCCTTCTCCACACCCACAGAAAGACTCCCTTTCAGTTCTCCACTGGGCAAAATCTCCACCAGGCTCTGTGCAGGAAACCTCACCCCCTAGGCCCATGGGATAGGATCAACAGGATAAGAAACACTTCGTAGAATACTTCCCGAGAGTCTAGAATAGTATCACAGCAGGAGGATGGAGGAGTGCAGGTAATAGGTTTCAGCCAAACAGTCTAGTGTAGGCTTGGCAATTTTGATCCTCCTGGTCTTGTTCCTTTAATGTGTTTCTACCAATGAGAAGTGATGAGCTATGCCTCCTCCTTATTGTTCAGACTTGGCCTTTTAGAGCAAGTGAAGATGGCCGTAGGGTGCTTAAAGGCAGATCAAATATACAGACACACACACACTTACAAAAGACAAGTGCTTATTCTCAGGAAAGATGCAGTCTAAATCCATGATGAGGGAGAGAAATACTTTCCTAAGAGCCCTATAATCTGATCCATGCCTGCAGTGGGGCTAACACTCAAATTATTTTTTAGGGTAATGTCAGATGCTCTGGGTGCATTGTCCTGCTTCCAGGCTGTGCCTCCACCTATCGTGCACAAAAAATGGGCCTGAATGGCCAGACACAGTGGCTCACGCCTATAATCCTAGCAATTTGGGAAGCTGAGGTGGGCAGATCATCTGAGTTCAGGAGTTCGAGACCAGCCTGATCAACATGGTGAAACCCCATCTCTACTAAAAATACAAAATTAGCCAGGTGTGGTGGCGCATGCCTGTAATCCCAGCTTCTTGGGAGGCTGAGGCAGGAAAATTGCTTGAACCTGGGAGGCGGAAGTTGCAGTGAGCTGAGATTGCACCATTGCACTCTAGCCTAAGCAACAAGAGTGAAACTCCATTCCAAAAAAAAGGGCCTGGTAAAGAACATCAATCCACAACAGCCCTCCTTGGATACATAATGTCCTTGTGAAAGCTTTGAAATGATTACTTCCTTTATATTAGACCAGATGGAAATCATGGGGGAGAGGGCTGAAATTCTTCCACCCTTAAGGAGAACAATCCAGAAGTGTGAGCTATTAAGTCTGCTTTTTCTTCCTTTCTTTTTTTTTCTTTTTTTTTTTTTTTTTTGAGATGGAGTCTCCCTCTGTTGCCCAGGCTGGATGGAGTGCAGTGGCACAATCTCGGCTCACTGCAAACCCCGCCTCCCAGGTTCAAGCAATTCTCCTGCCTCAGCCTCCTGAGTAGCTGGGGCTACAGGTGTGTGCCACCACACCCGGCTAATTTTTGTATTTTTAGTAGAGATGGGGTTTCACTATGTTGGCAAGGCTGGTCTTGAACTCCTGACCTCGTGATCTGCCCACCTCAGCCTCTGAAAGTTCTGGGATTACAGGTGTGAGCCACCGTGCCCGGCAGCTACTGGATTTTCTAAGTACATCCTCATTCTTTCCATCTCCACCCCAGTCTCCCACTCTGACCACTACATCCTCCCTTACAGCTCTGTTTGTCTCTCCTAGAAAAGCCTCAGGGATGTGAACCATTCATGCTCAGTTCTTGACATGTCTCGTGTTAGTTCATTCCATCTCCCTGACCAGGCTGCAGCTTCGGGGTGCAGGAACTGGGCCAGCAGCCCTTCATTCAAGCAGGCACTTACTGAGCCCTGACCCTGTGTCAAACAGAGTCCTCAAGGAGTTCAGAGTCTGAGGAAGAAACCAACTGGTAAACAAATCATTACAGTAAGAGTGTGATAAAAATTATGATAGAAGGAAATAGACAAGAGATGTGGGCAAAGTTGTCTGCCACATTGCACAACTCTGGGGGTCGGTATGATTGGTCTCCTCTGGGGTTGTGTAATGAGACAGCCCTGGTCATGTGCAAGATCAGAGGAGGTGTCTCACCCAGTGTGGGAGGTCCAGGCAAGTGCCTCAAGGGGATCAGGCATCAGCTGAGGCTCGAAGGGCAAGTTTGCCAGGCAGATGGGGAGTGAAGGCCAATCCAGGCACAGCAAACATGTGCAAAGCCACAGTGGGGTGAGGAAACATGTTAAATGTTGGGAAATATCAGGAAATACATTTTGTCTGATGTACTGGGCACATGTGGGAGAATGCCTAGAGCTTGCCTGTTAAATGAATCCACGACTATAATAACAAAATTCATAATAACCAACATTTGTTAACCACTCTGTCTATGCCAGGCACTATGCTGAGTGGTTTACATACATTTGTTCGTTCTAACTTCACCACAACCCCATGAGACAGGTTCTTTATTACCCTCCTTTCTGCAGACAAGGAAACAGAGGCTCAGAGAAATTAATCAACTTGCTTAAGGTTACAGAGCTCATGAACTATAGAGCCAGGTTGGAAACCTGGCTCTCCTGATTCTAGAACACTGAGCCCTTGACCACTACTTCCCTCAACACTAGTGTCCTTGACTTTGGGGAGTGGTGGCTTTAGTGCAGACCAAAGGGGAGACCAGAAGTCACATCAGGCCCCCTTTGAGCTTCTCCAGCAGCGGTGCTCTCCATGGTATTGGAATTGACAAGGGTCAACTCCACTGAGATCTGGAGCAGGAAAAGGGGAAAATGGGGAGGGGCCTCATGAGCTAATTCTCTCTGCATATATGAAAAGCTCCTGGGGTTCCCAGAGCTCTCCAGGAGGAATTTGAGGGAGGCAGGGTCCTGCAGAGCCAGAAAAACACTATTTGGTGAAATTGGATTTTGTTTGTTTGTTGTTTTTTGAGACGGAGTCTCACTCTGTCACCCAGGCTGGAGTGCAGGGGAGCAGTCTCGGCTCACTGCAACCTCTGCCTCTCGGGTTCAAGCGATTCTCCTGCCTCAGCCTCCAAAGTAGCTAGGACTACAGGCATGTGCCACCATGCCCAACTTATCTTTGCAATTTTAGTAGGGATAGGGTTTCACCATGTTGGCCAGGCCAGACTCGAACTCTGACTTCAGGTGATCTGCCTGCCTCAGCCTCCCAACGAGCTGGGATTAACACGCGTGAGCCACTGTGCCCGGCCTGAAATTGTTTTTATCCTGGGCATGATGTAGCCTGGTCACACCCTGAAAAATGTCAAATTCTCTTCTGTTCACTCATGCCTGCATTCCGTCTCATGTCGCCTGGGTTTTTTGTTGTTGCTGTAGTAGTTGTTTTTGTTTTTTATTGAGACAGCGTCTTGCTCTGTTGCCCAGGCTGGAGTGCTGTGGTGCAATCACAGCTTACAGCAACCTCCACCTCCCAGGCTCAAGCGATTCTCCCATCTCAGCCTCCTGAGTCTTTAGGACTACAGGTACCCACCACCATGCCCAGTTAATTTTTGGATACTATTTTTGGTAAAGACAAGCTCCTACCATGTTTCCCAGACTGGTCTCAAACTCCTGGGTTCAAGCTATCTGACCACCTTACAGGCATGAGGTACCATGCCTGGCCTGTCACCTGTTTTTTTGCTTTTTTGTTTGTTTGTTTTTTTGCTTGCTTGCTTGTTTTGAGATGGAGTCTCATTTTGTTGCCCAGGCTGGAGGGCAGTGGCGTGATCATGACTCACAGCAATCCCTGCCTCCCGGTTCAAGCGATTCTTGATTCTCCTGCCTCAACCTCCCAAGTAGCTGGGATTACTGGCATGTACCACCATCCCTGCCTAATTTTTGTATTTTCAGTAGAGATGAGGTTTTGCCATGTTGGCCAGGATGGTCTCAAACTCCTGACCTCAGCTTATCTGCCTGCCTGGGCTTCCCAAAGTGCCAGAATTACAGGCGTGAGCCACTGCGCCAGGCCACATGCTTTTTAAAACTATCGGGACCATCCATCCCGCCACCCTTACCTCTTCTCCCCATCTAGAAGTCCTTCCTAATTGTACTTTGTTTTTCCTCCCACAGGGCTGGCATTTCTCTTGCTACACCTTCCCTTGCCCTCATCCTGGGTCAGGCCCAAATAATTCCTGTCCCAGGCTACTGTGAGCTGCTGGAGGAAGCCATGTGATCTCTGAGCTCACCTGCTCTGCAGCCCTTTGCCCGGTCCTTGTCAGTTCTCTGGCTCTTTCTCAGCTATATCCTAGGGCTTTTTCTCCTCAACATGATCTTAAATCATAAAGCTCTGTGGACCTCTTCCTTTAGTTCTCTTTTCTCTTTACCCCATACCCTCCCACCACCTCAATGACCATATTTATATTAATAACTCCCAAATCTATAGTTCTGCCCAAATCTGGATTTTTGAATGTGCATTTTACACATTTGTTCATACGACTGACATTTTTTTGATTTGTTAGACACTGACATGGACCTGCCCTCGTGAGCTCCCAATCCAGTGAGCAGATGTAACCAAGAAATTAGAATGAAGCCAGGCACAGTGGCTCACACCATGATCCCAGTACTTTAGGAGGCCGAGGCAGGCAGATCACTTCAGCCCACAAGTTCAAGACCAGCCTGGGCAACATGGTAAAATCCTGTCTTTACAAAAAAAAAAAATACAAAATTAGTCAGGTGTGAGGCTTGCACACTGTAGTCCCAGCTACTTGGAAGGCTGACATAGGAGGATCACTTGAACCTGGGAGGCAGAGGTTGCAGAGAGCTAAGATCATGCCATTGCATTCTAGCCTAGGCAACAAAGCGAGGCCCTGTCCATAGGCCACACACAGTGGCTCATACCTGTAATCCCAGCACTTTGGGAGGCAGAGGCAGGTGGAGGTCAAGAGTGTGAGACCAGCCTGGGCATCATGGTGAAACCCTGCCTCTACTAAAAATAGAAAAATTAGCCAGGCATGGTTTGGCACACGCCTGCAGTCCCACCTACTCAGGAGGCTGAATCAGAATAATCGTTTGAACCCAGGAGGCAGAGGTTGCAGTGAGCTGATATTGCACCACTGCACTCCAGCCTGGGCAACAGAGCAAGCTTCCATCTCAAAAAAAAACAGAAAAAAAATAAATTAATGAAATTAGAATAAAGTGTGTCAGCAGAGATAGCTGATGGGACAGGAGAAGAGACAGCTGGTCCAAAGAAAGTGTATCTGGCTTTCGCATGGCTGTAGGTGACAGAAAACCCCTAATCGCAGTCATTCCCACCAGTGAGAAGTCTGGAAATAACTAGCACAGTGCCAGTATGATCAGAGCCCCGTGCTTTCTGTTGTATTGCTCTACCATTCTCTGCTATCCTTAACGTGATGTTTCTACCTCATTGTCTGATATGGTTGCTCAAGCTCTAGTAATCGTGTCTGTATTCCAGCCCAAAGAAGGAAGGGGTAGAAAATGGCCTGGTCTAGGACCTTTTTTTTCTTTTTTTGAGATGGAGTTTCACTCTTGTCGCCCAGTCTGGAGGGCAATGGCATGATCTTAACTCACTGCAACCTTCACCTCCTGGGTTCAAACAATTCTCCTGCCTCAGCCTCCTGAGTAGCTGGGATTACAGGTGCCTGCCACTACACCCAGCTAATTTGTTTGTGTATTTTTAGTAGAGACAGGGGTTCCACTGTCTTGGCCAGGCTGGTCTCAAATTCCTGATCTCAGGTGATCCTTCTGCCTCTGTAATCCCAAAGTGCTGGGATTACAGGCATGAGCTACCACATTTGGCCTCAAACAGTCATAACTGTGGGGGCTCACGCCTGTAATCTCAGTATTTTGGGAGGCCAAGGTGGGAGGACTGCTTGAGCCCAAGAATTTGAAACCAGCCTGGGAAACACGGTGAAACCGTGTCTCTACAAAAATTCAAATAATTAGCTGGGCGTGGTGGCACATACCTACAGTCCCAGCTATTTGGGAGGCTGAGACAGGAGGATCACTTGAGCCCAGGAGGTTAAGGCTACAGTGAACCATGATTGCATCACTGCACTACAGCCTGGACAAGAGTGAGATCCTGCCCCAGAAAAAAAAAATTACAAAACAGTTCTTGGTGTGCAGTGCTATGTGACAGTAGTCCCAGCTACTTGGGAGGCTCAGGTGGGAGGATCACTTGAGACCAGAAGTTCAAGTCCAGCCTGGGCCAAATGGTAAGACCCTGATTCTAAAACAAAGAAAAGGCTGGTTGCAGTGGCACCTGCCTGTAATCCCAGCACTTTGGAAGGCTGAAGTGAGAGGATTGCCTGAGCTCAGGAGTTTGAGACCAGCCTAGGCAACATGGCAAGACTCCTATCTCGGAAAAAAAAGAAAAAAGAAAGAGAAGAAAAGATAAATAAATTAATTAAAAACATTTCCTGGGAGTTGCACAAAACACTTTGCATACAATCTGTTGGCTAATACTTAGTCATACCTAGCTGCAAGGAATTCCAGAAAACATGGTTTTTACTGCTGACCAACTACGTGTGTAGCTAAATATCAGTCTTTTATGACTAAGGACAAACAAGATGATATGGATATTAGGGGAAAACTAGTAGTTTTAGCTTCAGACAGCATTCTGACAAACTGATGCTTAACCTGAGTTTTGAGAGATGAATTAAAATTAGCCAGGCAGAGTAGAATGTTTTTGGCAGTAGGCTACAGAGTGCATTTTTGGAAATGCAAGTGAGTCAGGGTATCTTCAGCATGAAGTACATATTTAGATGTAGTATGATACACCAGCAAAATCACCTCTTTTTGAGACAGAGTTGATCTCAGCTCATTGCAACCTCCACCTCCTGGGTTCAAGCGATTCTTCTGCTTCAGCCTCCCAAGTAGCTGGGACTACAGATGCCCTCCCTGATGTCTGGCTAATTTTTGTATTTTTAGTAGAGATGGGGTTTCACCATGTTGGCCAGGCTGATCTCGAACTCCTGACCTCAGGTGATCTGCCCGCCTCAGCCCCTTCAAAGTGCTGAGATTACAGGCATGAGCCACCATGCCCAGCCAAGATCACTTCATTTAAGGGGTCATTCTGAGTGGAGAAGCATGGCCCATTCTGAGGAAAGAGGCATACCTAGAGGTGGAGCAGGGAGGGTCCAGCCTGGGCTAAAATTAGGTTCTTCAGTAGAGGAGGCAGCTTGGGTATGGCTTGGCCATAGAAGTGCCTAAACTCTCCTCCCTCACAGGCCTAGAGGTCCAAGAAACACTGATTTGCAATTGGGACAAGTCCCCTTAACAAGGAGGTTGTGGAAGCTCTGGAGCTTAGCTAAAGTGCTGAGGTAAGATTCTAGGACTGGCTAATGATATCAAGGCCATTGGCCCCACCAGCCTCAGCCACTGGTCAATGTCAGGGCAGTGGGGAAGGGAGTAGAGCCCGCATAACCTGCCAGCTGGAGCCTCCTCCCCGACACATCACCAGGACTTCCAAAGGTTGTGTTTATTTCCCTGATGTGTTTGCAGACATCAGGGCAGGGCAGCTGGCTGGGTGCAGGGTGCCTGGCATTCTGGAGGAATGAACTCCATCCCCGTGACTCTGCCTCCACTGACCTTCTCTGCTCCTACAGCAAGTGGACAGTGACCTTGGCCCCCGTCACCAACTCAGAGTTCAACAGGGAATCCCAAATGCTCTAGCACCTCCCCATTACCTAGCAGAGCCCCTCAGCTCCCAGTGGCCCCTATCCCCTCTCCCAAAGACACACATCACATGCAGACACACCAAACATATTGTTGGCACAAGTGATCCCCAACCTTTTTGGCACCAGGAACTGGTTTAATGGAAAACAATCTTTCCACAGACTGGGCTGCAGGAGAATGGTTTCAGGATGAAATTGTTCCTCCTTAGATCATCAGGCCTTAATGAGACTCTTATAAGGAGCACACAGCCTACATCCCTCACATGCACAGTTCACAATAGGGGTCGGGCTCCTATGAGAACCTAACGTGGCCAGGTGATCTGACAGGAGGCAGAGTTCTGGCAGTAATTCTCGCTCACCTGCCACTCACCTTCTGCTGTGCTTAAGACCAGCTCAATCTGCTGTGCTTGATTCACCAGCTATGACTCCTTGGCATGGGGCTTGTGCTTTCTGAGCCTCAGTTTTCTCTTCTGTAGAATGGGGGAAACTGTGTTTGCTTCCTAGGGTTCCTAACAGCCCACGGACAGGTACTGGTCTGCAGGCTGGGAGTTGAGGACCCCTGGCTTGTACCACATACTTAGATCCTTACCTATCTCCAGATATACAGTTATAGCTATTCACACACAAAAGTCACACACACGACACATATGCTACATATAGATACAGCCCTCCCACTACCCACATCACATATAGAAACACCCACCTTGACACCCACATTACAGACATCTATACACTACACACATGATAGTATAATACACCTTGACTCACGACACACCATACCTTGTACACATCCCACACATACATCCATACCCACACACTCACCTAACATTACACCCAGACCCCCATCGATATTGGTTTCTGTTTGTGGGGCAAGGATCCCAAAGTTCTCTTATTCATAGGAACCCTTGTCTTCTGAGCTTTGAAGGGGCAGAGACTCAGCCATGCAGTTAGAGGGGAAAAGGAAGCACCCCTACCTCCCCAACTCAAATACATATCCTCAGCACATAGCAAAGAAGGAAGACCAACCTTTCCCCCACTACCCTCTGGACCTACGTTTGCCCCTGACATTGAGGACATGGAGTTCTGGGCAGGAGATCCAGTGTGATGCCTCAGCCCTGTCCCCACTGCCCAAGATGCCCTAGGGACAACAGCTGCAGCCAGCAGCCTGGAAGCAAGCCTGGGCCAGGCCCACCAATGTCATGGTGGCAGGAGAAGTTCTTATGCAACAGGTACTGGGGAATGCGCAGGAACCTATGGGAACTGATCCAATGGACCTGGGAAAAGAGTAAAGAGGAAAGGCCCTCACGGCTGTTGATATCCATTCTGTGCCGGGCACTGTACCCAGAGCTCCACAGCATTGTCTCCTGCTGTTCTTATACCAAATGTGATCCCCATTTTATAAACAAGAGAACTGGAGTCCAAGGAGGTGCTCAAACCCTCACAGACAGTAAATGATAGGGTCTTGCTTTGGACCAGGGACTACCTGTTCCCACAGCACTGGCCAGCACCCTGAAGTTGGGCTGGGATGCTGCAGCCAGGCAACTCCAGGGCAGGGGTAAGGATCCCTGGCTGCATGGGCCTCTGTCCTGCATGGGCCTCCTTCCCTCCCTCTAAGTGGGGAGCACTGAGGCAGGAAACCACAGCCCAGGCACATGGAGCTGGGCATCAGGAGAGAGGGAAACAGATGGGTTGTAAGTTTGGTCCCAATGCCATAGGCTAAGCCCATACTAGTCCTGGATATTGAGCCAAAGCTGGCGCCAGGCTAGGGGCTGAGCTACAACTTAAGGCAGGTCAGAGCTAGAATCGAAGTTTCGACTGAGCCAGGAGCCAAACCTGGAACTGCTGCTGTTGCTGGAACAGATCCAGGTCAGGGCGAGGATCCAGAGATGGAGGGGACAGAGACACACTCTGTCCCACTCCCAGAACTCCTCAGCACATCGGGTACCACGCCGGGCACAGAGGAAAGGACACACGGGAGCTCACACTGCACAGGTGGGGAGAGAGAGAGGAACGCAAAGAACTTTAATCCAAGGCTCACCGGGCTCTGGCCAAAAGGCACTCCATGAAGCTGGGCTTTGAAGGATGGCCAGAACTTCCGTCATTAGAGATGGGTGAGAGAGATTGTGGTGGGCAGGGTTGGTGATGGGAGAGGCCCAGAGGCAAGAAGGCCTGGCCCAGGGCCTGTTCCCAGGAGGAAGAGTCAGCATTCTGTTTGGTGAGAGTGCACAGCAGGTCAGCAGAGAGTGTGAGGCTGCTGAGGTCAGTGACAAGAGCCCACAGAACCTGGTGACCTGTAGGGGAAGCTGAACTTTAGCCAGAGGGCAATGGGGTATCATTGGCAGGCACTAAGAAGGTCAGACCTGTGTTTTAGAAGGGCCCTCTGGCTGCTGATGTGGAGGAGAGACTGGGGGTGGGGGTGGGAGAACCGGAAGGCAGGGAGATGAAGGAGGAAGCTGATGTCATATCCAGGGCAGGAGACCATGAAGTGCAAGCTGGGAGACTGAACCAAGCGTAGAGGGAAGGGGACAGATGCAAGATCTGTAGAAGGGGAGGGCTGACAGGAGTTGGTGATGATTTGGATGATGAGTGTGAGAGAGGGTGAAGGCTAGAAAGGCCCCCAGGGGACAAGGAGGCAAGAGGCCGTTGCAGAAGTGGGGCCACTTCTGCAACTGGAGAGACAGAGCCTGAGCTCCAGGCTTGTCCCCCCGACTCTGCCTCTCACCAGCTGTGAATCCTTGATGTGGGGCTTGTGCTCTCTGAGCCTCAATTTTCTCTTCTGTAGAATGGGGGAAATTGTATTCGCTTCCTGGATTTTTCATGGGGATTAAATAAAACATGTATGAGAGTGTCCGGCACATAGTAAAAGTCAATGCATGCTTCAAAGTTCAGCCCTGCTCAGCACAGATCTCCAGCTCCCAAGCAAGATGCCGGCTTCTATCAACGATGATCTTCACGCCTCATGTGGAGCTTGCTAGCCTGGCCTGTAGCCAGCCTGGTGTCCCACTGGGGGCAGTCTGAGGAGCTAGGATGTCAGCCATGGGCACCTCTGGCCTCCCAACTTCTCCACAGCTGAGAATGTCCTGGGTGTCCTGTTTGCTCACTCTCCAGCCAGTGGGGCCCAGTCAGGACCTTCTCAGTTCCCCTTCTCCGCAGTGTCCCAGAGACCCACTAAGTTGCCCTGGAGAGCAGGAGGGAGCTGCTGAAGGGCACGTGAGTATCCTGAACTTGCCTGGAATCTTGTCCCACCTCACCCTTTATCCGATGACAGCCTGCTCAGAACCCTCTTCCCCACCTGTTCCTCAGTCTGCCTCTGTAGTAAGGTTTTGGGAACAGGTCCAGCCCAGCAGGATGGAGTCTAAGTCCACCTGGGGAGGCAGCTGTACCTTTCAGTCTTTTGGGCTCCTATCCTCCTCCTTTAACTTCCTTACAATTCCCTAAACTTTTTTTTTCTTCTTCTTTTGGAGACAGGGTCTCACTGTGACCTAGGCTGGAGTGCAGTGGTACCATCATGGCTCACTGCAGCCTCGTCTGCCTGGGCTCGGGTGATCCTCCCACCTCAACCTCCTGAGTAGCTGGGACTACAGGCATGTGCCACCACATCTAGCTAATTTATTTTGTATTTTTTGTAGAGACGGGGTTTCACCATGTTGCCCATGCTGGTCTTCAACTCCTGGACTCAAGCCATCCACCCACCTCAGCCTCCCAAAATGCTGCAATTACAGGCGTTTAATTGTGCCCAGTGTCTTAAACATCTTGTTGTTGTTGTTTTTCTGAGACAGAGTTTTGATCTTGTTGCCCAGGCTTGAGTGCAATGGCACGATCTTGGCTAACTGCAAAGTCTGCCTCCTGGGTTCTAGCGATTCTCCTGCCTCGGCCTCCTGAGTAGCTGGGATTACAGGCAAGCGCCACCATGCCTGGCTAATTTTGTATTTTTAGTAGAGATGGGGTTTCACCATGTTGGCCAGGCTGGTGTTGAACTCCTGACCTCAGGTTATCCACCCACCTTGGTCTCCCAAAGTGCTGGGATTACAGGCGTGAGCCACCGCACCCAGCCAAACATCTTTAATCCCTTAAATACAAATGGATCCTCACGGTACATCCTAGGCCTCTGGCTCTTTGCACATAGTCTGGTGGGGGTGATTTTACCACTCCCCAGAGCCCCTGTCTTACCCATGGTGAATCTTAAGCCCAGCTTCCTCTCCTGCGCACCAGAACCCCAATATTCCACTGATCTCCTTGTGACCAACCCAGACTCGCAGACTGCACATAGCTAAAAGCAAGCCCATTCTCCCTCTGGATCCTCAGTTCAGTGAATGGCTCCACCTCCCACCCATTCTCCCAGGCCAGAAACCCAAGAGTCAACCTTGTCTCCTCTCTCTCCTCCAGACCCCACACCCTATTAATTCTTCCTTCTAAATCCCTGTTCCCTGTCTGCCCCTTCTCTCCAGCCCACTCTACTTTCAGGTCAGATCAACACTTCTTCCACCCAGTCACTAACTTCTACCCGCTAGCCTCCAGCTATGCAAACCCAAAGGCCTACAGATCTTTTACTTGGTTTAGGGGATTCAAATGGCATAAGCAGCTCACTCTGACATGTTTGAGAAATCTTTCATTAGATGTCTTAGGGCCAGTGTGGTGGCTCACACTTGTAATCCCAGAAATTTGGGAGGCTGAGGCAGGAAGATTGCTTGAGCCCAGGAGTTCAAGACCAGCCTGAGTAACATAGTAGACCCCTGTAGTCCCAAGCTGTTCAGGAGGTTGAGGTGGGATGATCACTTAGCCCAGGAGTTTGAGTGAGGTATAATGCAGTGAGCAATAATGGCACAACTGCTCTCCAGCCTAGGCAATGGAGCAAGACCAAGAAGAGAAAGAAAGAAGACAGAAGAAAGAAGGAGGAAGAAGAGAAGGAGGAGGAAGAGGAGGAGAAGAATAAGAAGATTATTTCCAGACAGTAACATTTTAAAAATCAGGCAATCAACAAGAATCACAACTAAATAAGGCTGGGCTTGGTGGCTCACACCTAATCCCAACACTTTGGGAGGCCGAGGAGGGCAGATCACTTGAGCTCAAGAGTTTGAGACCGAGAGAGATCCAAGATGGCTGATCACTGGCAGCTCGGGAGTGTAGCTTCCAGTGAAAGCGCAGAGAACGAGAGGACACCACACTTTCCGATGAATTGTTGTTGCTCACGCACCAGGAGATTCCCAGCGGAGGAGCCCCACCGGTCGCCAGCGCGACTCTTGTGGCAGGCGAGGCGGTTTTGCTGCTGCCTTGGTGCGGTGGTTCTTGGTGCAGAGTCAGAAAAGCACCATCAACCTTAACGCCGCTGTTTTGGCTGGCACAGTGGGTTGCTCAGATTCCGGCACTGGGAATCAACAAGTTGGACATCGACTTAGAAATCCAATTATAAAAACGGTAATTATAAAGACCATGGATGGATAAATCTATAACGAAGGGAAGAAAACAGCCTAAAAAGGCTGAGAATACCCAAAATCAGAACGCCTCTCCCTCTACGGGGGATCACAGCTCCTCATCAGCAACAGAACAAGGCCTTATGGAGAATGAGTGTGTTCCATTAGCAGAAGCAGGCTTCAAAAGGTGGATGATAAGAAACTTCTGCCGGGCACGGTGGATCACGCCTGTAATCCCAGCACTTTGGGAGGCTGAGGCGGGTGGATCACGAGGTCAAGAGATCGAGACCATCCTGGTCAACATGGTGAAACCCCGTCTCTACTAAAAATACAAAAAATCAGCTGGGCATGGTGGTGCGTGCCTGTAATCCCAGTTACTCAGGAGGCTGAGGCAGGAGAATTGCCTGAACCCGGGAGGCGGAGGTTGCGGTGAGCCGAGATCGTGCCATTGCACTCCAGCCTGGGTAACAAGAGCAAAACTCTGTCTCAAAAAAAAAAAAAAAGAAACTTCTGTGAGTTAAAAGAACTTGTTCTAACCCAATGCAAAGAAACTAAGAACTTTGAAAAAAGGTTTGACAAAATGTTAACAAGAATACACAATTTAGAAAGGAATATAAGTGAATTAATGGAACTGAAAAACACAACACGAGAACTTCGCGAAGTATGCACAGGTGTTAACAGCTGAATTGATCAAGCAGAAGAAAAGATATCAGAGGTCGAAGACCAACTTAATGAAATAAAACGAGAAAAGATTAGAGAAAAAAGGATAAAAAGGAACGAGCAAAGTGTCCAAGAAATATAGGACTATGTGAAAATACCTAATCTACGTTTGATAGGTGTACTGGAATGTGACGAAGAGAATCAATCCAAGCTGGAAAATACGCTTCAGGATATTATTCAGGAAAACTTTCCCAAACTAGCAAGGCAGGACAATATTCAACTTCAGGTAATACAGAGAACACCACAAAGATATTCCTCAAGAAGACCAATCTCAAGGCAAATAATTGCCAGATTTACCAGGGTTGAAATGAAGGAGAAAATACTGAGGGCAGCCAGAGAGAAAGGTCAGGTTACTCATAAAGGGAAGCCTATCAGACTCACAACAGATCTCTCAGCAGAAACCCTACAAGCCAGAAGAGAGTGGGGGCCAATATTCAACATCCTTAAAGAAAAGAACTTTCAACCCAGAATTTTACATCTAGCCAAACTAAGTTTCATAAGCAAAGGAAAAATAAAATTTTTTGTGAACAAGCAAGCACTCAAGAGATTTCATCACCACCAGGCCTGCTTTACAAGAGCTTCTTTTTTTTTTTTTTTTGAGACGGAGTTTCACTCTTGTTACCCAGACTGGCGTGCAATGGCGCGATCTCAGCTCACCGCAACCCCCGCCTCCTGGGTTCAGGCAATTCTCCTGCCTCAGCCTCCCGAGTAGCTGGGATTACAGGCACGTGCCACCATGCCCAGCTAATGTTTTGTATTTTTAGTAGAGACGGGGTTTCACCATGTTGACCAGGATGGTCTCGATCTCTTGACCTCGTGATCCACCCGCCTCGGCCTCCCAAAGTGCTGGGATTACAGGCTTGAGCCACCGCGCCCGGCTACAAGAGCTTCTGAAAGAACCACTACACATAGGAAGGAACAACCAGTATCAGCCTTTCTAAAAAATACCAAAAAGTAAAGAGCATCAACATAATCAAGAATTTACATCAACTAATGGGCAAGACAGCCAGCTAACATTAAATGGCAGTATTAAACTCACATATATTATTATTAATTCCTTTTTTTTGGCAAAAAAAGCCAAAACCCATCGATATGCTGCATCCAGACCCATCTCACCTGCAAGGATACACAATGACTCAAAACAAAGGGATGGGGAAAGATTTACCAACCAAATGGAGAGCAAAAATAAATAAATAAATAAAAAGCTGGAGTTGCAATTTTTGCCGCTGATAAAATAGACTTTGAAGCAACAAAGATCAAAAGAAGCAAAGAAGGATATTACATAATGATAAAAGGATCAATGCAACAAGAAGAGCTAAAGATCCTAAATATATACGCACCCAATACAGGAATACCCAGATATATAAGACTTATAAAGAAACTTAGACTCCCACATAATAATAGTGGGAGACTTCAACATCAATATTAGACAGATCAATGAGACAGGAAATTAACAACGATATCCAGGATTTGAACTCAGATCGGGTACAAGTAAACTTAATTAACATTTATAGAATTCTCCACTTTAAATACACAAAATATACACTCTCATCAGTACCACATCACACCTATTTACAGGCTTAAATGAAATATTGGTTGGCTGCTTGTTAGTTATTTTCTTCCCTCATTTTTTTTTTCATGTCTCTATTATTAAGCACAATTCTAGGCATACCCATTTTTAGACTGCATTCTAGCCCGGGCAATAAAGCAACACCCCCGTTCTCTCTCCCTCTTCCTCTTTCTTCCTCTCCTTCATTCTTCTTTCTTTTTTCTCTTTCTTTCTTCTTTTTTTTTTTCTTCTAAAAAAAAAAAAAAAAGAGTTTGAGACCAACCTGGTCAACATGGTGAAACCCCATGTCTACCAAAAATACAAAAAATTAGCCAGGCGTAGTGGTGTGTGCTTGTGGTCCCAGCTACTCGGGAGGCTAAGATGGGAGGACTGCCTGAGCCGGGGAGGCAGAGGTTTCAGTGAGCCGGGATTGCACCACTGCGCTCCAGCCTGGGTGACAGAGTGAGACCTTGTCTCAAAAATAAAATTAAATTTAAAAAAATCACAACTAAATAAAATATCTGCCTTTAAAAATAAACTTGCTTTTCAGACCCTTATAACAGGGAAATTGTCCAAGAGTTTTTTTTATTATACAACAACTAACACCACTTTGCAAGAAAAAAAAAAAAAGAGGCTACAAATAATATTTAAAATAATGTATTACAGCCAGGCGCGGTGGCTCACGCCTATAATTCCAGCACTTTGGGAGGCTGAGGCGGGTGAATCACCTGAAGTCAAGAGTTCAAGACCAGCCTGACCAACATAGAGAAACCCCATCTCTACTAAAAACACAAAATTAGCCAGATGTGGTGGCAGGCACCTGTAATCCCAGCTACTTGGGAGGCTGAGGCAGGAGAATCACTTGAACCTGGAAGGCAGAGGTTGCGGTAAGCCAAGATCATGCCATTGCACTCCAGCCTGGGCAACAAGAGCAAAACTCGGTCTCAAAAAAAAAAATTACATTATTTTAAAAAGCCATTTGCTTCTAGCATAACACTCAATAGCAACTTACATAATACAAGCATCTCAAATCTTCAATCCCTTCAAAAGAAGCCAAAATCTAAGCTTTCGATGAAATTCCATAACTTTTTTTTTTTGAGATGGAGTTTCACTCTTGTTTCCCAGGCTGGAGTGCAATGGCGCGACCTCAGTTCAGCTCACTGCAACCTCTGCCTCCAGGGTTCAAGCAATTCTCCTGCCTCAGCCTCCCGAGTAGCTGGGACTACAGGCACGCACCACCAACACCCAGCTAATTTTTGTATTTTTAGTAGAGATGGGGTTTCACCATGTTGGCCAGGATGGTCTCGATCTCTTGACCTCGTGGCCCACCTGCCTCAGCCTCCCAAAGTGCTGGGATTACAGGCATAAGCCATCCACCTAGCCCCAAAATTTCATAGCTTTTAAATATTGACAATCAGTCCGGGTGCAGTGGCTCATGCCTGTAATTCCAGCACTTTCAGAGGCCAAGGTGAGTGGATCATCTGAGGTCAGGAGTTAGAGACCAGCCTGGCAAACATGGCAAAACCCTATCTCTACTAAAAATACAAAAATTAGCTGGACTACTCTGAAGGCTAAGGCATGAGAATCACTTGAATCTGGGAGGCAGAGGTTGCAGTGAGCCAAGATCATGGCACTGCACTCCAGCCTGGGTGACAGAGAAAGGCTCAGTTTCAAAAAAAAAAAAAAGTTGGCAATCAACTTTTTTTTTGAGATGGAGTTTTACTCTTGTCTCCCAGGCTGGAGTGTAGTGGCACAATCTTGGCTCACTGCAACCTCTGCCTCCCAGGTTCAAGCCATCCTCACCTCAGCCTCCTAAGTAGCTGGGATTACAGGCACCTGCCACCACACCGGGGTAATTTTTTGTAGTTTTAGTAGAGACAGGGTTTCATTATGATGGCCATACTGGCTTCAAACTCTTGACCTCAGGTGATCCACCCACCTTGGCCTCCCAAAGTGCAGGGATTACAGGTGTGAGCCATCACACCTGGCTGGCAATCAATTTTTTTAAAATCTCTAAAACTACTCACTGTTCAGGCCTCCATTTAGCAACTTTGGGCTCCTTTAGTCCATGCTCCACTCCTGAAATGGTCTTTTTGTAATAATAAGAATAAAAATAATTTTAAAAGTTCTACATTTAACAAATGCCTAATAGTTGCAGACATAGTTCCAAGTGCTTCACACAGAATTCAATCCAACACTCCATAAAGTAGTGGAGCTACCTCCACTCATAATCCAACACGCCTCCCCTGAGGCCGGAAGAGGTTAAGGAATTTGCCCAAGTTACACAGCTAGTCAGTGGAGTAGCCAGGATTCCAACCCAGCAGCCTGACGGTGTACACAGCCACTAACTGTGAAGGTCCTTGAGATCAGGGACTATGTTTTTATGCACTAACTCTTGCCACAGCTGGATAACTGATGGATGCATGAATGAGTGGATGCGTGACTGAATGAAAGCCAGCGAAGATCTAGTCTTCTCTACCTGGTTAATACCTCCCTGAAAGCCGGGGGCCCTGCTCCAGCAGCGGACGCCAAGAGCTCGCGCCAGAGGTCGCAGAGGCTCAGCGGGAAGCGGGGCTCACACAATGCAGGTGCCGGCTACTCCCTCCCTTCCGCCGCTTTGAGGCTTTAGGACGACCTCGGCGCTGCTTCCTGCCCCCAGCCTGGGGCTTGCGACGTCCGGCTGCCGATCCCCACCTCTGCCCCCTCCAAGCCACAGGCCTAGGTTGTCGGGGAGGATGGGTGGGGGAAGAAGCGCCCCTTGCTAGGCATGGAACATCTGGCCGAGTCCGGGGCTGAGGGCTGGTGTACAGTCCCTGGTCCACCTCTCGACTGTGTGACGGGTCACATCTTCCAACTGTGCTATAATGGATTTGTTGCTTCCTAGTCCTGCTCCTCCTTCCTCCTGGACACACAAGGTGTCAGAGTAGACCCGCACTCAGAACCGCTTTGAATTCGCCTCCCCATTCCAAATATAATAGCAATAATAGCTTCGACATCATGGAACACCTTCTAGGTGATGGAAACGCCCAGCTAAGAGTTTTGCAATGGATGATCCTATTTAATCTTCACCACAGCCAGGCATGATGAGTAGGATTCTCCCTATTTTACAGGATAGGAGACAAGATCAGATTGGTTTAGGTCACACAGTTAGGAGTGGCACAGCCCAGATGTGTCTGACTCCAGTGTCTTGCTTGTTCCTGGGCGTTCTTTGTGGCGGCTGCAATACTTAGGCCCAGGGAATTGAGTCAGGCCTGAGGATATGAACCTGGGGTGGGGGGCTTACCTGCCCTTCATGAAGCTCCCTTTCTGATGGGGGAACACGTTCTAGCGCTAGATGATATAGAACCTCACTTCATTGCTAGGCAGACAGAAAGGGATGCCTGAGCACTTAAGTATATACGGATTTCAGGTGGGTGCAACAGTTGTGCAAAGCTGGAGAGTGGGTGGGAACCTCCACGCCACATTCCTGCAACAATACAACAACACTCCCACAATGCCCGCAACAACAAATGCCTGCTCAAATGGGGTGCTCCCTCCACAGGGATATCTCTGAGTGTGTCTGTGTTGGCCAGATCTCTGGAAAAGCCCACGTCCTCCCCCTAACTCCTGATGTGGGGACGCCTAGGCAGCGATGTCCTGGCAAATGTTTAACAACCTGGAAGGTGGGCGGCAGGAGGTAGGGAACCTTGATTTGTAGCATTTGCGGGTTTTCATGAAATAAATAATCTGCCATGACCAATTGCAAGCAACCAAAGTCGAAGTTTGGCCGGGCATTGTGGCTCACGCCTGAAATCCCAGCTACTTGGGAGGCTGAGGCAAGAGAACTGCTTGAACCCAGGAAGCAGAGGTTGCAGTGAGCCAAGATCACACCACTGCACTCCAGCCTGGGCAAAAAGAGTGAAACTCCATCTCAAAAAAAAAAAAAAAAAAAAGGCTGGGCGAGGTGCCTCACGCCTGTAATCCCAGCACTTTGGGAGGCCAAGGTGATCGGATCACTGAGGTCGGGAGTTCGAGCCAGCCTGATCAACGTGGAGAACACCCTGTCTCTACTAAAAATACAAAAATAGTTGGGCGTTGTTGTGGGCTCTTATAATCCAGCTACTGGAGAGGCTAAGGCAGGAGAATCGCTTGAACCCTGGAGGCGGAGGATTCGGTGAGCTGAGATCTCACCATTGCACTCCAGCCTGGGCAATAAAAGCAAAACTCTGTCTCAAAAAAAAAAACCATGAAGTTGAAGTTGGACAGTAGCACACCACTATATAGTACTTTCACCATAACTGATACAATAGGTAGATAATAGCTAAATTAGTAAAATAATTAGGGACTAATGGGCTTGGAGTCTTTTTATCATTTTTATTTTATTTATTTATTTTTGAGACATGGTCGACTGCAGCCTCAACCTCCCAGGCTCAAGCTATCCTCCCACCTTAGCCTCCTGAGGAGCTGGGACTACAGGCACTCACCATTATGCCCAGCTGATTTTTTTTTTTTTTTTTTGAGATGGAATCTTGCTCTGTCGCCCAGGCTGGAGTGCAGTGGTGTGATCTCTGCTCACCACAACCTCTGTCTCCTGGGTTCAAGCAATTCTCCTGCCTCAGTCTCCAGAGTAGCTGGGATTACAGTTGCGTGCCACCATGCCAGACTAATTTTTTGTATTTTTAGCAGACACAGAGTTTCACCATGTTGTCCAGGCTGGTCTCAAACTCCTGCCTTTGTGATCTGCATTCCTCAGCCTCCCAAAGTGCTGGGATTACAGATGTGAGTAACTGCGCCCGATCATGCCTAGCTGATTTTTGTATTTTTTGTAGAGATGGAGTTTCACCCTGTGGCTCAGGTTGGTCTCAAACTCCTGGTTTCATGTCATCTGCCTACCTTGACCTCCCAAAGGGCTGAGATTATAGGTATTAGCCACTGTGCCCAGCCAAAATAGTTTATTTAAATGTAAATTTACATAGTTTAATTTTTACTTATTTATTTAGTACCCGAATCCCATGACACATTATAATTATTTTCTTTTTTAAAAAATTGAGATATGGTCTTGCTCTGTTCTCCCAGGCTGGAGTGCAGTGGTACATCATAGTTCACTGCAGCCTGGACTCTCCAGGCTCAAGTGATGCTTCTACCTAAGGCTTCCGAGTAGCCGGGACTAGAGGTGCACACCACCATGCCTGGCAAATTTTTAAATTTTTTTTGTAGAGACAGGGGTCTCCCTATGTTGCCTAGGATGGTCTTGAACTGGGCTCAAGCAATCCTCCCACCTCGGCCTCCCAAGGTGCTAGGATTACAGGTGTAAGCCACCATGTGCAGCTATAATTTAATATTATAATTTACTATTTAATGATCAAGTTTAACAACCAGCTCTTAAGATTCCTGAAAATGCAACAGTCAACTCTCACCAAGCTGATACAAGCCAGTTCCAGCACAGCGCTGAACCTAGATCACTCGGTCCTGGGGCTTTCAGCCCCTTTTGTTTCCTCCAGCCTCAGGGCTCCTACGCATCTAGCCTGGGTTTCCCTCACCATCTCTCTAGCCTGGGTTTCCCTCACCATCTCTCTAGCCTGGGTTTCCCTCTAGTGGACAGAAGAGTTATTTCCAGGTGATTCTTTTGCTCCACCTGTGCTCAGAGCTCAGTACCCTAAGAAAGGTGCAGAAGAAGTTTGTCATCACTCCTCCTTAAGACCTTAGGGGCTGCTCTGCCTATGGGTTAGCCATTCTTTTATTCCTTTACCTTCTTGATAAACTTGCTTTCACTTAAAAAAAAGTTCCTTAAGGAGAGTACATACAGTCTCACAATTGCCCTCAAGCGCAAGATACTTAGTGTTATGTCCCCGTGAGGGGCAGTGCCAGGAGGGCCCCCTTGGACTTTAGTCATTATCAGAATCTCCAGAGCTGCTCAGAAAACACATTTCATCCTCCGTGTGGCAGCTTAGGCTGGCTATAACAGCCCTTCAGGTTTGGGGAACACTCTGCCCGCCCCCCAGCCGCAATCAACTCTAAGAAAAACTGGAAGACTCAGTTTGTGTTAGGAATTAAGCTCTCATCCAATTCATTGCCCACTGGGGAAACACTGATGGAGATCATTCATATGTTGGGCACAGATGAAACCATGGAGTCTGTTAGATGCAGACCTGGGGCTCAGGACTCCGCATCCTGCATTACACTTCTCCCAGAAGTGACTTTTCCAAAGCACAGATCTATCTGTCACTCTTCTGTTCACAAGCCTCCTATGATTCTTCAATGCTTTCATCTTTAGTCCAAGCTCCGTAGCCAGGCTTTCAGGGCTTTGGCTGGGACCTCACCCAGATTGTGTACCTTAAATGTCCAAAGAAGAGCAGAAAACTGGCATTTTTGGAATTCTCTACTGTGCCAGGCACTGTGCTGAAACTTTGCAAACAGTTTAATTCTCCAATAATGCTCCTAAATAGGAAAAACCACTCTACTGCTGAGAAAACTAAGGGTTAGTACAAGCCTGCTCAGCGTGACACTGCTTCAAACAGAGTTTTTCCTTCAACCCACCTCTCTTTATTTTTTTATTTTTTTGAGACAGAGTTTTGCTCTTGTTGCCCAGGCTTGAGTGCAATGTCGCAATCTTGGTTCACTGCAACCTCCGCCTCCCAGGTTCAAGCAATTCTTCTGCCTCAGCCTCCTGAGTAGCTAGGATTACAGATGCCCACCACCACATCCAGCTAATTTTTGTATTTTTAGTGGAGACAAGGTTTCGCCATGCTGGCCAAGCTGGTCTCGAACTTCTGACCTCAGGTAATCTACCAGTCTCGGCCTCCCAAAGTGCTAGGATTACAGGCGTGAGCCACCGCACCCAGCCTGTTCTTGAGAGCTGCTCTTTTCTCTCTAAGCCTGGCCCCTTCTCCAGGTTGGCTGTAGAGGGAGATGCAAGGTCTCCTGAACCCTTTTTTCACTGAACTTAAGGCTGCATTCCTTAGGGTTCTAAGGAAAGGACAGATTTGCAGTGAAACCCAAGCCAAGGTAGGAGAGCCACAGATGTAGGATAAGAAACCAGATTTTTTTTCTTTTTCTTTTTAGACAGAGTCTTGCTCTGCCGCCAGGCTGGAGTGCATTGGTGCAATCTCGGCTCATTGCAACCTCTGCCTCCTGGATTCAAGCAATTCTTCCGCCTCAGCCTCTGGAGTAGCTGGGACCACAGACGCATGCCACCACGCCCGGCTAATTTTTTTTGCATTTTTAGTAGAGACAGGGTTTCACCATGTTGGCCAGGATGGTCTCGATCTCTTGACCTCATGATCCGCCTGCCTCGGCCTCCCAAAGTGCTGGGATTACAGGCATGAGCCACGTCACCCAGCCAAGAAACCAGATTTTAAATCTGGTTAAATTCTTCTGGGGCCAGCTCCAGAGCCCTTCCTCTTCCTACCTTCCCATTCCCTAAATCTTGTTTCACCTCCTCTCCCATCTTCACCTTTTTACTTCCACTAAAATCCTGGATATCTTATAGATCAGATCAAATTTCCCTCCTCCAGAAAGCCCTCTCAGACCACCTGGCTCAGGAATCTGCCTAATGAAAGTAAGAATTGTTGGCCAGGTGCGGTGGCTCATGCCTGTAATCCCAACACTGTGGGAGGCCAAAGGGGGGGGGATCACCAGGTCAGGTGTTCAAGACCAGCCTCGCCAAGATGGTGAAACCCCATCTCTACTAAAAATACAAAACTTAGCCGGGAGTGGTGGCAGGCGCCTATAATTCCAGCTACTGAGGAGGCTGAGGCTGAGGCTGAGCCTGAGGCAGGGAATTGCTTGAACCCGGGAGGTGGAGGTTGCAGTGAGCCGAGATTATGCCACTGCACTCCAGCCTGGGCGACAGAGTGAGACTCCATCTCAAAAAAAAAAAAAAAAAAAGGTAAGAATTGTTACGGTTTATAAGGAAGAAAAGGCTGGGCGCAGTGGCTCATGCCTATAATCCCAGCATTTTGGGAGGCCGAGGCAGGCGGATCACAAGGTCAAAAGATCGAGGCCATCCTAGTCAACATGGTGAAACCCCATCTCTACTAAAAATATAAAAATTAGCTGGGCATGATAGCGCACGCCTGTATTCCCAGCTACTCGGGAGGCTGAGGCAGGAGAATTGCTTGAACTCAGGAGGCGAAGGTTGTGGTGAGCCGAGATCGTGCCATTGCACTCCAGCCTGGGTAACAAGAGCAAAACTCCGTCTCAAAAAAAAAGAAGAGAAATAATAATAAAATAATAAAGCAAAAAAGAAGAAAGTGAAAAGACAACCCACGGAATGGGAAAAAATATTTGCAAACTATGTATCTGATAAGTCTCTGGTATCCAGTTTTATACCCACTGACAGTTCTTGAGGGGATCTTTAAAATATATAAATTTTTAAAATTTTATAAAAAGAGTCTAGTATCTAGACTATATAATAAATTCTTACAACAAAACAACAAAGAGACAGCTCAGTTAAAAAATTGGCCAAGCAGCCAGGTGTGATAGCTCACACCTATAATCCCAGCACTTTGGGAGACCCAGGCAGGAGGATCCTTTGAGGCCAAGAGTTCAAGACCAGCCTGAGCAACATAGAGAGACCTCCTTTCTACAAAAGATCAAAAGATTAGCTGGGGCCAGGCACAGTGACTCACACCTGTAATCTCAACACTTTCGGAGGCTGAGCCGGGTAGATCATTTGAGGTCAGGAGTTGGAGACCAGTTTGGCCAACATGGTGAGACCCCAGTCTCTACTAAAAACACCAAAATTAGCCGGGCATGGTGGTGCGCACCTGTAATCCCAGCTACTCGGGAGGCTGAGGTAGGAGAATCACTTGAACCCAGGCGGCAGAGGTTGCAGTGAGCCGAGATTGAGTCACTGCACTCCAGCCTGGGTGACAGAGTCAGACTCCGTCTCAAAAAAAAAAGAGGAGTCGGCCAGGTGCGGTGGCTCTGTAATCCCAGCACTTTGGGAGGTCGAGGTGGGTGGATTATGAGATCAGGAGTTCGAGATCATCCTGGCCAACATGGTGAAACCCTGTCTCTACTAAAAATACAAAAATTAGCTGGGCATGGTGGCGTGTGCCTGCAGTCCCAGCTACTCGGGAGGCTGAGGCAGGAGAATTGCTTGAATCCAGGAGGCGGAGGTTGCAGTGAGCCGAGATTGTGCCACTGCACTCCAGCCTGGCGCCTGGCGACAAACTGAGACTTCTTCTCGAAAAATAATAAAAGGAGTCAAACTTCCAATCCTCTTTTTTTTTTTTTTTTTTTTTTTTGAGACAGAGTCTCACTCTGTCACCCAGGCTAGAGTGCAGTGCAGTGGTGCAAATCTTGGCTCACTGCAACCTCTGCCTCCCCAGTTCAAGCAATTCTCCTGTCTTAGCCTCCTGAGTAGCTGGGATTACAGGCACGAACCACCACACCTGGCTAATTTTTGTATTCTTAGTAGAGATGGGGTTTCACCATGTTGGCCAGCCTGGTCTCAAACTCTTGACTTCATGATTTATTCACCTCAGCCTCCCAAAATGTTGGGATTATAGGCAAGAGCCACTGCACCCCACCTGAATTGCACACTTCAAATGGTTAAAATGTTAAATTTTATGGCATGTGAATTTTCCCTCGATTTAAAAAAAAAAAAACAAGAAAGAGGATACAACATTAATTGACAGATATCTACAAACCTTGTGAAGCTTAAAAGCAGACAGATAAGGGCTGGCTGACTTAGCAAAAGGTCAGGAGTTCGAGACCAGCCTGGCCAACATGGTGAAACCCCCGTCTCTACTGAAAATAAGAAAATTAGCTGGGTGTGATGGTGGGTGCCTGTAATCCCAGGTACTCTGGAGGCTGACACAGGAGAATAGTTTAAACCCGAGAGACGGAGTTTGCAGAGCTGAGATCACGCCATTGCACTCCAGCCTAGGCAACAAGAGTGAAACTCCCAAAAAAAAAAAAAAAAAAACAGGGAAAGAAAATAGGAAAATAGAAAGATGCACTGGTACTGATAATTGAGGAGTCCCCTGCTAGGTACCTGCCTAAAACCCTTTAATGAAGCTCTATAATTAATACCCCACACACATACATATAGAGCTTTCAATCAGCTTTTAATGCCTCATTGTTTTATTTTCTTTAATATGGGGTCTCATTATATTGCCCAGGCTGATCTTGAACTCCTGGACCCAAGCAATCCTCCTCCCTCAGCCTCCCAAGTATCTGGGATTACATATACATAACACCATGCCTGGCTCCACTCTGTAATATACATAAACATTTATACCAAGGATTATTGGATATTCGATGAAAGCCTCTAATGAAACACACAAAGCAAAGTAAACAAGGGAGAAGTCAGAGAAAATAGAGAAAACAGGGAGCAGGAAATACTTTCCAAATTTATAATAAATATGAAAACTAGTATTAATAGCCTCAGAGGCAGGAGAATCACTTGAGCCCAGGAGGTAGAGGTTGAAGTGAGCAGAGATCATGCCATTGCACTCCAGCCTCAGTGACATAGCAAGACTCTGTCCCAAAAAAATTAAAATAAAAAATAAAAAGTTTTTTTAAAAAAGTCTCAGAGGAAAATGGGAAAAAGATTGTGTCCATGGAAAAAGGACAGGAAGCTCCAAAAAGGGAACATTTAGGGAATAACAAGAAAAAGAGCTCTTAAAAATTAAAAACTATCAGTCAAAAAGTGTTTAAGTCAATAAAAGGATTGGAAGTTGAGAACATGAGTAAAAGGACTGGACGTTTGGCTGGGTCTGGTGGCTCACATTTATAATCCACCTTTAATCCCAGCACTTTGGGAGGGTGAGGCGGATGGATCACAAAGTCAGGAGATCGAGACCACCCTGGCCAACATGGTAAAACCCCGTCTCTACTAAAAATACAAAAATTAGCCAGGTGTGGTGGCATGCACCTGTAATCCCAGCTACTTGGGAGGCTGAGGCAGGAAAATTGCTTGAACCTGGGAGGCGGAAGTTGCAGTGAGCCGAGATACCACCACCGCGCACTCCAGGCTGGGTGACAGAGGGAGACTTTGTCTCAAAAAAAAAAAAGGATTTGGAAGTTTGACTCCTAGGAAGTCAAACAGAACACATAAAGGTAGAGATGAGAGAAAAGAAAAGACAAAACAGGAGTTCCTGAGAGGGAGAAGGGAAAAAATGGAGGAGAGGAATTTTTTAAAGAAATAATTACAGAGTGAATTGGTTTCCAGATCAAAAGGCTTATGGCAGCTGGGCGGGGTGGCTCACACCTGTAATCACAGCACTTTGGGAGGCCGAGGCAAGCAGATCACTTGAAGTCAGGAGTTTGAGACCAGCCTGGCCAACATGGCAAAACCCCATCTCTACTAAAAATAAAAAATTAGCCAGTTGTGGTGGCAGGCGCCTGTAATTCCAGCTATCTGGGAGGCTGAGGTGGGAGAATTGCTTGAACCCAGGAGGTAGAAGTTGCAGTAAGCGGAGATTGCACCACTGCACTCCAGCCTGGGTGACAGAGCAAGACTGCCTCAATTAAAAAAAAAAAAAAAAACTAGGCCAGGTGTGGTGGCTCATGCGTGTAATCCCAGCACTTTGGGAGGCTGAGGCGGGTGAATCACGAGGTCAAGAGATCAAGACCATCCTGGCCAACATGGCAAAACCCTGTCTCTACTAAATACGAAAGCATGGTGGAGGGTACCTGTAGTCCCAGCTACTAAGGAGTCTGAGGCAGAAGAACTGCTTGAACCCAGGAGGTGGAGGTTGCAGTGAGCTGAGTTTGTACCACTGCACTCCAGCCTGGCAACAGAGATCTGGAGTTAGGCCAAACTTCACAGGTGAATGGCACAGTCTCCACAAGACTGCCCTCATTTCAGAAACCAGCTATTAATAGAAGCTCAGGATTTCCCAGGCCATCCACACTTTTGACCAACTGGCTACAAATCTGGGGGTTCCCACTACCCACTCAGGTTCAATAATTCCATAGAACATCAAACTCAGGAAAGCACTAAACTTATGGTTACAGTTTTATTATAGCAAAAGCAATACAAATCAGGACCAGGCAAAAGAAGAGACACAAAAGGCAAGGTCTTGGAGGAACCCAAATTCGAAGCTTCCAGTGTCCTCTTCCCACAAAGTCAGGATGTATCATCCTCTGGCATATTGATATGTAACAATGCACACAGACTATTATTAACCAGAAAAGCTCACCAGAGCTTCAGTGTCGAGAGTTGTTACTGAAGGTTCATTATGTAGGCACGATTGACTGAATCATTGTCCACATGATTGAACTCAGTCTCCGGCACTCTTCCTCTGCCCAGAAGTCAGACTGATATCAAGTGGCTCAAAGCCCCAACATTCTAATCACATGGTTTGCCTTTCTGGCATGGACAGCCCCTATCATGAGTCATCTTAAACTACCTAGGGGTCCCCCATGGGTCACCTTATTAGCTTAAGCTATCAGAGCCCACCAAAAATAACAGACATCCCTATTGCCCAGAAAATCCCAAAGATTTAGAGGCTACCTCCAAGGAATTGGGGAAAAAGGCCAATAAATTCTTTATTACAACAGACCCACACCAAGGCACATCATTGAAAACATTTAAAATGCCAGGGATAAAGAATATATCCTAAAAGCTTCCAGGGAAACAGGTCACATACAAAGATTTGTAGATGAAATGATATCAGTCTTCTCAATAGCAATACTGGTTGCTAAGAAACAGAAAAGCAGTACCTTTAAAATTCTCAGGGGAAATTATTTTCTAATCTAATATTCTATAGCCAGCCAAACCATCAACCAAAGGTGTACTAAAGATAATTTCAGAAACACAGAGTCTCAAAAATTTTACTTCCCAAGTACCTTTTCTCAAAGCAGGTGCTGGAAGATGTGTTCCACCAAAGTGAGGAAGTAAACGAGAAAGAAGAAGAAATGAGCTCAAGAAAACAGGGGATGCAACACAGGAGAGAAGCAGAGGGAATTTCCAAGATGATGGTAAAGGGAAGTCACAGGATGATGATTATGAAGCAGGCCGAGATCAATAAGTTCAGACTGGAACAGGAAGAAAAAGGCCTCCAACCAAGGCGATTCCTAGAAAAATAATGTAACTGAGAGAGTGATTACCTAGTGTGTTGGACCATATGGAGTAATCTTTGTAGCTCTAGTGGGAATGTGTAGGGTTAAATTCATAATAGATATGTAGAAATCTAAGCAAAAGAAAAACAGACAATCTAACACTGAAAAAAATATTGTATAAGAACGGAATTGTAGGATGGTTGCAGAGGCTTAGGCCTATAATCCCAGCATTTTGGGAGGCCCATGCGGGAGGATCATGCGGGCCCACGAATTCAAGATCAGCTTGGGCAACACGGTGAGACCCTGTATCTATAAAAAAAAAATTTTTAGCCAGGTGTGGTGGTGTGCACCTGCAATCCTAGCTACTAGGGAGGCTGAGGTGAGAGGATCACTTGAGCCCAGCAGGTTGTGGCTACAGTGAGCCAAAATGGTGCCACTGCACTCAAGCCTGGGCAACAGAGACCCTGTCTCAAAAAAAGAAAAAGAAAAGAGGAAATTTAGGCTGGCTTTGGGAGCTTTGCCTATGTGAGTTAGCCCTGCTCTGCAAGGCGCAATTAAAAAAGAAAAGAAAAGAAAAAGGGCGGGGGACAGTGGCTCATATGACTGTAATCCCAGCACTTTGGGAGGCCAAGGCAGGCAGATCACCTGAAGTCAGGAGTTTGAGACCAGCCTGGCCAACATGGTGAAACCCCATCTCTACTAAAAATACAAAAATTAGCCAGCCATGGTGGCACACACCTGTAGTCCCAGCTACTCGGCAGGCTGAGGTAGGAGAATCGCTTGAACTTGGAAGGCAGAAATTGCAGTGAGCCAAGATCAAAGCACTGCACTCCAGCCTAGGTGACAGAGTGAGACTCCATCTTAAAAAAAAAGAAAAAAAAAAAAAGTAGTTGTAGTATACCATACAGTTAAAACACTGTGGATATTAAATATTTATTTATTTATTTAAAAATTTAACTACAATTTTATTGGTAGAATAAGGGAAAACAAAATATAAGGGCATGGGAAGGGAAATTTATAAGAGCTATATCTTCTCCTGTTGTAGGATGCCAACAGAAACTTTTTTAAAAATTGACACATGGAATCCCTAATTTAAAAAAGAAAAAAAAAGAGACTGGGTACAGTGGCTCACACCTATAATCCCAGCACTTTGAGAGGCCGAGGCAGGTGAATCACAAGGTCAGGAATTCGAGACCAGCCTGACGAACATGGTGAAACCCTGTCTCTACTAAAAATGCAGGTCTGTAATCCCAGCTACTCGGGAGGCTAAGACTGGAAAATCGCTTGAACCCAGGAGGTGAAGGCTGCAGTGAGCCGAGATCGAGCCACTGTACTCCCAGCCAGGGCAACAGAGCAAGACTCTGTCTTAAAAAAAAAAAGAAAAAGAAAAAGAAAGAAAGAAATATAAGGGATAAAAAAACAGCTAAAACACTAGTTGCCTTTGGGGAGTGGGAATCAGGTGATGGCAAGACAAAAGATGGCCTTGTTTTTAACTTTGCCATGTGCCTAGCTGATTTTTTTAAAAAAATTATTACATGTATTGTGATTAAAAACATGTTTTAGAAAAAATAAAGAAAACAGAATATTCCAGAAAAATGGAAGGTCCCTGGGGTGGCATTTGTTACCTTGGTGAATTCATCACCATCCTGGGTCAAGCTTAGAAACCAGATTTGGTTGCCCTAAAAGCAGCAGCATCTCTACAGAACAGACACTCATTAACCAGGCTCATGAGACTGATATTTCAAATCAGATGCCAATTCATTAAGTTATAAGAGGAAGCAGGGCTTTGAAGCAGACTGGATCTTCCTGTTCAGTGATGAGTGCATTCTCTCCCTGTGGACTGATCTACATAGGAAACAGAATGGTTTTTAGAGGGTTGCTTGGTGATCCAGAGCATGAGTGAGGTAGGGGGTGAACTGGGTGGCTTCAAAGAATGATACTTCCATCTCCCCTGTTCCTGGACCAGCATCTTTGTCCCCAGAGAATGGACACTGCTGGTGATTGTCTTGGCAACTCTCCTTGATCTCTGGCTTCCTTGGCTGCCCAGACTCTCCTGACTGGCACCCTCTTTCTTTAGCTGTATTAATACTTTTAACCAGGTTGTAGTCCAGGCTGGGCCTGAGAGTTATGCTTTTTCTGTAAGGTATAGTTTGGTTCTGTGTCCCCACCCAAATCTCATTTGAAATTGTAATCCCCACATGTCCAGGGAGAAACCTGGTAAGAGGTGATTGGGTCATGGGGTCAGTTTCCCCTATGCTGTTCTTGTGATAGTGAGTGAATTCTCATGAGACCCAATGGTTTTATAAATGGCAGTTTTTCTACACTCACACACTTTCCTGCTGCCTTGTGAAGAAGATGTTTGCGTCTCCTTCCCTTTCTGCCATGATTGTAAGTTTCCTGAGACCTTCCCAGCCATGTGGAACTGAGAGTCAATTAAACCTCTGTTGTTTATAAATTACCCAGTTCCATGTATTTCTTTATAGCAGTGTGAAAACAGACTAATACAATTGACATATCTCTACTTTAAAGCATTAGAGGTTGGGTGTGGTGGCTCACATCTGTAATTCCAGCACTTTGAGAAGCCAAGGCAGGAAGATCACTTGGGCCCAGGAGTTTGAGATCCCATCTCTACAAAAAATTAGCTGGATATGGTGACACATGCCTCCATTGGTCCCAGCTACACAGGAGGCTGACATGGAAGGATCCCTGGAGCCGAGGAAGTCAAGGCTAAAATGAGCCATGACTGCACCACCGCATTCCAGTCTCGGCAGCAGAGTGAGACCCTGTCTCAAAAAAAACAACAAAATAGGTGGGTAGATCACTTGAGGTCAGGAGTTCGAGGCCAGCCTGGCCAACATGGTGAAACCCCATCTCTACTAAAAATACAAAAAATTAGCTGAGCATGGTGGCGGGCGCCTGTAATCCCAGCTACTTGGGAGGCTGAGGCAGAAGTATCACTTGAACCGGGGAGGCGGAGGTTGCAGTGAGCCGAGATTGTGCCACTGCCCTCCAGCCTGGGCAACGGAGTAAGAGCGAGACTTTGTCTTAAAAAAAAAATGCAAAAACTAAAGCATTAGAGTTTTGTGTTCAGTCACATACTTAGTACCCATGATGTGCCAGGCTCTGTTCTAAAGCCCTGGGGTACAGTAGTGAATAAGGCTGACATTTGTCTGCCCTCATTGAGTTTACAGTCTGATGAGGAAGACATTAAACAAGCAAAATATGCAAAGTGACAAAGCAACCTAACTCTCAGAAGACAACCTAATTTCCTTTTTTCTATTTCTTGAGGAAGGGCAGCACCTCCTGGTTACCCCCAGATATCATCTACAACGAAACCATGGGAGGAGCTGCAGTGTAGGGGCTCTAGTCTAGGTAAAGAAGGCCCATTCTCTGAACATAAATTCCCAGCCTCCTGTGAGGTCTACACCATCAGTTCTTCCAATAAAGTCATTTTCTGCTTACATTTGTCTAAGGTTGGTTTCCGTTATTTATAACCAATAATCCAGACTAGTGCAGCAACCACCTTAGACATCTGCCGACCAGAGAAAAGTCACCAAAAGGCGGTCGAATGCCTGCCTCGGGGCTGCAATCAAACCTGGAACCCTTCTGATCTGTGGCTTCCGTTTAGCACAAAGCAGGGCACACAAGCTGTCTCAATGAAATCTGGTTGGCTGAGTCCCTCAGTAAGTCAATTAGTTCACAAATGTCTGCCAGAAGCTGTTCTAGGTGCAGAAATCACAAAGCAAGTAGGAGCAGGTTTCTGACTGCAAGAATGTCCCACATGCAGCCCAGACCCAACATATTTAAAACGGAAGGCTGACTTTTTCCCTGCCTTCTCTCGAAACCTATATAACAACTCACATCTATGTCCCATGCTCCAACCACACTGAACTGCTTGCCCTTCTCACTCCTGTCTGCTAACAGTGAGTAGTTTGGTGTTCTTAGACCACAGGGGTGTGAGGGAAAGAGAGAGACAGCAGGCAGTCAGGCTGAGGTAGACAGACAGCAGACCTTGATGCCAGTTGGAGGAATCTAGATGTGTTGGCTGCTACCCCAGGTTACTCTCCTCTGTCCTAAATCTCAGACTGGCCATATAGTTTAATTTTTTTCTCTTTCACCAAAGGTCATCTGCATAGAAGATGACACAAAGGGGACTCAGCACAGTGGCTCATGCCTGTAATCCCTGCACTTGGGGAGGCCAAAGAGGGAGGACCGCTTGAGCCCAAGAGTTCGAGGCTGCAGTAAGTCATGATCCAGCCACTGCACTCCAGCCTCAACGCTGAGTGAAACCCTGTCTCTTAAAAATATATATTAAAAATTTAAAAAGAAAATGATAGAAAGGGGTTATTTATGATCTTGGCCAGCTATGCAGGGCAAAACTCGAAATGACTTGGTCCTGCAGTATTTTCCAGATGCCAAATCCTCATTCTCTTTTCTCTGCTGTACAGCTCCTACAGTGTTTTGTGTGAGAAGAGAGGGAGGGCGGCGGGTCTTAGCCCTGGCTTTGCCCTGGGAAAAACTCCTCCTCACTTCTGCTCCCTGCCCCCGCTTAGCCCAGGGGCCTAAGCCAGCTCCCTCTGCCTCTCCTCCTGGCCCAGGCCCCTTCTCTAGATGCTCTATTTCCCTAAATCCTCACAACCCTGTGAGGTAAGCATTATCATTCCTTCATTTTACAGATGAAAGTGAGACTCAGAAAGGTTACGTTTCAGGCTTATCTAAAGCTCAGAATCTTCGCTTTACTTCGCTGCCGTCTAGGCTTGGGCCACCGAGCTCAAGAAATGGGCCAACGGGTGACCAGCCGGACGCCGGGGCCAACCCAAGTTCAAGGCTGAGGGCCGCCAGGTGGCGCGTTTCCCTCTTCCTCCCCCGCGGCGGCTCCGGCGCACCTGAACCCAGCGGGGCGCGACAGGAAAAGTAGCAGCGCAGGGTGGGGCGGGGAGTAGCCCTAATTCGCCAGTTCCGAGTGGGCAAGGAGCACGGTTTAGCTCAGCTGGCTGGGACCGCCAGCGCCTCGCTAGTCACGCCTCCACGAGGCGGCCGCTGGGCCACATCAACCCGCCTCTTGTTTGCGCTCCCCAGCGTGCAATTTATTTGGGGGCCTACCGGCGATAGAATGGAGCGGGCGAGCCTTGCCAGGAGGTGGGGCCGGCCCCACCTGTCGACTGCCCGGAGTGGGCAGGGAGGGGGCGGGGTTTGTCCCATAGGACCCGCCCCCCAGTCCCCGGGTCCCGGGCGCGCGACGAGATATAAGGCTCAGGAAACAATGCGCCTGCAGCTCGCGCTCCCGCGCCGATCCCGAGAGCGTCCGGGCCGCCGTGCGCGAGCGAGGGAGCGGGCGCGCGCGCGGGGGGCGCGCTCGTGAGTGGGGGGCGCGCGCTCGGCGGCGCGCATGTGCGTGTGTGCGGGCTGCCGTGCTGCCCCGAACCGGCGGGGAGCCGGTCCGACCGCTCCAGGTGGAGGGCGGCGGGAGCGAGGTGAGACTGCGGGTGGCCCGGGCACGGGCGCGGGTCCCGTGGTGCGGGCTGGCTGCAGGCTGCCTTCTGGGCACGGCGCGCCCCCGCCCGGCCCTGCCGGGCCCTGGGAGCTGCGCTCCGGGCGGCGCTGGCAAAGTTTGCTTTGAACTCGCTGTCCGCAGCCGGGTCCGCGCGCTGCGAGTGTCTTCCCCGGCCTTTCTGACCCGGCGTCCGGCTTCCCTGGACGCTAGGACTGGGCGCAGGCTGCAAGCCGGTGGGGTTGGGGAGGAACAAGAGCCTGGCAACCGGCTGTGCCGAGGGACCCAGGGACGCTTCCTTCGCCCGGCCCGCACCCGGTCAGCACGTCCCCCCTTCCCTCCCGCAGGGAGCGGACATGGACTACGACTCGTACCAGCACTATTTCTACGACTATGACTGCGGGGAGGATTTCTACCGCTCCACGGCGCCCAGCGAGGACATCTGGAAGAAATTCGAGCTGGTGCCATCGCCCCCCACGTCACCGCCCTGGGGCTTGGGTCCGGGCGCAGGGGACCCAGCCCCCGGGATTGGTCACCCCGAGACGTGGCCCGGAGGGTGCGCCGGAGACGAAGCGGAATCCCGGGGCCACTCCAAAGGTTGGGGCAGAAACTACGCCTCCATCATCCGCCGTGACTGCATGTGGAGTGGCTTCTCGGCCCGAGAGCGGCTGGAGAGAGCGGTGAGCGACCGGCTCGCAGCTGGCGCGCCCCGGGGGAACCTGCCGAAGGCATCCGCCACCCCGGACTGCACTCCCAGCCTCGAAGCCGGCAACCCGGCGCCAGCTGCCCCCGGTCCCCTGGGCGAACCCAAGACCCAAGCCTGCTCCGGGTCCGAGAGCCCAAGCGACTCGGGTAAGAACCTCCCCGAGGCATTCAAGAGGGGGCCACCCATGGGTGGCCAAACTCTGCCCCAGCCTGAGGTCAGGCACTGGCTCTTCTCAGGTCCTTGGGCCATCTGCCCCTCTCTTTGGCTGAAGCTGCCCGTGTAGCCCCCAACAGTGTCTGTCTGGCACGTGGGTGTGTTGGTAAACAATTTGGAGAAGTGGCGTGGGAGCCAGCGTCCTTTTGATGATGGTTGGAGCCGCAGGGGACCAGGGTTGTGTGGTGAGGGTTGGCACTTAGAGAGGACAATACTGGGGTTGGACTGTAAGGGATTTCTGTCTTAAGGAGTCTGGAAGGGGTTCCCTTAAGAGTCACTCCCAAACCTGAAGTTTTTTTTCTGCTGCCTCTTTCCCTGGGAAACTCACACTCCCCTAAGGGGAGAAGCCGAGAGCCTTTTGTGCAAAGCCAAAGCCTTCATCCTTTTAATAAAAACCTAGGTGTCCAGTTGGCTTTACTTTAAAATGCCAATAATGAATGCCCTCTTCTTGTGCCTCCCCACCACCACTTACCACTTGTGCATTGGTGAGACAGGGAGGGAGGAATGAACACTCCCCATTAAGAGATGGAAAAACTGAGGCTTAGAGATAGTAAATCACTACAAGTCAGTTCCAGCTTTCTGCCATCTAGCCAGCCCCTCTTCCCCAATGCTCCATTCCAACCAGGTACCTCTTTCTTGATGTTTAGGTCTTTGTGGTACCTTATCTTAGAAGCATTATGCCTTGCCTTGCTGTTTGTCCTGAGATGGAAAAGTGTCCTTCCCGCTCCCTCTCAATACAGCTCCAGCTTTAGCTGCTCCCTTGCATTCCACAAATATTCACTGGCTCCTACTTTGTGGCAGCCTGTGAGCTAGGTTCTGGGGTCAAGGCCATAGAGCTCCAGGCACCCTCTCCCATCCTTGATGCAAGTGCAAACCTCGCTGAGGCAAACTGGGGCATCCTGTGACACCAGACTACATTGTACTTATTCCAGCATCTTAGACCTCCGCACCCATGAGAAGTACTGGAGAGGGTACTTTTGTAGAGTGTAGGCTGGTGACATATAAATCAGGACCAGGAAGACTCACTGTAGCCTTTAAGAATAACTTTTACATGACCATTTGATAGGGAACCGGGGGATGGGTTGTGGAAGTTGTCATACACTTGAGAGGAAAAATAGGATAACAAGAAAAATTAAAAGTCTTTTTTTTTTTTCCCAGTCCACTGCATTCAGGTCGTTTTTAACCGGCTTGCTTTCTACACCAAGAGTTTATGTTTGTTTAATGGCTGGAAAGGGAATCTTGAGATCAAAAACCCAATAAAGATGTATCTCCACAACGGCTGGTGGAGTGGTAGAATGGAAAGGGCATTGTTTGGAAGTTTGGACATTTTAGTTTGAGATCCAGAACATTACAAAGGCGATGTGTGGACTTGGTTTATCTTGGCCTCAGTTTCCCCATTTGCACACGATGGGGTTGGACTTGATTATTCTGCTGAAGACATTTCCTTTTCTGGGTAGAGTAAGACATTACTCTCTGAAAGGGAGAGTGGTGTCTTAAATTATTTCTTCCTTAGATAGAATTTTCCTGAGCCATGAGGCTTACCACTGAAAATTAAAGGTTTGGGATGTAGAGAAGCCTGCTGAATCATTTTCTGACCTACCCTTTAACCTGAACCTGTTTGTGAGCTCCTGGTTCACACACAGGCCACATGGCCCGGAACAAAATGCAACAGATTGCAAACAATGAGGCGGGGGTGGGGAAAGTGATTGGCAGTAGAGCTTAGCCAATAGGGGCTAGGGGCTGGGTAAGCCCGCATTCCAAACCCAGCATAATCAGCCAATCATGGGCTTTGGGGCCGGGAGGGCTGAATGGTCAGGTTTTATTAATGGAGAAATAATGCGATTGTCCACACAATGGAAGCCGTCCTGACAAAGGGGCTCAAGCTTCCTGATATGCAAAGAAGCTGAGAACGGAGCTCTTCTGTTGTCAGGCCGAGATGCATTAAAGTGGACTTCTGTGTGGAGGCTGCAAAACGTGTGGAGCAGGAGGAGAGTTTTCTTCCAATTGCCCCTCTCCTGGTTAGGTTAACATAAGAGACCTTCAAGCCAGTGAATTAAATTAAGGGCATTTCCAGGTGTCTCCAGGTCCCTGGTGTTTTGGGCCCCGTATCTGGGGCATTCTGCTGCCCAGTCTCTGCCTCTGGTGCAGGTAGTTTGGAAATGGTTGCTTGTACCTTTGTGAAGTTCCTGCAGTCTCGCCAACCTATGATTACAAATCTAACCTTCTGGTCCAGGGAAGGAGGTGGGGCAGGCGACCTATAAATGATGGATGACTTTAGAAATCCATTGAACCCAGGAGCAAAATGCTCCTTAGGGAAACCCTTTCCCTCCCCTCTGTGGGTGAAGAGGGATGGCTTGTAGCCCTCCCTTCTCTGAATCTTCAGCTGAAAGGGATGGCAGAATAGAGAGGTGGGGGAATAATAGGATTTATAACTTGTGAAAAGTAACAATTCCCCAAGTGCAGGCTGTGCTGGGCAGGAACAAAGGGCAGCTCTGCCCACAGACCCCTCATTTACAATTCTGATGGGGCATGAAAGAGCCCGACTGGGGAAGATCTTTATAGCTAAACTCTGTCCCAGGCTGGTAGCTCTTTCTCTCCATCCCCTCCATGGGGGAGGGGAGAGCCTTTGCAGACTGGGGGCTGTTGGCTTGGGTCTGCCTTTTGTTCTTATCTAAGCCTTGCTGTGCAAAAGGAAATTGGAGAATATTTTCCTTCTTGCTAATGTCCCCTCCTTTCCTTCACTGTCCCCCCTTACCCCATTACAAATGAGTCCACTTTCTCCTCACCTCGATTTGTTTATATCTAATTGGAAAAATGTCACCTACCTTCCCAAGCTCCAATATAGACAGCTAAAGCTGTAGGGTCTATGTTTGTGTTTCTCATGGGATGTGTTTCTTCTCTTGATCTCTTTTCTGGGACAGAGAATGAAGAAATCGATATTGTGACAGTAGAGAAGAGGCAGTCTCTGGCTATTCGGAAGCCAGTCACCATCACGGTGCGAGCAGACCCTCTGGATCCCTGCATGAAGCACTTCCACATCTCCATCCATCAGCAACAGCACAACTATGCTGCCCGTTTTCCTCCAGAAAGCTGCTCCCAAGAAGAGGCTCCAGAGGGGGGTCCCCAAGAGGAGGCTCTGGAGAGAGATGCTCCAGGGGAAAAGGAAGATGAGGAGGATGAAGAGATTGTGAGCCCCCCACCTGTAGAAAGTGAGGCTACCCAGTCCTGCCACCCCAAACCTGTCAGTTCTGATACTGAGGATGTGACCAAGAGGAAGAACCACAACTTCCTGGAGCGCAAGAGGCGGAATGACCTGCGTTCACGGTTCTTGGCCCTGAGGGACCAGGTGCCCACCCTGGCCAGCTGCTCTAAGGCCCCTAAAGTAGTGATCCTAAGCAAGGCCTTGGAATACTTGCAAGCCCTTGTGGGGGCTGAGAAGAGGATGGCTACGGAGAAAAGGCAGCTCCGATGCCGGCAGCAGCAATTGCAGAAAAGAATTGCATACCTCAGTGGCTACTAACTGACCAAAAAGCCTCATTGGTCTGTCTTACAAAGACATAAGTTTATTTTTTAACCTCCCTCTTCCCTTTAGTAATTTGCACATTTTGGTTATGGCGAGACAGTCTGGACAGTAGCTCCCAGAATGCATTGCAGCCGGTGCACACAATAAAGGCTTGCATTCTTGGAAACCTTGAAACCCAGCTCTCCCTCTTCCCTGACTCATGGGAGTGCTGTATGTTCTCTGGCGCCTTTGGCTTCCCAGCAGGCAGCTGACTGAGGAGCCTTGGGGTCTGCCTAGCTCACTAGCTCTGAAGAAAAGGCTGACAGATGCTATGCAACAGGTGGTGGATGTTGTCAGGGGCTCCAGCCTGCATGAAATCTCACACTCTGCATGAGCTTTAGGCTAGGAAAGGATGCTCCCAACTGGTGTCTCTGGGGTGACGCAAGGACAGCTGGGCCTGGATGCTCTCCCTGAGGCTCCTTTTTCCAGAAGACACTTGAGCTGTCTTAGGTGACAAGAAGCTCGCAGACTTGATTAACATGGACCATTACCTCACTGTCAGACACTTTACAGTAGCCGAGGAGTTGAAAACCTTTAATATATATATAAAATGATGTTAGCTGACCCCCTTCCTCCCACTCTAAATGCTGCGACCCTGGGAATATTTAAAGAGATTGGCCTCCAGATTCTTTGGGTCAGAGCCCTCTGGGCCCTCTCTGAGGGAGGGACCTTTCTTTCCTCACAAGGGACTTTTTGTTTCATTATGCCTTTGTTATGCAATGGGCTCTACAGCACCCTTTCCCACAGGTCAGAAATATTTCCCCAAGACATAGGGAAATGGGTCCTAGCCTGGGGCCTGGGGAAAGCTTGGAGTCCTGGCTTGTGAACTTGATCCCTGCCCACGTGTTTTAAGAGGGGCACCTGAGGCCCAATCTTTTCTCGAGGCAGGCGTAAGACAACTCAGAGGGAGAACTGTACTGCTTCCTCTTCCCACCTGCTTCTCATTTCAGTCTTTGACTGCAAGTTTGAAGTTCTGGAACCATGCAAATCTGTCCTTCTTGTGCAACTCCAAGGAACTTGCTGGCTCTGCAGCCACCCTTGGGCCCCAGTCAGCCTGCCATGAATCAGATCTCTTTCCCAGAATCTGGGCCTTTCTGAAGTTTTGGGGAGAGCCATTCTGGATCCAGTGCTCCAGAAGGTGGACTTGCTTCTGGTGGGTTTTAAAGGAGCCCCCCGGAGATATGCTTAGCCAACCATGATGAATCCATCATGGTTGCCGCAGCTGGACTTGGCAGCTCCAAGTGGAATCCAGGTGCAGCCTCCAGTCTGAGAAAGTCACCCAACCTAACAGTTGTCATGTGGGTAACCACAGGCATCTCTAGGCCTGTCTTAGAAGAAGGACCAGCAGCCCCTCCAGAACTCTGCCCAGGATAGCAGGTGCCTCCTGGCTCTGGGTTTGGGAGTCGGGGTGGGTAAGGGGTGGTAAGTACTATATGTGGCTCTGGAAAGCCAGCTGCTACTTCCAAATCTATTGTCCATAATGGTATCTTTCTGAGGTTGCTTCTTGGCCTCAAAGGACCCCAGGGGATGTTTGGAAATAGCCTCTGTAACCTTCTGGAACATGGTTTACAAAAGCCAGCTGACTTTGGAACTGTCTATGGAGGACAGTTTGGGTGTAGGTTACTGATGTCTCACCTGAATAGCTTGTGTTTTATAAGCTGCTGTTGAGTATCATGCTGGGGGGGAGTCTTTTTTTTTTTTTTAATATTGTATTTTTGTATGCCTTTTGCAAAGTGGTGTTAACTGTTTTTGTACAAGAAAAAAACTCTTGGGCAATTCTCCTGTTGCAAGGGTCTGATTTATTTTGAAAGGCAAGTTCACCTGAAATTTTGTATTTAGTTGTGATTACTGATTGCCTGATTTTAAAATGTTGCCTTCTGGGACATCTTCAATAAAAGATTTCTCAAACATGTCAGAGTGGGGCAGCTTATGCCACCTGAGTCCTCCCGAACCATGGAAAACTATTTCAGGGTAGCCACAAGTGATCAAGAGGGTTGCTTTTCCTTAACCATGTTGCTAACCTGGTCATTCCACTCTGGGTTCCTGAAATGCCATTTCAGACATGTCGAAACAATGTAGGCTCAGTACTCAGTGAACACAGAATTCTCTTGTGAATGGCAAAGAGTGCTGAATTTGTACTTTTGAAAGCTTGAAATCCTGGCTCTACCACTTCTGCGGCCTTTAGCGTTATCTTTCTGAGTCCTAGTTTCCTTATCAGTAAAATGGGGATAAATGCTACTTCACTGGGTTTTTGCAGGTATTAAATGAAGTGGTAGACTTTAAACTGCTTTCTTAACTGTAAAGCCTAATACTCTTTAGGATAGTATTATTCTTATCTTAGTGGTATGATCTTCTGCAAGATGTCTTTTAAATTTTTTTCTGAGAATTTTTGTTGCAATGTACTTTTTTCTTACAGAAAGATAGTTTTAAAATTCTTTTTCCTGGCTGGGTGCAGTGGCTCATGCCTGTAATCCCAGCACTTTGGGAGGCCAAGGCAGGCAGACTGCTTGAGCTCAGGAGTTCAAGGCCAGCCTGGGCAACATGGCAAAAACCCATGTCTACAAAAAATACAAACATTATCCATGCATGGTGGCACATGTCTGTAGTCCCAACCACTCGGGAGGCTGAGGTGGGAGGATGGCTTGAGTCCGGGAGGCAGAGATTGCAGTGAGCCTAGATCACACCACTGCACTCCAGCCTGGGCAACAGAGTCAGACCCTGTCTCAAAAAAAAAAAATTCTTCCTCCCTTAATTAATGAAAGTTTAAGCTTCATTTCCCTCCCATAGTTCTCATAAACTTGCTGTAAATGCAAGAGAGGAATTCAGTAATAGCTGTTCCTCGTAGGGCACTGCTTATGTTTGAACACTTTGCCATATCAACCATGTGTCAGGGCTACAGATGAGGAAACTGAGGTTCTAAGAGTAAACAAAGCTATGCAAATTCACAAGCTTGTAAGTTGTGATTTGAAACCAGCTCTGCCTATTCCAGAGCAAGAGGTCTTAGCCACTACATTACGATGATCAGCTTGTTGGTTAGCACAGAGTATATGGAGTAGGTAAACATGGAAGTCCATCACTTAACTGCTTGTTGGAACTCTCTCTCTTTGGGGCTACTGTGCCTGCCACTTAGTGGGATGAAACAAAACAAATGTCCCACCAGCAACTCTGAGGCATATGTGTGCTGGATGGGATAGTCTTGCTGCAAAAAAGCCCCTTTGGGGCTGAAAAGAAAACAGTTGCTGTTCAGGGTGGCCATAAGCATCATGGTGAAAGAAGGCAGCTTTGGCTTTGCCTCCACTAACTCCTCCTTATAGATGGGACTTGGGTTAGTATTGCCCACCTGGATTCTTATGGCGCCTCAGTAGGGTCAAAAAGCTCCTCTTAATTCCTCACATTTACAAAATTATCCTTTTGTGACCTTCCAACCTGGTAAGTAGGCAATATCTGCCTGATGGTACTGGAGCCCAGAGAGTTTTCTTGCTCAAAATCACATAGCAAAATCAGGATCCCAAGCCCAGTTTTCTATCAGGTAATCTTTTTCCACTTGTCCCCCACTGCACAAAGGTAACAAACTCAGAACCTAAGAAGCTGTTTGGTAAAACCGACATAGATTATTGGAACTCTTTTCTTAAAACTCCCAGTGTATTTATCTTCCTTTTTTGAGGCCACTGGTCAAGAGTCTGGTTTGTAGAACATATCTCCCTTTACTGGACCTTGAAATAATTCAATAAAAAATTTTGAAAGCACTTAGTACAATAGTATGGACCCATGGGTACAGGCATGAATGTTAGTAGCTTTGCCTATCTTAAGTCTTACAGTAACCTGGAGAGCAGGGTGCTGTCAGCCCCATTCCACAGATAAACCAACTGAAGATCAGAGACATTTAAGTCATTTGTCTAAGCCCACACAGCTAGTACCAGCTGCCTGATTCCAAGCTTCAGCTCTTTTTGAGTCAACTCTGCTGAGAAAGAAGTGGGAATAAAGCCATCTCCTGGGGGAAGGGAGGGTGTTTCTGGAATGCGAAGTATTTTAAGCTCCTTCCTAGCTCATTTCTACAGACTCCTACCTCTATCTTTGTCTGAAAATAGCCAGGAGTTTATTCCTGGATTTCAGAAGACAATTTCTACAAATTAGGTTTGCCTCTGAATAATGCACTTAAGGGATCACACTCCCAACTCAGAATGTAGACGATACGGGGTGACCCAGAAGCCACACTTGGTGCAAAGAGAGGAGGACATCGTCTCTGTCAGACAATAAAAGGCTAAAGTGTATGCTTAACTTCTGCTTCTGTTGGCAGTTATTTTGGGAAACTGAGACAGGTTGAACTATCTTAGATGTGCTGAATTTCTCTACAGTGCTCCCGAAGTCAGGATATTCCAGAATATTAACTTTAAAAGGGGAAAAAGGATGGGGATGGCTTTTTTGATCTGTGATAAGTGATAGGAGGGAGCGTGAGAGAGGTTCCTTTTTAAGGATAAGATAACCAGCTGAGAGATGACTGATGACTGGGCGACTGGGAAGGGGGAAGGAGGAGGTGTCTAAATGTGTCAGCTAGAGTTCTGTTGATTGGTGTGTAGGCATTTCTACTGTAAGCCCAGTGGGCGTCTTTTGTTAATGTCTGTTTGTTTACACTCCAGCCAAAGGGAGTAACTGTATTAATGTTACCATTGTGGCAAGGAAATGTAAATATTTTAAAAAGAAAATCTCTAATCAGGTGTGTTATTAAATGATTGGGCTCAGTACCAGGGGTCTAGTAGGTGCTCAGTAAATAATGGATTGCCTTTCAACTTGTGGGATGCAGTATGATTAAGTGGTCACCCACACCCAACAGGTCTCAGTTCGAAATCTTGGCCCTGCATTTTCTTGACCTTGGGCAAGTTATTAACCTCTCCTAACCCTCGTTTTCTTATCTATAAAATAGGTAGAAATAGTAGCATGTGCTTCATTGGGTCATCAGAACGATAGTAAGTGCTCAGTAAATGATTAGTATTATTTAAACCATGTTAACTAGCCACACTTGGAATACAGATTAGTCATATTTGAAAGGTGATAGAAGGAATTGGTAAAATAAGAAAACTTCAGGAGGCTGAGGCAGGAGAATTGCCTGAACCCAGGAGGCAGAGGTTGCGGTGAGCCGAGATCGCGCCATTGCACTCCAGCCTGGGTAACATGAGTGAAACTCCGTCTCAAAAAAAAAAAAAAGAAAAGAAAACTTCTCAGAGTGCACATATTGATGCTTCAAGAGGTGGTTAATTATTAGGAATAGCCAGGTTTGGGGAGCTTGTGATAAACAGAGGAGGAGGGAGAGCAAAGACTGGAGCCTCAAACTGGTTCACAGCATCCACAGCCTGTGGCCAGCAAAGATTGTGCATCAGCAAAGCCAATGCACATACGAACCCTCTACTTTTCCTTACTGGGCGTCATGGTGCCTTTACACTAAGCTAGAGTCAACTGACTCCATTTAGTCATTAATGCTTATCTTGTTAAGATAGCAATTCTCAAATCTGAGTGTGTCTTAAAAATCTACCCACCCTAGGTCTGGGCCAGGAATCTGCATTGCTAACAAGCAAGCAGGCAGGTGAATTTCTAAGGCCACACTTAGAAAAACATTCGCATAAGGGGTTGGAGCCCAGGTTTTGCAAAGATAAAAAGTATTAACAGAAGGTGGTATAGATGCCATAGTATAATGGTTAAGAACAAGGACTTGGGGTCAGGCAGTGATTCATGCCTTTGGGAGGCTGAGGTGGGAGGATCACTTGAGTTCAGGAGTTTGAGACCAGCCTGGGCAACATAGCAAAATCCCATTTCTACTAAGATATTAAAAAAAAAAAAAAAAAAAAAAAGCTGGCACGAAGGCTGACACTGAGGTGGGAGGATCACTTGAGCCCAGGAGTTTGAGGAGGCTGCAGTGAGGGAGGCTGCCCAATTATAGAATCAGGCCACTTCACTTCACTCCAGCCTGAGCGACAGAGTGAGACCCTACCTCTAAACAACAACAACAACAAACAAGGACTTGGGGTTACTACCTGTGTGATATTGGGCAAATCATTCAATCTCTGTGAGTCCCACAAGTATCCTTCTTCTGTTAAATGGAGATAATAATGACATCTATGTTACAGGACTGTTGTGAAGATTAACAGAGTTGTTACATGTAAAGTGCTTAGAACAGTGCCAGCTACGTAGTGAGAGTAACATGTTTGCAATGATACATGAAGCATGGTTCCTTCCTTCTGGAAGTTTATAAGCATGGAAACATAATCAGAAAACATTCTGGTCTGAAGAAACAATAACAATAAAGAGGGCCGGGCGCGGTGGCTCAAGCCTGTAATCCCAGCACTTTGGGAGGCCGAGGCGGGTGGATCACGAGGTCAAGAGATCGAGACCATCCTGGTCAACATGGTGAAACCCCGTCTCTACTAAAAAAATACAAAAAATTAGCTGGGCATGGTGGCGCGTGCCTGTAGTCCCAGCTACTCAGGAGGCTGAGGCAGCAGAATTGCCTGAACCCAAGAGGCGGAGGTTGCGGTGAGCCGAGATCGCGCCATTGCACTCCAGCCTGGGTAACAAGAGCGAAACTCCGTCTCAAAAAAAAAAAAAAATAACAATAAAGAGATCACAAACATGATCACAAAATAAGGCAATATGTGTCTCAAAGAAGGACTATGAGCCTCAGAAGGGGAAGAGAACATTTTGTTTGGAGTCATCATGAAAGTTTTGTTGGAAATTGTGACATTAACCAGAACTAGAAGTACAGATAGTGTTTGGCTAAGTAAAAAGAAGGATGTTCTAGGCTAAGAGAATAGCTTTGGGAAAGAGCAGTTAAGAAGGTTGTGTCAAATCTGGTCTGATTTGCTGGCTGGGTAGTCTCATTTTTACAAAATAAAGAGAATTGTACTAGATTTCTAAGGGGATCATCCTTTCAATAGCAAACATCCTCTTGTGATTCTTTGAAATAGGGAAGTCAGGCGAAGAAACTGATTGTGGTTTGGAACATGATGAAATTAAGGTGATGGGGTCATCCAAAATGAAGTATCTAGCAAGTTGAAAATGTGATATTGAGGCTTTAGAAAGGGATTTAAATGGAAGATACAGGCTTAAGACTCATCAGGATATAAATATGGCCAGGTGAAGTGGCTCATGCCTGTAATCCTAGCACTTTGGGAGGCTGAGGCAGAAGGATCACTTGAAGTCAGAAGTTCAAGGTCAGGCTGGGCAACACAGTAAGACCGTGTCTCCACAAAAGATAAATAAATTAAAAAGCCGTTTTTCTTAATTTATGCATTTATTTTTGAGACAGAGTCTTGTTCTGTTGCCCAGGCTGGAGTGCAGTGGCACAATCTCGGCTCACTGCAACCTCTGCCTCCCAGGTTCAAGCGATTCTCCTGCCTCAGCCTCCTGAGTAGCTGAGATTACAGGCATGTGCTATCACGTCTGGCTAATTTTTGTGTTTTTAGTAGAGATGAGGTTTCACCATGCTGGCCAGGCTGGTTTCGAACTCCTGACCTTAGGTGATCCGCCCACCTCAGCATCCCAAAGTGCTGGGATTCCAAGTGTGAGCCACCGCACTGGGCCCTAAAAAGCTGTTATCTTGATACTGGGAAGCTGAGGCTGGAGGATCACTTGGGGCTATACCCGTGATTAAGGCCCAGAATACCAAGCTAAGAGAAAGAGAAAGGACCAGGAAAGTAAAGGACAGAGCTCAAAAGAGCGATGAGATTAGAATTGGAAAGGACCTCTGATGGCTTTTTCCCTTTTGCATCTCCGCCACCCTGATTTTGCAGCCTTCAGGGATCCTCTGCTGGGTTGCAGGCTATCTTAGCGGGCTGTACAGGCCAGAAGTAAGCTCCCTCTGAGAACATTCTGGTATGCTCTGGAGCAAACTCTAAAACTTAACTTTAGGTGTAACATAAGCCCTGTAACAAAGTCAGCTCTACTCTCTTCTTCATCTCGCTTGCTTTGAGCAATTCTGATGCTCCCCAAAATTCAAATTTGAATTGGCCAATAGGCAACGGAAATAGTAATGTAAATAGCAATTTACTGACCCAATGTAAGATATTGTGATTACTCATAGGCACTGTACTAGGGGATGGGGATATTGTCATCCCCTCCCCAACACCAAAATTCATGTTCTTGCAGAACTGTGAAGGTGACCTTATTCGGAAATAGGGTCTTCGCAGATGTAATCAAGTTAAGATGAGGTCATACTGGATTAGGACGTGCCCAAATTCAATCACCGATGTCCCAAGAAGAGGGAAATTTGAACACAGACACACACAGAGGGAAAACATCCATGTGAAGACAGAGGTAGAGATCGGGGTTATGCTACCACAAAACAAGGAACAACGAAAGACTGCTGGCAACCACCAGAAACCAGAGGAGGAAGGGAAGGATTCTTCCCTAGAGGGAAGCATGGGAACTTGGCCCTGTGGACACCTTGATTTCAGACTTGTAGCCTCCAGAACCACGAGAAAATAAATTTCTCTCTCTCATTTTTTTTTTTTTGAGATAAGAGTCTGGCTTTGTGGCCCAGGCTGGAGTGCAGCCACGTAATCTCTGCTAACTGCAACCTCTGCCTCCTGGGTTCAAGTGATTCTCATGCCTCAGCCCTGCCCCTGACTGTGTAGATGGGACTATAGCCCCACATCACCACGCCCAGCTAATTTTTGTATTATTAGTAGAGATGAGGTTTCGCCATGTTGGCCCGGCTGGTATTGAACTCCTGGCCTCCTGCCTTGGCCTCCCAGAGTGCTGGGATTACAGGTGTGAGCCACCATGCCCTGCCAGTTTCCCATGAAGTTTGTGGTAATGTATGACAGGCCTTGGAATCTAATATAAGAACCATGTTCCTCATAAAATATCTCCCACAAGAAATATATATATATATATTTTTAGCGTTTAAAATGAATTTTATTGTTTGAATTTTACAAGTAGTCTTTAGAGGTCTCAAACAAGAACTCTGTTGCAAAACTCTAATAAATAGCTTGCCCCAAGTTCCCAAACAAAGTATTTTTTATCTGGGGCAGCTAATTAGCATGAAGATTGGGCTGCAAAAGCATCTAAGGTTGTACCAAGAAGCTTGTTGGCCATGTGCGGTGGCTGACACCTGTAATCCTAAGCTCTTTGGGAGTCTGAGGCAGGTGGATTCGTTGAGGCCAGTAGTTCAAGACTAGCCTGGCCAACATGGCAAAACCTCGTTTCTATTATAAACTTTTATAAATAAATTTTTAAAAAGCTAGTGCTTGTCTTTGACCAAACTTTCTTTTTTTTTTTTTTTTTGAGACAGAGTTTCGCTCTTGTTACCCAGGCTGGAGTGCAATGGCGCGATCTCGGCTCACCGCAACCTCTGCCTCCTGGGTTCAGGCAATCCTCCTGCCTCACCCTCTCGAGTAGCTGGGACTACAGACACGTGCCACCACGCCCAGCCAATTTTCTTCCTTTTAGTAGAGACGGGGTTTCTCTGTATTGGTCAGGCTGGTCTCAAACTCCCAACCTCAGGTGATCCACTCACCTCGGCCTTCCCAAAGTGTTGGTATTACAGGTGTGAGCCACCACGTCCAGCCAAATTTCTTTCTTTTTAAAAATAAATTTTAAATGTGTTATTTAAGGTATACATAGGCTAGCAAATACTATTGAATAAATACTTATGGGTCATCACTGAGATTTTCCTCCCTATCTTTTTGCACTCCCCCGACTTTCTCCTTTCCTGCCATCTTACTGTGCCCATCCTACCCTATGTATTGCTCTCAATTTCCTAAAGAAGGTGAGGTAGTTGCAGAAAGCCTAACTACATATCTGCCCTTAAGGTATAACTCACACACACTGTGGGTGAGAATTAAATGACTAACTGTGGGCTTTCAGTAAGGCAGGTAAGGAATTATTACTCTCCATGTAATTTGAGTATCCCTGGTATCTCATTTCTGCATTTTAGATATGCTCTTCCAGGCTGAACTTATTTTGGCATTTTTGCAAAAACCATAATTTCTTTGCCCGTAATAATCTGTAACGCATGAAGCATGTTGGAGATGGGATTCTGCATCCATCACCTCTAGACATATACATACATTGTAAGTGAGAGACTTTTTTTTAGCCTCCCTTCCAGAACACAGTGAGCTACTTCCCCTCTGGCCTCACAGAAAGGGGAGAGGAGTCAGAGCCAATACCTAGGCATGAGTACAATTAGCTTTCCTGACTCCCTTTGGCCTTCTTTTGTCTCTTTTTTACCCTGCAAAGCTTCTCATTAGAGGGTTTTATGTCGTTTTTAAAAGAAATACTTATTATCTCCTGGTCATAGACTTCAATTTCCCAATTTTCCCTTGAACTTAATGTCTCCAATTAGGATTTCAAGTTACAGAAATATCTTTCAGGACCTATTTTTAGTATAATTTAGAGTTCAGAAGATCACTAGGGAGACAAACAAAGCTACAAATAAAATAGCCTAAGGTATTTTTAAAAATAATGTTCCCATTCTCTTTTGGTAGGACTAATAGAATTACGATGAATGGAAAGGGTCCTGTGTTTTTTTTCACTTCTCCTCATTTGTTTTGGACCACAGGCTCCATTCTGATTTAGGAGTCTTTCCTGCTCAGCATTTCAGTGATAATTCTCCCCGTGGTCTATAGGATCCCTGTTCTCCATGTTTCTATAGCAACAGTCCTGTGTTGCTTGGCTAGAAGCAATTTTCTGCTGCTATGGTGAAGCTCCATTTTTCCATTCCTTTCTCCCTAGTTGCCTTGGTAACGAGTCTCTTCATCTTCTGGTCTCTTGGTGGTAAATTCCACCCCCATTCTTTTTTCTCTTTCTAGTAATAGTCACCTGGTCATGACTTGGACAGTGCTATCCCATCTGTGAGTGAGCATACTCTGTCATGGTCAGATTGTCATCATGAAATCAGCCTCCCTTTTCCTTTAATTGCATCATTTCTCTGGCCTGCCATCTTTCTGCTGGTTGTCATGGTAACCATACCCTCTGAAAGTCTCTAGGCAAAGGTTCTACAGTTAACAACCATCATGTGAGAGTGTCTGCCAATATACGGTCATGCATCTCCATTTTAAACCCAGCCCCAGGTGGGTACCACAAATTGGAGAGAACTGGGCTTTTGATCAAAGCAGGCTGGATTGAGAAAAGGAGGTACAGGGGACCCAGAACTGGGAACTGGTATGCTACAGACAATCTAGGTGGCAACAAGGTTCAGGCTGGGTCTGCAAGAGTGGTCGTTATGCCAATGGTGACTCAAGTGATTGAGAACTGTATTAGCAGTCATTCCAGCAGGCCTGCCAAATGCTTGAAACTTGCAAGGGTCACTCCTTTGGCCCAGGGGATCCTGGTGATATGACCTGAGAGTTAGACAGAGCCAATCTCAGTGAAAAAGCAATTAGAATTCTAAAATTGGCTAACAAGGGGTTAGTAGAATAGTTATTTAGGCACCTTTACACATTACTGAAAATTTATCTGCCCTTAGGCTGCTGCTTTTACCTCTTCAGAGAGGCAGATGGGGTGTTACCATTATAATAATACAAAGTATTCAATAAATGGTGGGTGTTATGTTCCAGGGCATTGTAGCAGGCACTTTTCAGACATTACTTCATTTTCTCCTTATGGCAATCTTGAGATGAATTTAAAGATAAGAACACTGAGGTTAAGAGGTAAAGTTAGGCCAGGAGTGCTGGCTCACTCCTGTAATCCCCGCAGTTTAGGAGGCCCAGGCAGGAGGATCACTTCAGCCCAAGAGTCGGACACCAGCCTGGGCAACATAGTGAGACTTCATCTCACAAAAAGAAAAAAAAAAAGTGGGTGTGGTGGTATGGGTCTGCAGTCCCAGCTGGGCTGGGGTGATGGGGTGCTGAGGTGGGAGGACTGTTTGAGCTCATGAGGTCAAGGCTGCAGTGAGCTGTGAGATTGCACCACTGCACTGCAGCCTGGGCAATAGAGCAAGAACCTGTATTAAAAAAAAAAAAAAAAAAAAAGAGGTGAAGTTAATGAAGGCCACAGAGCTGGGATTTGAACCCAGCTCTATATTACTCCAAAGCCCTTTCTTAAAATGATGTGATCTCTGGAATTTTGGCCCTCTCTGGTCCTAATTTTTTCCACCTCCATTTTAACCTGAAGGTTGCTACAACTTTAATCCTTTTTTTTTTTTTTTTTTGAGGGTGTTTCGCTCTTGTTGCCCAGGCTGGAGTACAATGGTATGGTCTTGGCTCACTACAACCTCCACCTCCTGGGTTCAAGTGATTCTCCTGCCTCAGCCTCCCAAGTAGCTGGGATTACAGGCATGCATCATCACGACCAGCTAATTTTGTATTTTTAGTAGAGACAGAGTTTCACCCATGTTAGTCAGGTTGGTCTGGAACTGCCAACCTCAGGTGATATGACCACCTCAGCCTCCCAAAGTGCTGGGATTACAGGCGTGAGCCAGACTGTCCAGCCAAGTTTAATGATCCTTTCTACCTGCCTTCCTTTTCCTCTTCCTATTTTGCAGATTATAGTTTACTTGTTTTTCTCTGTTCTCACCCCACCTGTTGCATTCTTTGGCCAATGAGATGAAACGGTTTGCCTTTTGTGTGTGTGTGTGTGAGAGTTCTGCTCTTGTTGCCCGAATTGGAGTGCAATGGTGCAATCTCGGCTCACTGCAACCTCCGCCTCCCGGGTTCAGGCGATTCTCGTGCCTCAGCCTCCCAAGCAACTGGGATTACAGGTATGCGCCCCCACGCCTGGCTAATTTTTGTATTTCTAGTAGAGACGGGATTTCCCCATGTTGGTCAGGCTGGTCTTGAATTCCTAACCTTAGGTGATCCACCATCCTCCCCTCCCAATATGCTGGGATTACAGATTTGAGCCACTGCGCCGGGCCAAAGGTTTGCCTTCTGATTGAATATGAGGTTGTACTATGGTATGAAAATATTAGAGCAGTTGCCCTGGCCTGAGAACTGGGCAAATCTCATTCTGGAGAATGCCACACCTCTGAGCTCACTGCCTCGGGCACTAGACCGGCAAGTCATTCTCCTCTTCATTTAACAAGTACTGGGTGTCTATTCGGTACCAGGTACTGGGCTAGGCACTGGAGATACAGCAATGATCTAGGCAGAATTTGTCCCAAGATGTCAGACAAAAAGCGAGATACCTATTTATAATTTTATATTGTAATAAGTGCTATGAATAAAAATAATTGAGTGCTGTGAAAGAATAATAAGGACAGATCTATTTAGATAGGGTTGCTAGATGTACCATTTAAGACGGAAGGTAGTGGCGGCTCTGACACCACCTAGTTGAGTGCAGTCATGTCGCCCGGCTGCTGCCGCTCCCTCACCCCTAAGTAACCTTGCCGCAAAGCCTCAGATCCGCGCAGGCGCACAGACGGTTGCCATGGGGACAGCTGTCCGGCGCAAGCGCAGACGGCCATAAGATGGCGTCCGTGGCGGCTGCCCGAGCAGTTCCTGTGGGCCGTGGGCTCCGGGACCTGCAACGAACCCTACCTCTTGTAGTGATTCTTGGGGCCACGGGCACCGGCAAATCCACGCTGGCATTGCAGCTAGGCCAGCGGCTTGGTGGTGAGATCGTCAGCGCTGACTCCATGCAGGTATGGCAGTGCGGTTGGCCCGGGCGCTGGGAACCTCAGAGGCCTTTTGGACACCCTGTGGCAAAGGTCTAAAAGGGTGAACCCGAGGCTTGTAGGGGTGTAGGGGTTAAGTAAAGGGAGCCCATACTTACTAGGCGCCCGCCGCATGCCAGGCACAGTGCCAGATGTTTCCCTTTCATCTCATTAACTTCTCACGACGTTACTTTTTGGTAGGTTCTATTACCTCCTTTTATGGAGAAGGGAGTTGGGGCTTAGGGAGGTGAAATGACTCCATGTCACATCGCGAATAAGTGGAAGACATGGTATTTGAACCTACAAGATCGTTATATAGGCATCCAGTAAATATCTTTTGAATGAAAAATATTTCAGCGCTTTTGTTATAACTCTAACCCTAGCCCAGCGAGATCAGGATAAATTGGATACCGCCTATGGTGTCTGCTGGGGGAGTGGAATAGGGTTGACAGTCAGGAGACCTGGATTCTAGTCCCGAATCTGTCATTGGCCATGCAACTTCGAATCAACAATGTCGTTTATTTGGACGTTATTTTATGTGACTGTGAAGTGAGAAAATGTCACCTACCGCACAAGGTTATAGTGCTTGATAAATGAGATCTTGAGCGTAAGGAACGTTAATTTGTGAGCAGCACATATGGTACTTGAATGAAAAATATCCAAGAATGGTGTAATAATAGATCTTTGGTCTGATACTTCAGAGACTTGAGTAATGAGAGTTTCAGTAAGATGGAGTTACACTGATGACATCTAAGTCCATGCCAATATTTATGTTCTATATTTATTTTTATTTTTGAGACAGAGTTTTGCTCTTGTGGCCTAGGCTGGAGTGCAGTGGTGCAATCTTGGCTCACTGCGGCCTCTACCTCCTGAGTTCAAGGATTCTCCTGCCTCAGCCTCCCAAGTAACTGGGATTACAAGCATGCACCACCACACCTGGCTAATTTTTGTATTTTTAGTAGAGATGGGGATTCACCATGTGGGCCAGGCTGGTCTTGAACTCCTGGTCTCAAGTTATTCACCTCACCCAGTACTTTGGGATTACAGGCGTGAGCCACCGTACCCGGCTCTTGTTCTATAATTTCTATACTTCTGGGTTGGTTTGGTGTTAGTGGGAATGAAGGGGAAGAGAGAGATGTAATATTTTGAAAGTGTCATCAATAGGAGTTGGGTAGTCGGGGAAGAAAGTGATTCCCACAGTGTGAGTCTAGATTCAGGTTTACATGTCTGGGAGAGTATGGTGAACCTGGAAGTCAGAGAGATCTTGCAGGGCACGTGGGAGTGGCAACAGGACATCCAAAGGGGATGTCTAGTTGGTGGATGTGTGGAGAATGGCACAGAAGTGAATCTACTTCAGGACACTTTTTCCCTCTACTTAGTGGAACCTCTGTGCCTACATAACCACGTGGCTTGCTCCCCTCTTTGTTCAGGTCTTTACTCATGTCACCATATTAAGGCCTCTGACTGCCTCTCCCCATAAACCACGCATAGTTCCTGTCAAGAAAGTGTTCTCAATAATTTTCCATCTTTTTTTTTTTTTTTTTTTTTTTTTTTGAGACAGAGTCTCACTCTGTCACCCAGGCTGGAGTGCAGTGGTGTGATCTCCGGCTCATTGCAACCTCTGCCTCCCTGGTTCAAGCAATTCTCCTGCCTCAGTCTCCCAAATAGCTGGGATTACAGGCACCCACCCCACATCCAGTTTTGTATTTTTAATAGAGATGGAATTTTGCCTTGTTGGCCAGACTTGTCTGGAACTCCTGACAGGTGATCCACCTGCCCCAGCCTCCCAAAGTGCTGGGATTACACACGTGAGCCACTGTGGGCCTTACATCTATTTTTAAGTAAGTTACTGGGTTCTGGCAGGGAGGGTTGGATACAGCTCTATAATAGCTATTAGGTCTTTTTACTCATTCTAGCTGTGTACCATAGAAACGTTTGTTTCTTTTTTTTCTTTCTTTTTTTGAGACAGTCTCCTTCTGTCACCTAGGCTGGAGTGCAGTGGCATAATCTTGGCTCCCTGCCACCTCCACCTCCTAGGTTTAAACGATTTTTGTGCCTTAGCCTCCCAAGTAGCTAGGATTACAGGTGCGTGCCACCATGCCTGGCTATTTTTTTTTGTATTTTTAGTAGAGATGGGGTTTTGCCATGTTGGCCAGGCTGGTCGTGAACCCCTGGCCTCTTGCCTCGGTCTCCCAAAGTGCTGGGATTACAGGTATGAGTCACAGTGCCTGGCCTTCAGCTTGTGTTTGTTTTGTTTTGAGACGTTGTTTCGCTCTTGTTGCTCAGGCTGGAGTGCAATGGCTCAATCTCAGCTCACTGCAACCTCTGCCTCCCGGGTTCAAGCGATTCTCCTGTCTCAGCCTCCCGGGTTCAGGCATGCACCACCACAATTGGCTAATTCTGTATTTTTTTTTTTTTTTCAGTAGAGACATGGTTTCTCCATGTTGGTCAGGTTGGTCTGGAACTCCTGACCTCAGGTGATCTGCCGGCCTTGGCCTCCCAAAGTGCTGGGATTATAGGCATGAGCTACCACGCTCAGACTGTATGTGGTTTTTTTTTTTTTTGAGACTGTGTCTCGCTCTGTTGCCCAGGCTAGAGTGCAGTGGCACGATCTCAGCTCACTGCATCCTCTGCCTCCCGGGTTCAAGCGATTCTCCTGCCTCAGCCTCATGAGTAGCTGGGATTGCAGGTGCTTGCCACCATGCCCAGCTAAATTTTATATTTTTAGTATAGACAGGGTTTTACCATATTGGCCAGGTTGGTCTTGAACTCCTGACCTGGTAATTTGCCTGCCTCGGCCTCCCAAAGTGCTGGGATTACAAACATGAGTCACTGCACCTGGCCTTCTTTTTTTTTTTTTTTTTGAGACGAAGTCTTGCTCTGTTGCCACGCTGGAGTGCAGTGGTATAGTCTTGACTCACTGCGACCTCTGCCTCTCGGGTTCAAGTGATTCTCCTGCCTCAGCCTCCCAAGTAGCTGGGACTACAGGCGTGTGCCACCACACCCGACTAAGTTTTTGTATTTTCAACAGAGACAGGGTTTCATCATGTTAGCTAGGATGGTTTTCATCTCCTGACCTCATGATCCCCGTGCCTCGGGCTCCCAAAGTGCCAGGATTACAGGAGTGAGCCATTGCACCGGCTGGGAGTTTTTAACTTGTATGCCACTCATCCTTCATAGGAGTGTGCTACATTCTGATCAGGATATAAGATATATTTTAGGATTCATATTGTAAATCACAGTGTTAATTCATAGTGGTATCTGTCAAGTGGAGTGTTTAGCTGACTGAAAGCCACCTGATGCACTCTTTGGAGATAAAATTTGCCCCAGCTAAGAGATATTAATAGGATCTAATGCCAAGTTGGTACCAAAGACAGTGTCTATTGGAACAAAGGGTAAACTTGGACTTGTGGAGAGCCTAGACAGAACAGTAAACTTCTTTGTTGTAACAGACCAAAGGGTGACCAAATAGAAAGTGTGATGATTAGAAAGCCTTTTCAAGTTTCCAAATTGGGTTTTTTACAACCAGTATTTGCATTTTAATAATTCCTTTTGGTGTCCTGCTAAAAATTTTGTATTTAGAAGTATACCAGTAACTCAAAAACTATTGTACAACATTATCTTAAATGTTAAATTATCTCACACCTCATACTGCTTTTGTCACCCCTTTGTCCTACTTTAAACTGTAGGGTCATCCCCAGAGCAACACCTATAGCACCTATAGGGCAGTTCCTATCCAGAGAAAGTATTTGTTTTTGTAAACATTGAATAAGTGCTTTAAACTCTTGAGGTAAAACTACAATGGGGTTGTTAAAGGTATTGTGTCTAGAGCAATAATTTCTTCATGTAGCCTGATATGCAGTGACTTGCTTCTCTAGCCATCTGGCATCTGAAGGTCCTGCCTGTCCTCTTGATTCCCAGTATTTTTTTTTTCTTTTTTTTCTTATGACACAGCCCCAGGAGGTCCTAAAAACATGTGCCCTCCCTTATGCATGGATTCTTATGCATGGCATTTGTGGACTGGGAAATCATAACTACTTTCTGAGGGAATTACCTGCTTTGGGATTTCTCTTAGGTTTTGCTGAGGATTTCTATGTGGCAGTTCTGACAGAAGTGAGAAACAACATTTGTGCTTTATTTGCTGAGTCTTCTGAATGGTGGTTGTTTCACAAATTATAGAAATAAAAATATTCTCATTCCATTGTAAAAGTCTGAATTCAAGGAGGGACAGGTAATATGATCCGGGTTTTCCAGGATGGAAAAACTGGAGGTACAGAAAGATTAAAGAGCTGTCTAGAGATCACACTGCAAGACACTGGGAATTGGATCTGGGTCTTCTAACTCATTTGTAGAGTCTGATATATTTCGGGAAGATGATACCGAAGGTCTTCTTTTCAGTCTGTCTTTTTCTTGGCATGTAAATTCAAGGTACAATGCGAGGCCTTCAGTGACTGGATGAAACATTGTACTGAGAAAATTGAAGGCCCTTGCCAAACATGTACAATAATGGCCTGGAAATACAAACTACCAACTATATGTTAAGAGAAAAAAAAAAAAGTGTTCTGTTTGGGTTTATAGAGAGGAAGTGTCTCTAATGCCTCAGTTCTTCAAGTCCTGTGGAAAAGCATTAGCTGTACATAGGAACACAGTTCCTTTTGTGTTTGTTTAAACCTACAAGAGGAAAAACAAATGATTCTTGGCAGTCTGACTAGTAAGCAAGCAGAGTATGTTTCATCTTATCTAATAGATGTGGAGCTCCTTGTTCTTCCTTTTTTTTCTTTTTTTGGAGACGGAGTCTTGGTCTTGTCACCGAGGCTAGAGTACAATGGCGCGATCTCGGCTGACTACAGCCTCTGTGTATTGGGTTCAACTGATTCTCCTGCCTCAGCCTCCCAAGTAGCTGGGATTACAGGCTCCTGCCACCACACCCAGCTAATTTTTGTATTTTTAGTGGAGACGGGGTTTTACCTTGTTGGCCAGGCTGGTCTCGAGCTCCCGACCTCACGATCCGCCCACCTCGGCCTCCCAAAGTGTTGGGATAATAGGCGTGAACCACTACACTTGCCTTCTTAAAAAAAAAAAAAAAAAATAGAAATGGGGTCTCACTATGTTGCCCAGGCTGGTCTTGAACTCTTGACCCCAAGCGATCCTCCTGCATTGGCTTCCCAAAGTGCTAGAATTACAGTCATGAGCTATCCCACCTGGCCTCTGTATTCTTTCTGTCTGCTTTGGGCCATACTGTAGGAGCAGTGTTTGTACCGAAAGACTGTCTGATCAAGGGAGATATGGGATGCTTTTGGGTTGGGGAGATATGAAAAGAGAGATGGAATGGTGGATGACAGTGGCTTAATAAAATGTGAAATAAAAGGCTTGAAGACCTGTTCACCAGAAGAAATGGGGTCTGTCTGGAGGCTATGTGCCACAACTGACAAAGGCGGTCTTTTAAAAGGACGAAGACTTACAAGAGGCTAAAAAGGAAATCTCAAAATTTTCAACTCATCATATATATATATATAATTTGTAGGTCCCTTGGTTCAGCTTTATTGTAAGTGAATTTTGTTTTCTTTTGTCTACAATATTAAGCTGTGTGCATTGTACATATGTGGTCACGTTTTTGCAGCAACAGGGAGAATTTGGAGTCAAATCTGTGTTCTATAACAAAGGAGAAGTAACTACTGGCCAAATGGGAAATCATAGGAGAGCACAAATGAGGCTTACAGATTCAGATTCATGAGGATGAGTGCTACCCTGTTTCACCCTGGGGCAGGGTGTCGAAGCAGCTCCACTTCAAGAAGAAATACGTATTTGAGGAGTAAAAGTTACTTGGAATATATAGGAATTCACATATGTGCTCCAGTGTGATTTAATGGAATTGGCTTTGTTTTTTTGTGTACTTTTGAATTCCTTAGAAACTTGAGTCAGACCAGGATCCTGTTTGCCTCTTGATATCTTTGGGGCTCTGCTTGTGAGCAGCAAGCAGCCTCCCTGCTCTTCCCTCGTTGTGGCAGCCAGAGTTAAAGCCCTCACTACTGTACCATGAATGATCATAATAACTATACTGCTGAAGATAATAGCAAAAAATATATATGTCAGGCACTCTCCTAAAAGTTTGACAAATATTATCTAATATTTTCACCACAACCTTTTGATATGTGTGCTGTTATTGTCTCATTCCTACCCAAAATTACTTTCTTGAACCCTATCTCCATACTGTTTTATACTTTTCCCTCTAAGTCCTATTTATTTATTCATTCATCCTCCATCCCATTCTTTTCCTCTGTACCACGGTGTACATTTTATCAAGCAGAGAAGTGGGAAGAACAATATTACTGACAAAAGAATACTATGGGCAAAGTAAAGAAAGTGCATGATATGTTTTCAAAGAATGACCAGCGACTATCTGGCATAGAGGGTACGTGAGGGACAGTAGGAGGAGGTAAAATGAAAAATCTGGATCCTGGGAACAAATTTTTGAGGCCCTCAAAAGTCATGCCATGAAGTTTGAGGTTTTAAAGAGGGAAGTACTATGCAACTGAATTGTCCATTTAAAAATGAACAATTCAGTTGCATAGTACAATCACAATGTAGTACAGCCACCACATCTATTTGGTTGCAAAATAGTTAATCACCCCAAAATAAAATCCCATATCCATTAAGCGGTTACTCACCATTTCTCTTTCCAGGCATCCCTGGAAACCTCCAGTCTGCTGTCTCTATAGATTTACCTAGTCTGAGTTATTTCATATAAATGAGACACACACACACACACACACACACACAAACAGAGAGAGAGAGAGAGAGAGAGAGAGAGAACACCAGTGTACATGTTTGTTTTAGTACCTGTTCTGAATTATTTGGGGTATATACCAGGGAGTGGAATTGCTAGATCATGTGGTAATTCTGTATTTAACTGTTTAAGGAACTGCCATAGTGTTTTTCACAGTGGCTATACCTATTTACATTCCCACCAGCAAAGTACAAGGGTACCAGATTTCTCCCTATCGATTCTAACACTTATTATTTTCCTTTTTAAAAAATTATAGTCATCCTAGTGGGTATGAAAGTGGCATCTTACTGTGGTTTTGATTTATATTTCCCTAGTGGCTAATGATTTTGAACGTTTTTTGGTGTGTTTGTTGGCCATTTGTATCTTCTTTGGAAAAATATCTGTTCAAAGTCCTTTGTTCATTTTACATTTGAGTTGTTTTTTGTTGATGAGTTGCACACATTATATTTTGGAACATATTGCCATACTACTTTGGACAAACTTTATACCAGTAATATGTCTGTTTCACCTCACATTTGCAGTTCTGTGTATTCCCTGTCTTTTTCATTCATGTCACTCTGGTAAATAACAAATGGATTTCATTTTAATTACATTTCCGAGGGTGGTTAATTATCTTTTCAAGGACGTATTGGCCTTTGGTGTTTCTCCTTAATTTTATTTTTGTAGGGATGTTGTCCCTCTGTTTCCAGGGCTGGTCTTGAACTCTTGGCCTCAGATGATCCTCATACCTCAGCCTCACAAAGCACTGGGATTACAGATGTGAGCCACTTTACCCAGTATGGCCACCAGTGTTTGTCTTTTTTGAGTTTTCTGTTTGTTACACCTTTTATTTATTTTTTCTTTGAGACAGGGTCTTACTCTGTTGCCCAGGCTAGAGGGCAGTGGTGCAGTCTCTGCTCACTGCCGTCTCCACCTCCAGGGCTCAAGCGATCCTTCCACCTCAGCCTACTGAGTAGCTAGGACCACAGTCCCAGGTGCGCCACCTACACCTAACTAATTTTGTTTGTTTGCTTTTGTAGAGACGGGGTTTTGCCGTGTCGCCCAGGCTGGTCTTCAGCTCCTAAGCTCAAGCCATCTGCCTGCCTTTGCCTCCCAAAGTGTTGGGATTATAGGCATGGGACACCATTCTTGGCCAGCCATTAAAAAAAAAATACTATACTAGATAGAGAGAGATATCTCACTGTTGCCCAGATTGGTCTCAAACTCCTGAGTATGAGCAATCTTCTCACATCAACCTCCCAAAGTGTTAGGATTATAGGCATGAGCCACCACACCCGGCCTGCAAATAGTTTTTTAACACTCTTTTTGAAAGAGTTCATGTCTGCCAGGTGTGATGGCTCATGCCTGCAACCCTAACACTTTGGGAGGCTGAGGTGAGTGGATCACTTTGAGCCCAGGAGTTAGAGACCAGCCTGAGCAACGTGACAAAATTCCATCTCTGTAAAAAATTTAAAAAACAACCTTGGCCTGCTGGTGCACACCTGTGGTCCCAGCTACTTGGGAGGCTGAGATGCGAGAATCGCTTGAGCCTGGAAAGTTACTGCAGTCAGCTAAGACTGCACCACCACGCTCCAGCCTGGGCAGCAGAGCACAGCCCTGTCTCTTAAAAAACAGGAAAAAAAAAAAAAAAAAAAAAAGAAAAACATTATTACAAGTACTGTGTTAGGTAATGAGAAGTAAACCAATAAAAGAAAAAGGAAAGGAAATTGGGTAGCTAACCAAACATATCCAGACCTAAGTATGCCTGGATAACACAGGACCCCACAGTTAACCTGCTGTTACCTATAAGTATGTAGGGAAGAGCAACAGGGACAATAAAGGCATGGGTGTGTATTCATTTATACTAGCAACACTAGCAACTAGTGACTTTTTTTTTCTGAGATGGTATGTTGCTCCATCAACCTCATAAAGTGATCCTTCCACCTCAGCCTACCAAATAGCTGGGACTACAAGCGTGTGCCACCACACCCATGCTCAGCTAATTTTAAAATTTTTTATTCCCATGTTGTCCAGGCTGGTCTCGAACTCCTGAGCTGAAGTGATCACTCCCTACTTAGTGCTTATCTACCTGGCATCATTCTAAACATTTTGCATGCACTAACACTAATGTTCAAATAACCTCAAAAGGAGTGTAGGTGCTTGTATTATCCTCATTTTACAGATGGGGACACTTGAAGCAACAAAAAATTAGATATTTAAATAATCTGCTAAGTGAAGGCCACCGCTGGATGGCAGAGGCAAAATTTGAACCTAGATGGTCCACTCCATGATACTCTATTGTCTCCTCCTAACTTAGACATGGACCTCCAAATACTGGAGTACCTCAGCTCTCATATGCTATTTTAGGTATCTTGAGATAAAATATCACTGAAATCATCAAAGATGGGCCAATCTTGAGGCTGTAAAGATGGCCAAAGAATAGAAACTTCATTATGAACCTTACTTTCTCTCTTAAGCCCTTTGTTTTTGTGTCAGCATTATGGTCACATGGCGTTTTCTGTGTATATTTGTAGCTTTCTCTCATAAGAACCTTGAAGGGGTTCAGTGTGTGGTAGCTGTCTTTTCCTCAGTTTCTGGAATTTAATTTCACCTCAGTAGGAATTCATTACTTAAAGCAAACAAACACACCAGAGTCAAATGGGGATAAAAGTAGGTTTCTGCTGCCTTCTACTAGTAGGAGGCAGCAAAAATAGCTTGGGTTATAGGCAGAGCATCCTGGCATTAGTCCTGTCTCTGCTTCCAGCCAGTTACATGGTCAGGGGAGCCTCAGTATTCTCAAATATACAATTTTGGGTGTTTGGACTGGATGGATGTTCTGAATTTCCTTATGCCCGTGCTTCTCCAGTGTTTGTTTGCAGGTGAACTTCCAAGCAGCCTCTGCAGAAGCTCTATGTTGCAGTTTCTCATGTTTTAACTTAAAAATACGTGCCAATTTTGCATTCTCTGCCCTAATGTTTGTTTAGATGTAAAAATGTTTCAATTTTTTAAAACTACTTAGTAAGACTGATGCTTCAGAAGAATGTACCACATGCATATTATACACATCTCAGTTTGAAAACTGTAGCCTTATATGATTCTGATTTCTTTTCCCTTAAAGAGAAGAGCCATAGGAAAGAATAAAAGCCATGCTCTGCACTCTAAATTCCAAACCATGAGTCTCACTACACTTACTCAACAAATCAGGCACAGGTTCTTCTGCTTTTTTTTTTTTTAATTAATTTTTTTTCTTTTTTTTATAGACGGCCTTTCACCATGTTGGTCAGGCTGGTCTTGAACTCCCAGCCTCAGGTGATCTGCCCTCCATGGCCTCCAAAGTGCTTGGATTACAGGCGTGAGCCACCACGCCCAGCCAGTTCTTCTGCTTTTTTATTTTGTTTTATTTTTTTGAGACAGTGTCTTGCCTTGTCATTCAGGCTGGAGGGCAGTGGTGCAATCATGGCTCACAGCAGCTCTGACCTCCTGGCTCAAGCAGTCCTCCCACCTGAGTCTCCTGAGTAGCTAGAACTATAGCATGTGCCACCACGGCTAGCTGACTAAAATTGCCTTGGCCTCCCAAAGTGTTGGGATTACAGGTGTGAGCCATTGTGCCTGGCCTTTCCTGCTTTCTGAGCATCTTAATCTGTCCAATTTATTCAGCATGTCTACAGTTGAATTTCTGCCACAGTTAAAAAGAATAATGGCCTTGATGTTCCTACAGCAAACTTATTAGTCTTAACCTACTGAAGTTGTTTTTAAAAACGTTATTTTTGGCTGGGCATGGTGGCTCACACCTGTAATCCCAGCACTTTGGAGGCTGAGGGGGGTGGATCATGAGATCAGGAGTTCGAGACCAGCCTGGCTAATATGGTGAAACCCCATCTCTACTACAAATACAAAATTAGCTGGACATGGTGGCTCGTGCCTGTAGTCCCAGCTACTCGAGAGGCTGAGGCAGAAGAATTGCTTGAACCTGGGAGGCGGAGGTTGCAGTGAGCCAAAATCACGCCACTGCACTCCAGCCTGGGAAACAGAGACTCCGTCTAAAAAAAAAAAAGAACTAGAAGAGATGTTAGATGTGAGAAACTTGAGGTTCCAGAAGAGAAATGTGACCTTCTTTCCCTCCTTCCTTCCCTCCCTCTCTTTCTCTTCTTTCTTTTTCCTCCCTTCTTTCTCTTCCTTCCTTCTTTCCTTCCCTCCCTTTTTCTTTTCTTTTTCCTTTCTTTCTCCTTTCTTTTTCTTCTTTCCTTTCCTTCCTTTTTTTTCTTTTCTTCCTTTCTTTTTTATTTTTTTTTTTTTTAATTTTTCTTTCTTTATTTTTTTTCCTTCCTTTCTTTCTTGTTGTGCTGCCAGGCTGGAGTGTAGCGGTGCAGTTATGGCCCACTGCAGCGCAACCTCTTGAGCTCAAGCAACCCTCCCATCTTAGCCTCCTGAGTAATTGGGACTATGTGCATGCCACCATACCTAATTTATTTATTTATTTATTTTGATAGAGACAGAGTCCTACAATGTTGCCCAGCTGGTCTTGAACTCTGGGCTCAAGTGATCCACCTGCCTAGGCCACCCCATGGTGCTGGGATTATAGGTGTGAGCCACCATGCGTGACGAGAGTCCTTACTGTTAACCACTTTTCCATATATCATGTGCTTCTTGATTATGTCCACTAGACAGTTGAATATACAGGTCTGGCACCACAAAAAGAGAACTAGATTGTGGATATGGTTTTTGGGAGTTATCAGCACAATAATGGTTGTAGAAGCCATGGGTGTCACCCAGAAAAAGTTTATAATACAAAAAGGGCAGGTGGATGCCATAAAGACTGCTATTTCTCAATATTGTTCCCTGATGGGTATTGCTAATAGATCAGTGGCCGGCCTCAGTAAAATAGATGGAAGAAGGTCTAGTGGGATAAGAAGAAAAACCTGGAAAGAATGGTGCCCTTGAAGCCTCAAAGGGGAGTGATTTATGAAGGACAGAGAGCTCAATAGTATCAGATTGTTGCTTTTTCCGTTACTTGTTTTGAGAGCTTAGTAGAAAACTGTTATATTTGGCAGTCAGGTTCAAATGATCTCAGTGAGTTACCCATAGGGCAGTGGAGGGCAGCAAGCAGTGGATGATTATATTGAGCCATAATCCAAGGGTATGGTTTTCAAGGCAGGTGTAATCCATTGAGGCAAGAAAGTGGTTGAAGGACTTTAAGATCTAATTCGAAATGGGAAGGACATGAGTGAAAAGGTGAATGATAGCTTTCGGCCGGAACCGCCAGTAATTCGCCAAAATGACGAACACAAAGGGAAAGAGGAGAGGCACTCGATACACGTTCTCTAGGCCTTTTAGAAAACATGGAGTTGTTCCTTTGGCCACATATATGCGAATCTATAAGAAAGGTGATATTGTAGACATCAAGGGAATGGGTACTGTTCAAAAAGGAATGCCCCACAAATGTTATCATGGCAAAACTGGAAGAGCCTACAATGTTACCCAGCATGCTGTTGGCATTGTTGTAAACAAACAAGTTAAGGGCAGGATTCTTGCCAAGAGAATTAATGTGCGTATTGAGCACATCAAGCACTCTTAAGAGCCGAGGTAGCTTCCTAAAACGTGTGAAGGAAAATGATCAGAAAAGAAAGAAGCCAAAGAGAAAGGTACCTGGGTCCAACTGAAGCGCCAGCCTGCTCCACCCAGAGAAGCACACTTTGTGAGAACCAATGGGAAGGAGCCTGAGCTGCTGGAACCTGTTCCCTATGAATTCATGGCATAATAGGTGTTAAAAAAAATAAAAGACCTCTGGACTGTAAAAAAAAAAAAAAAAAAAAAGAAAAAAAAAGAAAAGGTGAATGATAGCTTGCGGGGAAGGAACCAAACCAGGGGGCAGCTTTCCCTTTTGCTTGTAGACAGCTATACTGGGACATCACAGCCAGCACCCAGAGCTCTGGGATCTGCCCACTGCCACGGACACTGCTGCTGATTAGCACACTCAGGGCCACCCTACAGGAAGGCAGCCCAAAGGGATGGAGCCTTAAAAGGATGGGATCTTTGGCAGTACACTAAAAAAATTGTGGGGAGTATCTGCAAAGTGAAATTTCTTTAGATCAGAGATTCTCAATTTCAGGACTGTTGACATTTTTGGGCCAGATAATTCTTTGTGGTAGGGGCTGAGGGCTAGACCAGTGTGCATCATTGAATGTTTAGCAGCATCCTTGCCCTCTACCCTCTAGATGCTGGTAGCGCTGCCAACTCCAAAGTTGTGACAATCAAAAATGTTTCTTGCTGGGTACAGTGGCTCACACCTATAATCCTAGCACTCTGGGAGACTGAGGCGGGCGGATCACCTGAGGTCAGGAATTCGAGACCAGCTTGGCCAACATACTGAAATCCCATCTCTACTAAAAACACAAAAATAGGCTGTGCGTGATGGTTCACGCCTGTAATCCCAGCACTTTTGGAGGCTGAGGCAGGTGAATCACAAGATTAAGAGTTCAAGACCAACCTGGCCGATATGATGAAACCCCATCTCTACTAAAAATACAAAAATTAGCCAGGTGTGGTGGTGTGTGCCTGTAGTCCTAGCTACTCAGGAGACCGAGGCAGGAGAATCGCTTGAACCTGGGAGGCAGAGATTGCAGTGAGCTGAGATTGCACCACACACTCCAGCCTGGCTCCATCTAAAAAAAAAAAAGAAAGAAAGAAATAGGAAAAAAAAAACCCCACAAAAATTAGCCAGGTGTGGTGGCAGGTGCTTGTAATCCTAGCTACTTGGGGTCTGAGGCAGGAGAATTGCTTGAACTCAGGAGGCCAAGGTTGCAGCAATCCGAGATTACACCACTGCACCCCAGCCTGGGCAGTAGAGCAAGACTCCATCTCAAAAAAAAAAAAAAAAAAAGGCCTGGACATTGCCAGATGTACCCCAGTGAACAAAATCACTTTGAGTTGAGAACCACTGCTCTGGATTCTGCTGGTTTTCCTGTAGGTCTCTGTTGTAGATTTCTTTGTTTTTTGGTTTTTCCGTATCTTTTTTTTTTCCGAGACAGAGTCTTACTCTGTGGCCCAGGCTGGAGTGCAGTGGCACAGTCTTGGTTCACGGCAACCTCCACCTCCCAGGTTCAAGCGATTCTCCTGCCTCAGCCTCCCGAGTAGCTGGGATTACAGGCATGCATCAACACACCTGGCTAACTTTTGTATTCTTAGAAGAGACAGGGTTTCACCATGTTGGCCAGGCTGGTCTCAAACTCTTGACCTCATGATCCACCTGCCTTGGATTCCCAAAGCGCTGGGATTACAGGCATGAGCCACCACGCCCGGCCCCCTGTTTTTTCCATATCTTTGTTGTTGTTGTTTGTGGGGGGGTTTTTTATATCTTTTTTTTTGCTCTGTTGTAGATTTCTTTTACCTTCATTAGTTCCTCTGGGCATTTCAGCTCTGTTGATTTGGAGAGTTCAGGTTATTTCAGCCTTGTACCATTTTTCCAAAATTTATTTTTAGTCTGGAAATAAACCATCAACAGAGATGAAACAAAAAGGTATATTTTTCTATAATACCCAATTAAATGCCTAGAACATTAAATGTTTGATGGTTATAAGCTTTTATATCATGTATCTCCCTTTATTACAGCTATTTGTGCCTAACTTGGACTCTGAAGACTAGCACTCTTTTTTTTTTAAAGAGACAAGGTCTTGCTCTGTTGTCCAGACTGGAGTGCAGCAGCACTTTCTTAGCTCACTCCAGCCTTGGACTCCTGGGCCCAAGCGATCCTCCTGCCTCAGGCTCTCAAGTAGCTGGAAGGCACGTGCCAACACACCTGACTAATTTTTAAATTTTTGGTAGAGATGGAGTCTCACTGTGTTGGCCAGGCTGGTCTTGAACTCCTTATCTCAAATGATCCTCCTACTCAACCTTCTAAAGTGCTGGGATTATAGATGTGAGCCACCATGCCTGGCCATGGGACTTTCTTAATCTTCTTTGTGTAACTAACATCTTGCAGTATACCTAACACATGGTAACCTCTTAATAAATGTTTGCAGAGATAAGTCAGTTATGTTAGATAATTGATGAAGTGGGTTAAACCTGGAATTTTTCAGAATATTTCAGTCATCAGGCCCTACCAAGAAGCCAGTAGTCCCTCAGTATTGTCCAAATATTTTATGTGCAGAGAAAAGCATTTTATTCCAAATCATTTCTTCTGCACAGATCATAGGTATCCTTTGGGAGAGGGGGAAATGGAGCAGAGTGGCATGCTGTCTTTGAAAGATAACACAGATCCTTTTGGCTCTTCCCAGCATTCAGAATGATTGTAGGTAGGGTGATGCTAAAACTAATTGAAGCTGAAAAATAGGGGAAATGTAAGACATTCAGCTACAGATCTCATATGTGAATGTTTTCTAGGCTGGTAATAAAATCATAAGCCTGATTGTGGCATTCACAGCATGGATGTGACCTAAACCTCTGGACCAAATGTGATGTTCACAAACTTGATTGACTTCTGGGTTTGTTTAGATATTTATGCTTGGTGAAAATGTGAAAAATGTTGTGTTTTTGCTTCTTAGCTGTGCAGTATGATTTTAACTGATAAATAAAGGATATCTGTAAAAATACACAATTCATAACTATACAGCTCAATACATTATCAAAAAATTAAAATACCTGTGTAACCACAACTCAACTGAATTTCAGTTCAAGAAATAGAACATTATCAGCTTTCATACTTTTGAACATTTTATTCTATTGCTGCTATTCACTGGTTTCTTATTGTGCCTAAAAGCTATCATCCAAGTCTTTTTTTTTTAATTGTGGTATAACATTGACCATTAACCATTTCAGTGGCTATTTTAGTCCTTTCAGTATTTCAGTGGCATTAAGTACATTCACATTGCTCTGCAATCATTACCACCTTCCATCTCCAATAGGTTTTTATCTTCTTAAAATGAAACTGTACCCATTAAACAATAAATCCCTATTCTCCCCTCTCCCCGGTTTCTGGTAACTAACCTACTTTATGTCTCTATGAATTTGACTACTCTAGGTACTTCATATGCATGAGATCGTACAGTGTTTGTCCTTTTGTGATTGGCTTATTTCACTTAGCATAGTATGTTCAAGGTTATCCATGTTGTAGCATGTGTCATCATTTCCTGCCCTTCTTTTTTTTTTTTTTTTTGGAGACAGAGTCTCGCTCTCTAGCCCAGGCTGGAATGCAGTGGTGCGATCTCGGCTCACTGCAACCTCCGCCTCCTAGGTTCAAGCAATTCTTCTGCCTCAGCTTCCTGAGTAGCTGGATTACAGGCGCCTGCCACCATGCCCAGCTAATTTTTGTATTTTTTCACAGAGATAGGGTTTTACCGTATTGGTCAGGCCGGTCTCGAACTACTGACCTCAGGTGATCCACCCACCTCGGCCTCCAAAGTGCTGGGATTACAGGCATGAGCCACCTCGCCTGGCCAATTTCCTGCCTTTCTTAAAGCTGAATAATACTCCATTGTATGCATAGATCACATTTTGTTTGTCCATCTAGCTATGGATGTATATTTGGATTACTTCACCTTTTGGCTATTGTGAATACTGCTGCTGTGAACATGGATGTGTAAATACCTGTCCAACACCCTGTTTTCAATTCTTTTGGGTATATACCTGAAGTGGAATTGATACGTTGTATGTTAATTCTGTTTTATGTTTTGAGGAACTGGCATATTATTTTTCTTCTAGTTTTTGTTGTTGTTGTTTTTAACTTCTAGAGATGGGGGTCTCGTTAAGTTGCCTAGGCTGATCTTGAACTCCTGGGTCTACCTTGGCCTTCCAGAGTGTTGGGATTACAGGCATGAGTCACCTTGCCCTTCCTGGAACTGCCATATTGTTTTCCATAATAGCTGCACCATTTTACGTTCCCCTCAGCAATGCACAGGGGTTCCAGTTTGTCTACATCCTTGCCAACATTTGCTATTTTCTGTTTCTGTTTTTCTTTTTCTAATAGCCACTATAATGATTGTGAAGTACATCCATGTCTTTTTTTAAATAAACTTATTGTTATGGAAATTTCCCAACATATAAAAAAAATAGGGCAAATAATGAAATGAACTACCCACATATCCATCGTCTAGAGTCAATAATTATGAACACTTCACCAATCTTTTTCACTTATAGTCTGTCTCTCCTTTTCCTGTTGTTGCAATGCAGATCACAGTCATATACTTTTATTTATTGTACTTTATTTATTTATTTTTTTTGAGACGGAGTTTCGCTCTTGTTGCCCAGGCTGGAGTGCAATGGCACGATCTTGGCTCACCGCAACCTCCGCCTCCTGAGTTCAGGCAATTCTCCTGCCTCAGCCTCCTGAGTAGCTGGGATTACAGGCACGCACCACCATGCCCAGCTAATTTTTTGTATTTTTAGTAGAGACGGGGTTTCACCATGTTGACCAGGATGGTCTCAATCTCTTGACCTTGTGACCCACCCACCGCGGCCTCCCAAAGTGCTGGGATTACAGGCGTGAGCCACCGCGCCCGGCCCTATTTATTGTACTTTAATACACTGTTATACAGGTTGAGTATCCCTTATGCAAAATGCTTGGGACCAGAAGTGTTTTGGTTTCCTAGCTTTTTCTGATTTTGGAATATTTGTTTTATATTTACCAGTTGAGCATCCCAAATCTGAAAATCCAAAATCCAAAATACTCCAGTGAGCATCTCCTCTAAATGGTGTGTTTGGTGCTCAAAAGTTTTCAGTTTTGGATTTTGTTAATGACTAAAAAACATATCCATAAAACCATATTATATGTAAATCAGATGTCTAGTCAGTATCACCCACATATTTATGTCCCATTTCTTTTAATCTGATGATATAAGAGGCAGAGGGTTAACAGATCACCCAAAGATGACAACTTATGTTAGTAACTGAGTTGTAGTACTTTTATGAGTTATAGTTTTTAATTTGTTAACTCTATGAGTTTAAACCATTAATACTCTTTTCTTTTTCCTGATATTTGCTGGCATTTGTATATATCATAAGCGGTACAATAGGCCACTTTAGTAAATAAGGTGAGCTAGCTCTGGGTTACCTTGTGTTTCAATTATATTTATGTGTCAGTTTTTTTAAACTCACCATTTTAAGGGCCTCTAGAAGATACACCTGAAGTCAGATCACAGGAAGAAATTTTATCTAGCCTTCTAGGGTCTCTAATAGAAGGTGCTGGTAGAGATATTTACATTTTGACTTTGTTAGAGGTGTGAGTAATTGTATATTTGCAGCTATGCATATGATACTGATTAACATTAACTAACATTAATCTCAGTGTAAAATTTTATAATCCTTTTTACTGTAACATACTTAACAGGATTTAGGAATCCTCTACTAGCAAAATCAAGTCGTTGCTATGTGAGCTCTTTAATATTGGATCATTTGGAATTCTAAGCCACAGCAGAGCCAACCAAGGGTTGTGGGAAGAGAGAGAGAGGGAATAAACAGTTATTATTAACTCTTTTCCTCCCTTCAGTTTTGTTGTTGTTGTTGTTGTTGTTTTTTCTTTTTGAGACAGAGTCTTGCTCAGTTGCCCAGGCTGGAGTAGTGGCATGATCTTGGCTCGCTGCAACCTTTGTCTCCCAGGTTCAAGAGATTCTCCTGCCTCAGCCTCCTGAGTAGCTGGGATTACAGGCACATGCCACCACACCTGGCTAATTTTCTTGCATTTTTTTTTAATAGAGACGAGGTTTCACCATCTTGGCCAGGCTGGTCTTGAACTCCTGACCTCAGGCAATCCACCTGCCTCGGCCTCCCAAGGTGCTGGGATTACAGGCATGAGCCACCATGCCCAGCCCCTTCCGTTTTCTTTTCTTTTCTTTTCTTTTTTGAGACAAAGTCTAGCTCTATTGTCCAGGCTGGAGTGCAGTGGTGTGATCTGGGCTTACTGCAATCTCTGTCTCCCAGGCACAAGTGATCCTCCCACCTCAGCCTCCACAGTTGCTGGAACTACAGGTGCCTTCCACTATACCCAGCTAATTTTTTATATTTTTTGTAGAGCTGCAGTTTCACCACATTGCCCAGGCTGGTCTTGAACTTGTGAGCTCAAGCGATCCGCCCACCTTGGCTTCCCAAAGTGCTGGGATTGCAAGTGTGAACCACCAGTCCTGGCCCCTTTTGGTTTTTTGTTTGTTTGTTTGTTTCTTTCTTTTTTTTTTTTTTTTTTTTTTGAGATGGAGTCTCGCTCTGTTGCCTAGGCTGGAATGCGGTGGCATGATCTCAGCTCACTGCAACCTCCGTCGCCCCCTGGCTCACTGCAACCTCTGCCTCCTGGGTTCAGACGATTCTTCTGCCTCAGCCCCCTGAGTAGCTGGGATTACAGGCACATGCCACCATGTCCCACTTATTTTCTGTGTATTTTTAGTAGAGTTGGGGTTTCACCATGTTGGTCATGCTGGTCTCGAACTCCTGACCTCATGATCCACCCACCTCAGCCTCCCAAAGTGTCGGGATTACAGGCGTGAGCCACCTCGTCTGACCTCCCTTTTAATTTTCTTAATTTGCACAGAAGACACCGGTGTATGATAGCCATATGACTTTGTATAACATTAGAAGGAACTCTTATTCAAGATACACGGAAAAGAATACAATTTATGATTCCATTAATTTTCAGGTATGAGAATTCGAGTCTGCTGTCAGGCACAAATTAAATGAGTTAAAAAGGCAGAGTTGATACTTTCCCTATGGCTCTATTTACATTATTTTTTATTTATATGCTGTTTTACTATTTACTGATTTTATTTCATTGAACATAGCTTATATCCTTGCTTAGTAAATGACCTCAGTCACTATGAGCATAGAGGCTTCTGAGTATTAAACAGTAATACTAAAATTATTTCCCCTTCTCCTTTAGTTGTTGTGATAATAGTAATGATAATGATAGCAATTAGGTAGTACTGACCCTTATGTGCCACTTAACAATGTGCCAAGCAAAAACTGAGTGCTTTTTAGTATTAACTCATTTAATCCTTATAATAATCCAAGGAGATAGGTATTATTATTTTCCTTTTACTGATGAGGGATTGAGGCCCAGAGAGGTTAGTAACTGCCTTCTCCAACTACAAATAACTAGTAAGTGGCAGAGCTAGGAAATGAGCTGAGGCAGCCTGGCGCCAGGGTCTTTCCTCCTAACCATTACACTGGACTGTACTTACTTGACACCCATGTAAGTAAAGGGAAACGTGAGATAAAAATGCTTTTAACATCTTTGTGGGTTCTACAGAACTTATTATTTGTTCATTCAGTGCTCCCTGTGGAATCAGTGATTACAGAGAGAACATTTAATCTCAAAGTATTCATCCCTATTTTCAAACTAGTATTTTCAGATCTGTTCTTGGAGACCTTGCATTTAGAAAAAGTACACTTGAACTTTTTAGTCGAATTGGCAGATCAAGAGCTCACAGACAGGATATTGCCTTTGAGTATTTATATTGTCCTTGCTGACCCCTGAAGCAGTAATTCTGATAGATCACAATGTTTCCACTAGAGTACAGCAGTATTAGGGGTTCTGACTTCAAAGTGTGTATCTGTATGTTTTATATGTATTTTTGTAGTTAGACTACATTTCCACAAATGGAACCAATCTTATACAAATTCTGAAAACCTTTTAGAGCCATTTAAATCCAAGAAATATCTAAGCATTTTGAAGTAGAACTGAACAATCAATGCAAAATGTTACCTTTCTAGAGTCTTGTGATAAGTAAAATAAATAAAACAACCTGCCCAATTTTCAGTGCTTTAAAGTTCTGGCCTAAAGGACCTCCTTTTAATCTTGCAGAATTAGTTTTTACTTGGACATGGATTTTCATACCCTTCTTACCTTTAAAACTGAGCTAATGGCTGCTATTTGATAAGAAAACCAGTGCTCTGTTTTCTTCTTTTTTTGTTTTGAGTTTTGTAAATCTGGCTGTGCTCTCTGTTAGAATACATGTACCCTGGTGCTTTGGGTCAGTGAAGTGTTTGGCAGGAGGGAGAAACAGATCAAAATTTCTATCCATAAGAAATTTTATGGAGGTGGTTGACTTTCTCATGTTAATTTTCTTTCCTTTAGGTCTATGAAGGCCTAGACATCATCACCAACAAGGTTTCTGCCCAGGAGCAGAGAATCTGCCGGCACCACATGATCAGCTTTGTGGATCCTCTTGTGACCAATTACACAGTGGTGGACTTCAGAAATAGAGCAAGTGCTCTGATATCCTTAGGAAAGGCACTGGCTGGGTTTCGTGGGTGAAAGCAGCCCAAGCCAAGAGAGAATTTTTCTCGGTAGCAGCAATTTCTTCTCAGAAGGGGCACCCAAGGCCTAACTACTGATGGATGCCATCCCCATCAGACTGTGAGCTGAAAGATACAGTGCCTTTGTCACTCAGATTCTTGTCCTTAGACTGAGTGGCGTCATCATCCTCTGGAAACCTGTTAGAAATGCTGATTCTTGGGCCCCACCCCAGACCTACTGAATTCGAATCTACATTGTAACAGGAGTCTCTGGTGATTCATAACACACATGAAAACTTGAGAAGCACTGTTTTAGTGATAAGAACACTGATTTAAGAATCAGAAATTTTGGGTTATAGTCCTCAAACTGCCTCTGTTGGCCATGTGAATTTTACTGGGTAAAGCATTTCCTTAACCCCACTGAGCTTTGGTTTTCTATCCTTTAAATGGAGATACGAAGTTTATCTATAAATATAATGGAGTTATAGTTAGAATTTCAAAGTGATTGTTAGATGGGAGAGGACTGGAAAATATGGTTCTGGGTAAAACCAAGAAATTTTTGCAAAAAGAATAATATAAGGGGGATTGCCCTATGTGTTAACATGCAGACTGCCTTTAGTATCTGGATTGCTATATATTAAAATGTTGAAAAGTCATAATAATTATAATAGGATGGAACTTTTTTTTTTTTTTTTGAGACAGAGTTTCACTCTTGTCAGCCAAGCTGGAGTGCAATGGCACAATCTTGGCCTCCCAAAGTGCTGGGATTACAGGCATGAGCCACCGTGCCCGGCCTAACTTATTTAGTACTAGATATATTTGTGTCACAGAATAGAAAACCCAGATACAGATTCAAATGAAAGTGTGTAAATTTTTTTTTTCTGGAGACGGTCTCACTCTGTTGCCTAGGTTGGAGTACAGTGGCACTGTCATGGCTCGTTGCCGCCTTGACCGCCTGGGCTCAGGTGATCCTCCCACCTCAGCCTGTCAAATATCTGGGACTACAGGTGTGTACCACCACACCCAGCTAATAATTTTATTTTTTGTAGAGATGGATTTCGCTATGTTACCAGGCTGGTCTTGAACTCCTGGGCTCAAGGCATCCTCCCGCCTCAGCCTCCCAAAGTGCTGGAATTACAAGTGTGAGCCAACACACCTGGCCCCAGTCAGCCTTCTTGATTTGACAGGTGAAGTTACTAGATACTGAGGCCCAAAGGGGAGAAGGATATTTGCTCAATATCACAGTCATTTCGTGGCTTGCACAAATAAGTTAAACCTTTTCATGTGAAGTATTCCCTATCCCATCTTATTTCCACTCTCCCCTTTTCTGGAATCTTACCATTTTTTCCTTCTCCTTTTCATTTCATTGCTTACTTTCCCTTTGTTGATTATACTACAGGTTAAGTATCTGAAAATATAAAATCCAAAATGCTCCAAAATCTGAAACTTTTGGAGTGCTGACATGATGCTCAAAGGAAATGCTCATTGGAGCATTTTGGTTTTCAGATTTTCAGATTTGGGATGCTCAACCAGTAAACATAATGCAAATAATTCAAAATTCAAAAAAATTCAAAATCTGAAACATTTCCTTGGTCCCATGTAAGGAATATTTAACCTGTACATAATTGATGTTTTATCTTGCTGTGCAAATTGTATGCTCCCTATACTTAATTTAAAGGGGGAAATAGATAATTTGTTTTCTGTTTTTAAAACAAAGATTTTTTTTTCTTTATGATCCTTGATTGGCCCAAGGATCTTTCTTCCCTCCCTACCTCAGCCACTTAACGGTTAGTGGGATTCTAGTAGAAAAGAGCTGGTCTGTCTCTGTGCCTGCACATTGGCTGGCAAGAAGAAGTGTATAAATGATGATTTACCTGGATATTAAAAGTCTTTTAAAAAAAAATTACTTTCAGCCATGCACAGTGGCACATGCCTGTAACCTTAGCACTTTGGGAGGCTGCAGTGGTCGGATTGCTTGAGCTCAGGAGTTTGAGATCAGCCTGGGCAACATGGTGAAACCCTGCCTCTACAAAAAATACAAAAAGTAGCCAAGTGTGGTGGCATGTGCTTGTAGTGCCAGCTACTTGGTGGTGGGGTGCAGAGGTGGGAGGATGGCTCGAGCCCTTGGAGGTCAAGGCTGCAGTGAACTCTTTTCATGCCTCTGCACCCCAGCCTTGGTGACAGAGTGAGACCCTGTCTCAAAAAAAAATTTTATTCTCAGGAAAAAAAGGCCTTCTTAAAGCAGATAATTATCTGTTCAATGGAGATTCTAAAGAGAAAGATTTAAAATAGCAGAGATAAAAAAAAAGTGGCTAAAGTAAATTGAGTGCTTACTGTTTTTTTTTGTTTGTTTGTTTGTTTTGAGACGGAGTTTCACTGTTGTTACCCAGGCTGGAGTGCAATGGCGCCATCTCGGCTCACCGCAACCTCCGCCTCCTGGGTTCAGGCAATTCTCCTGCCTCAGCCTCCTGAGTAGCTGGGATTACAGGCACGCGCCACCATGCCCAGCTAATTTTTTGTAGTTTTAGTAGAGACGGGGTTTCACCATGTTGACCAGGATGGTCTCGATCTCTTGACCTCGTGATCCACCCGCCTTGGCCTCCCAAAGTACTGGGATTACAGGCTTGAGCCACCACGCCCGGCCTGCACTGTCACATTTAATGTTCATAAGAACGCATGGGGATTTTTACACTGGGAAAACTGAAGCTCAGACAGGGTGAGTAACTTGCCTAAGAGCTGAACCTGGTAACTGAAGTCTATTTATCTTCAGAACCTGTGTTTCTCACTTAATTTGGTGAAGCCTCAAGTGGCAAAAATATGATGGTCTCTCCATGATGGTAGAGACTGATTGAGTCTAAGGATCTTAAATAAATCAGCTTGTGTTTTGCCTTAGAAGGCAAAGTCACGCAATGGATGCCACGTTGGTGGCCTCCTGAGCAGCTGACACTTGGTTCTGTGAGAGTCCTTGGGCTTCTGCTTGTTGAACTGATTTGGAATACTAATAAAACTTTGACTTTTAGCCGCAAGACCTAGAAAGTTCTAGAACTGGAAGAATTTACCACTATGCATTTGTCTCTGGTTTCTGCAAGTCTCTCCAGAACTGATTGGACATGATTCTGGAAATTTGTTGGAAACATTGAAGGCTGGTATTAACACATTTTGGTGCCCACACTTTCTCCTCTGCTCTTCAGATAAATGAATGTGGTCTCTTGCTATAGTGTACTTCCCAAGTGAGTCAGATTCTCTTGATATTAAATACCGTAATGTCTTTCTTAATGTTCACATTGAAGATATATTTGCCCGAGACAAAATTCCTATTGTTGTGGGAGGAACTAATTATTACATTGAATCTCTGCTCTGGAAAGTTCTTATCAATACCAAGGTAAGTTTAGTTCACTTGTAACTTACTGAGGAAATGGGTTGCTCTTTCTTGCTGGCTCATTTTAGTAGGAAAAAGGTTGAGTCTTGCCCATTTCTTATACTCAGCAACTATAATTATCCTATTTAATATTCTCAAACAAATGCCACCTCCGTATGTGAAGTGTGTTCATTCAGGCTGGCCTATACGGCCAGGGGCTGTGTGTGGGAAAAATGTTGTGTAAATTAATTAGCATCTCCTTATAAATTAACAGTACATTAGGAGGTGGCTGATGCTTTTAATCCCAGCACTTTGGGAGGCCAAGGTGGCCGGATCACCTGAGGTCAGGAGTTTGAGACCAGCCTGGCCAACATGGTGAAACCCTGTCTCTACTAAAAATACAAAAATTAGCCGGGTGTGGTGGTACATGCCTATAATCCCAGCTGCTACTAAGGAGGCTGAGGCGAGAGGATCACTTAAACCCAGGAGGCGGAGGTTGCACAGTTAGCCAAGATCATGCCATTGCACTCTAGCCTGGGCAACAGGGCGAGACCCTGTCTCAAAAAAATAGAGAGATGCAATTCAAGAAAAAAATATGTATAATTTTTTTTGTTGTTTTGAGACAGAGTCTCGCTCTTTCGCCAGGCTGGAGTGCAGTGACGCGATCTCAGTCACTGCAAGCTCCACCTCCTGGGTTCAAGTGGTTCTCCTGCCTCAGCCTCCCAAGTAGCTAGGACTACAGGTGAGCGCCACCACATCCAGCTAATTTTTGTATTTTTAGTAGAGACAGGGTTTCACCATGTTTGCCAGGATGGTCTTGATCTTTTGACCTCATGATCCACCCACCTCAGCCTCCCAAAGTGCTGGGATTACAGGTGTGAGCCACTGCACCCAGCCAAAAATATGTATAATTCTTTATTTAAAAAACGGTTAAAATATTGCTTATAGCCATTACTGGAAATGAATAAAAAATATATATATATTTAAATAAACTTTTAAAGGAAAAAAGTCCAGTACATTAACCTAATTCAATATTTTCTAACTGGCAGCACAGTATGTATGTCAGGAAGATGTCCAACACTGACCTTACTTACGTAGGTGCTACTGTGTAGGGTAAGACTGTGTAAACTGTAATTTGCTGGCAATCCTGGTCTCTTTGGTCACCCTTGCTGAGAAGACTAGACTCCTGGATATGTTAAAATAGATACATTAGCCCTGGTACCTGTTTGAACTTCTGACAAGGAAGCAAAGTAGCCGACTATTTCCCTATGCTGTAAGTCTTCTTTCTTCTTTGTTTGCTGTGGCCTTACAGCACTTACCACAGCATGTTGGAATTTTCTGTTTATGATCTGTCTCTCACTATATGGCAAGATCTTCTGATTATTCTGTATTCCCGACACTTAGCAAAGTACCTGGCACATACAGTGTCTCAGTGTTGGTTGAATTAAATTTACCTCTAAACCATCATTTAATAGCCCCCGGAGATGGGCACTGAGGAAGTGATTGACCGAAAAGTGGAGCTTGAAAAGGAGGATGGTCTTGTACTTCACAAACGCCTAAGCCAAGTGGACCCAGAAATGGCCGCCAAGCTGCATCCACATGACAAACGCAAAGTGGCCAGGTAAGAAAGCTTGGCCCGCTGACCCCAAATTCCTTTACACCTAGGGAGCAGTCAGTTCTTCAGTTTGCGCAGGTGATGAGAGAGATTTGGTAATAGCAGTTAGTGGAGACTGATGTGTTGTTCTAGCTCAGAAGGTTGGGAGGCCCTGAGTTACTGCCTCAGTTCAACTCCCTCAATAAATAATTGCACCCTACTTTGTTACATTTTAAATGCATAGTGCAATATCGTTTTCCCCTAGGGCCTGTATAATATTGCTTCATTTTCTATTTGATCTTTTGCTTGTATAACAGTTTTCATATACATTTTTTTCTGGCATGCAGCTTGTTTACATTGTGATTTGGGTTTCGTAATTGTGCAATGCTGTGTTCTGCCCCAGCAGCTTTCCCAGTGGGAGGTGGATTTTGTAAACTGTCTCATAGATCAGATCACCTTTGCACATGGAAACTATGTTGTAGCGAAGAGAGGTAGTGAATGAACTCACAAGGGTCATGTTTTTTTAGGTTGTTTTGAAATTACAGCCTCATGTTAGGCTTATTTTTCTGCAGTATTGGGAGTGATACCACTTCTGGCACAGTAGAACATCTAATGAAGGACCTACTCTATTGATGTTATTGATTAAATATTAAAGTAACATCTCATATTCATAGGCATTGTGAAGTATTCCACTCAAATGAATTTGATATTTTTCCTCCTAATTTTATCCCCCCAATGAAATTTTTTTTTTTCGAGTCAGAGTTTCGCTCTTGTTACCCAGGCTGGAGTGCAATGGCACGATCTCGGCTCACCGCAACCTCCGCCTCCTAGGTTCAGGCAATTCTCCTGCCTCAGCCTCCTGAGTAGCTGGGATTACAGGCATGCGCCACCATGCCCAGCTAATTTTTTGTACTTAGTAGAGACGGGGTTTCACCATGTTGACCAGGATGGTCTCGATCTCTTGACCTCGTGATCCACCCGCCTCGGCCTCCCAAAGTGCTGGGATTACAGGCTTGAGCCACCGCGCCCGGCCCCCCCCAATGAAATTTAATGTTAGAATATAGGGTTTAAAACATTCATTATTATTACTTTTTTTTTTTTTTTTTTTTTTTTGCTAGAGTCTTACTTTGTTTCCTAGGCTGGAGTGCAGTGGCACGATCATGGCTCACTGCAGCCTTGACCTCCTGGGCTCAGGTGTCCTCCTGCCTCAGGCTCCTGAGTAGCTGGGACTACAGGTGTGCACTACCACACCTGGCTAGTTTTTTAAATTTTTAATTGTTTGTAGAGGTGTTTTGCTATATTGCCCAGGCTAGTCCCAAACTCCTAGGCTCAAGCGACCCTCCTGCCTCAACCTACCAAACTGCTGGGATTATAGTCATGAGCCATAGTACTCAGCCAAGAAAAGGATTTCTTCAGGTAGGGTTGTCCTTTGGGCAGGGCAGAGGAAGTACAAATTGTAATATCTAAGTTTTCTCACCCCTTAAAGGCAATATAACCCCATTAAGAATGCAAGTTTTGGGCCAGGCATGGTGGCTGACACCTGTAATCCCAACACTTTGGGAGGCCAAGGTAGACAGATTGCCTGAGCTCAGGATTTCGAGACCAGCCTAGGCAACACAGTGAAAACCTGTCTCTACTAAAATACAAAAAATTAGCCAGGCATGGTGGCATGCTCCTGTAGTCCCAGCTACTCAGGAGGCTGAAGCAGGAGAATTGCTTGAACCCAGGAGGCAGAGGTTGCAGTGAGCCAAGATTGCACCACTGCACTCCAGCTTGGGCAACAGAGTGAGACTGTCTCAAAATAAAAAATAAAAATAAAAAAAGGAAAAACGAATGCATGTTTTAGATTAATGAAGTTTATTTTCAGTATCCAAACATTTTAAACACTTTAATAGAAAACATTCAATTTTTTTTAAACTTAGGAACATTATCATGAACATACCTTTTTATATTGTTTATTACATCCTTCTAGAGCTTGGTATTTATTATTCTCTCCTTTTACTAATCAGTTATTTCCTGTCACCTTTCCTCATTTTGCTGCTTCTAAATGAGTAATTAGTTTGATAAATTTTTTTTTTTTAAGTAAGAGTCAATAGGTTCTAAGCAAAGGCTCTAGAGTCTTCTTTAGAGAATGAGGTCTTTTTTTTTTTTTAATCTTTCTTTTGGCTTGAGGCTGTATTTTAACTCCAGATAAGTGAGATATCTGTTACTACATTTTTTTCTCATAGATCTTCTTTGAGAGACCAGTGATACTGAAAGACAAGGGGTCTACACTCTTGCGTTAGAGTTTCAGGAAGTAGAATTAGGTCAGGAAGGGAAAGATCACTTTCAGGCTGATAAGTTGCAATCACCCAGAGTGGTAGAGTATAGATTTGGGAGTTAAATTACCTGTGCCGCATAACATAATAGATACAGACAGAAGTGGATGGTGGTTTAAGAATAAGTATGTGAGTTCTTTTCTCAGTGATCTTTGTGCCAGTAGAGCACTGGATTAGCCAGGAGCATTCTTCATTAATTTGACATATTTAAAAAGAAAGCTGATGAGCTGGATGTACAACATGCTTTTGTACTGTGGGAAAGGCACGCCAGCGAGACCAGACTTGTTGGCTTGTAACAAAGTGTCCCAAACAAGCTCTTTTACTGTTTATCTGAAAGTGAGTGAGTACCATTCTGTTTTATAGAAGAAACCTGTTGTTTCTGAACCTATTTAACTGATTTCAGAAAAGTTTATGTATCTTTAGAGAAACAGTATTATTTCTTACTTTACCTAAAGTTTTCTTTAGGACACTTTTCTGAGTAGCTGTAGGACCAGAGTAACCCTAGACCTTCATGTCTTTTGGGACTTAATGCAGTGAAAATGAGAATAAGCCTTTCTGCATTCCCCGCTTTTTGAAGAGACAGGATCTCTCTGTTGTTGCTCAGATTGGTCTTGAACTCCTGAGCTCAAGCAGTCCTCTCACTTTGGCCTCCTGAGTAGCTGGGACTACAGGTGTGCACACTGTCATGCCTGGCTTTCAAGAATGAGGCTTTCTATAATAAACAGCCTTTCTTCGTGTTTTACTTGAGAATGAATATTTTCTAATGGTTTTTATGGGTGTGCCCTCTCTGCCCCCTTTTAAATTACTTAGGAGCTTGCAAGTTTTTGAAGAAACAGGAATCTCTCATAGTGAATTTCTCCATCGTCAACATGCAGAAGAAGGTGGTGGTCCCCTTGGAGGTCCTCTTAAGTTCTCTAACCCTTGCATCCTCTGGCTTCATGCTGACCAGGCAGGTAACAGCCCCTTGATGCCCTAGAGTCCCTCTGTGATGGAACTTAGAGTAATAAGTTACTATATATATAAAATGCTTAGAACCTTGGGAGGCTCATAATAAACACTAAATAATTATTAGCTATTAATTTTATTATCATTGTCATTATTTGTTGACTTAGGCAGAGTACCATTCCCCTAGATATCTGTTTGGAAAAGGAGGAAGTGTAGCCATGGCACTAGGATAAGACATCATGGGTAGAGTGGGATGGGATGGATGGAATGGGAAAAGAGACTGCCATCCAGGGAAGATCCAAAGGAGAAAAAGAAGGAAGTCTCTTGTGGAAGGTTGGCTGGAGGCTAGAATGTTCTAGAAACAGTATGCCTTATAATTAGCTTGCTGGCTTGATGGTGTTTTGTTGCTAAAGTATAATTATGCCTGTAACTTATTCATCCAGCAAACATTCAGTAAGCATTCAGTGAAGTGCTGGGTATTCTGTGTTGTACTTGGGTTTCGGAATTGAAGAAGAGACAGTGCCTTTTCTTAAGGAATTCCCAGTCTAGTGGGACGACAGACAAGGAGATAGATTCTGTCTGTCTGTATATTATTTATGTGATAAATGCTGGGCTAGAGATATTTTCAGAGTGCTGTAGGGCCACAGAGAAAGGATGACAAACATTCTCTGGGGAGAGTCAGAGAACAGTTTGCAAAGATAGCCTATGATAGGCCTGGAAAGATGACATTATGTGGACAAACAGTGGAGTATAGCACAGAAGAGCACAGGCTCTTGAGGCAGACTGTCTGAGAGCAAATTCCTGCTCCACTAGCTTCTAGTTATGTGAATTGTAAGACAAATTAGTTTACCTTTCTGTGTCCCAATTCTCCTGTAAAATGGAGGTAATAATAATTGTATATATTTCATAGCTGCATTAAGGATTAAATGAATTATTACATATACAGAGCTCAGCATGTGGTTGACACATGATGAGTCTACAATAAATGCAAACTTTCTAGGAAGGTTACTGTTTCTGTAGGCCAAGAAATCGCAGTGGTAGAGATGTAGAAGAACATAATTAAAATGATGACAATGAAAAAAAGTGGTGACAATGTATTGTTAAATTAATCTGCCATAAATTAATAGAAAAAGTTAATTTTTCAATAATTAAATTTTGTAAATAAAAACTTACACTGTACAGTTCAGGATAAAATAATGGTATCTGATTCATAATAAAACTGTCCCATCTGACCAATTACGACCTTTCACTCTTTGTTCCTTTGCTTGGCTCAGTAGCTTAGAATGTATCTAGGATGTCTTTGGATTAAAGTTCCATGTTCCTATCCCAGGTGTCATCTAGGGATTCTCAAATGTAAGTAACACTAAGTTACAGTATAATGGCACATTAAATTAAAAATAAGAAAGGTAAACCGGGGGGTCCTCAGCCACCTCTAAAACACATTGGGATATACATTCCATAAGAGAAGAAAATGTTTGTCCTTCACAATAGCTGAAATTTTATGCTTTCTCTATATAATGAGAAGGCATGTGCTTCATTGTGGCTGTTTTTATTTGGAGTTGCAAAGTCATAAGTGTAAGTAAATAAAGTATGAATTATTACATAATCTTTGGAATCTGAATTCTTTCTTCCATTTGGACAATTTATCTTCTTTTGTGACTGCCTGTTCACTCGTCATGTAAGTATATATATACCTACAACTTGCTTGCTGGTTGATGGGCTAATTTGATTCAAGTTCTAGATAAGCGCTTGGATAAGAGGGTGGATGACATGCTTGCTGCTGGGCTCTTGGAGGAACTAAGAGATTTTCACAGACGCTATAATCAGGAGACTGTTTCGGAAAATAGGTGAGGATTTGGCTGTTATTCTGACCTTTTCTCCATCTTTTGCCTGTATTCAAAAGACCATAACACTAATACTGGCTTTGGGTCTACTGATTAATCAGTCTTTGTTACAGATGCAGTTTTTTAATCTTTCAGACATTGCCAGGAGTTAACTTTTCAAGGAAGTAACCTGGTGGGTAGGGGAGGGGAGAATTTCAGAGAATCAGTAACTGCTCAGGATGTCAATTTCCCTATCTGACAGATGAAATGACTCAACTAGGTCCATCTCCAAAGCCCCTGCTAGCTTTTAGGAGCAATGGCTCACCTGCTGATGCCCTCCTGTTCCCAGCCAGGACTATCAACATGGTATCTTCCAATCAATTGGCTTCAAGGAATTTCACGAGTACCTGATCACTGAGGGAAAATGCACACTGGAGACTAGTAACCAGCTTCTAAAGAAAGGTGTGAATTCTTCCGTCTAACCTAGTCTTGGACATCTTTGGGTGACAGGGTACTCTACTGGTATGGTCTGAGAAAGAGCCAAGGCTCAAAGTGTCCCAAATAGCCTCCAGTTCAGAATTGAGATTTTTCGTCACCAAGTCTGACATTGTACTGCCGTGGCTGATTTTCTCCTCTTGGGCTGGGAGGGCCTGCCTCTCTGCAGGGTAAGGAGTGCTTACCTAGATGTTCTTAAATCTATTGCATCTTTCAGGTATTGAGGCTCTGAAACAAGTAACCAAGAAATATGCCCGGAAGCAAAACCGATGGGTTAAAAACCGTTTTCTGAGCAGTAAGTCTCATGTTTTTCCTTATCCCATGGGTCTGTTTTCAATAGAATATAGATTCCTCAGCTCACTCAGAAAGTGAATTTTAGTTTCTGGGCCTGTTCTAAGATTTTGGATCTGACCTAGGGGAAGTTCTATAACATAAATGATTATCCAGGGATATTTTCTTGTGATGTCTCAGAAAAAAAAAATTGTTTGCACTGAGGAGTCTGCCTTCTGCCTTGAACAGATGGATACTGGCTGCAAACAGCTAAGAACAACAGCAGCCTCTTCTTAGGAGAGTTGGTGTTCAGGGTCAATTTTTAGCTTCAGTTTTGTACCTGAAGGGCAGTCAGATTTCTGTAGGGAGGATTTCCTAATTACAGTGTTTTCTGGGGGCCAGATGAGTAGTATAAAAAGACACCTTCACCATTTCTCCCAGCGTCTCCACATGGTGCTTCAGATTGCTTCAAATGAAACTTTAGCTGAATAGCATTTTTAAGGGAAAAGAAAGGAAATTCTCATTCATTTGACCCTGTCTTGTGCCTTTGGCACTAAATTTGATGCTAGACGTATATTATTGAGTCTTCAAGGTAGGTGTTATTCTTTTCTTTTTACAGATAAGAAAATGAAGGCCTATCGAAGTTAAATAACTTGCCAAAAATCACTCAGCTAGTCGGCGGTAGATAACTGAAGGCAGGCCTGACACAGAGTCCACACTCTGCTTTATACTACTACTCTTATTTCCTTTAGCTGTAACTTTAGCAAGACACCATTAGTATTGGACTGTGGGTAAAAAACTATGTGATTATGAGCTAATGGAGGTTAAGCATAAGTGAAACTTCAGTTTTATCTTGTGGACATGTTTTAAATATGCTTCTGAATCATCCTGTGTTTACCTTTTGCCGGTAGACTTCTGCTCTCAATTACAGAAAGGGCCAGCTGAAGCCTCTGCCCCCCTCAGTGCCTCTGAAAATACATAACTTGATCCTTGCTGTTGACCACTAAACTGCTGACATTCCCTCTCCCAGCTCCTGCTCTCTGCCTGAGCTCTCCAGTGTGGTTGTGGTGTGAAGAGGCTCGTAAAGCTTTCTTCTGCCTATCCTGCCTTCTCTGAATGTCCTGGTAGATAGAAGTCTTAGTGTCATCTGAAGTTGAAGCTCACTACTGTTCTACAAATTTCTAATGGAGCTTCTCTTCTCCCCATGTCTGACAATAAGCCTGTAACGGAAGACTTTTTGGTAATAATTTAGAACTTCTTCCTGTAGTAAAACCACAATAATTCCTCCATCTCTGAGGCAGGAGGAGTTGATGGCACAGCATGTCATATGCCTGTTCCTCATTCGTGTGTATGCCAGTATCGTCCTGGTGCTGGAGTGAAAGGCACAGCTGCCCTGTAAATCAGGAGCCGTGCATGATTGGCCAGGGCTGGTCTGCTGGGATATGGTTCTGGCAGGAAGCCAGGGGGACTTCCCCACTCCAGCTTGGCCTTGGACCCAAGCCAGAAATAGCAGCTGGGAGCTGAGAACTTGTTGAAAGGTGCTTAGACAGGGCACAGAAGCCCAACAAAGGGCTTAGAGGAGAAAGGAAAATGTAGAGTGGCCTGGAAACAGGTGCAGAGCTTAGCCAAGGCCAGGTGTGCTGTGGATGCTGCCTGCACCCTCCTAGTCTCACCTTTCCGTGTGGTGGCAGGTGCAGCCCAGTCCAGTTTATGAAGAATCTTATTTGTGGTTGGCACAATCAAAAGGCCAGCACCTGCCAGTCGCTGGCATCCCAAGGCCTTTGATGTTTTTGTCCATGGTCGATGCTCTTTGCCTTTAGGCAACTGACTTAACCTAGCTGTGGAAGGCAATTGAGTGTGTTCATAGGCTGAGAAGCTACCACAGAGACTAAACTCTTGCAACATGGTTGGCTCAGGTGGGTGAAATACCTGTGGCTATATTCTTTGCTACCTTCAGTCTCATCTTCATTCAAAAGCGTCTATCGGGGGTCTTGAATACCCTGTAGATCAGGTCTTTAAAAGAAGTTACTCAACTACATCAATTCCAAGGCTTATTTCTAGTTCGCAGATTCTGCGGCTCATTGACTGATATAATCCCAGCCCATGCTGTCAAGGAATTTCATGAGTCCCAGGCCGCTGAGGCAGTATATCCAAACCCAAGACTAGTATCTGCTCCTAAAAAAAGCTGTGAATTCTCTTGCCACAGATCGCCATCATTGTAAGATGATTTGGAACTTAAAATAGGCACTTACTTAAAGCTGTTAGTTTATTTCTTCTTGTGATGTGCTGTCTTTGTGTGGTAGCCCACACTATTCTGGTTTCCTGGCTGATTGGAAGATCCTGCACCCATGTATTCAGATTATGTAGCTAGTCTTATTGGCTGCAGAGCAGTTGAACCTCTAGGTCTTTCTTGGATTGTGGTTCATGTTCGGCTAGAATGAATAGCATGGTCAGAATGTTTACTCCTTTGGCTCTGTGTGTTTCTCTGGAGGATTTCAGAGTCCTGGGTGCAGAATAGATTGGGTCATAGAGGCTAATCTCACAACCTGTCTTTGTCATAATTAGGACCCGGTCCCAGTGCCCCCCCTGTCTATGGCTTAGAGGTATCCGATGTCTCGAAGTGGGAAGAGTCTGTTCTCGAACCTGCTCTTGAAATCGTACAAAGTTTCATCCAGGTAATTGTGAATCATTATACAGTCGGTTTTCTGGTTTTCAGAGCACTTTTGTTAGCTGACACCTTTGTTGCTATATTGAAGAGCCAGCCCTTCTTTTCCATAGAATAAAGCAGAAGAGCTGGCTGTTTTTCGATAGAGACTGGAGACTGCTTTTCTACTTTTACATTTAGAAAGGTTGTTGCTAAAATCTGTATATAGCCAATCTGCTCTCTGGGGTGAAAAAAAGAAATCTTAGGAAAATCCTACTTCCCTTAATAGAGAATCATATTCAGATTTCTTTGAATTGAATACTTCTTCCACCCTTGATCTTTTAGGGCCGCAAGCCTACAGCCACTCCAATAAAGATGCCATACAACGAAGCTGAGAACAAGAGAAGTTATCACATGTGTAACATCTGTGACCGAATCATCATTGGGGATCGTGAATGGGCAGGTAGAGTATGGGGAGGGGCGTGAAGAAATCTATAAGGGTGGGTTCACATTGACTTCATGAAATTTAAGGTCTTTGGTAGATTGAACCTATAGTCTATTTATTTATAAAGGGATAGCTAGATTCCTCTAAGAGCCTATTCCCAAATTCCTTGGAGGCTTTCCCCAATTGGGGAGTTGTCTCTGTATTCTGAGATTCAAAGGAAGATCAAATGCTCTCCATCTTCTTCAGCTGGAATTGATACTTTGTACTAAGAGATCTGCAGTTAAATTTCTAGAGCTCCTTTGACTTCATGGTCAGCCTTAGAGGAATATCTTGGCGTTTCATGTTTATAACTCAGTGGGTGTGAGATTAGGAAGTAAGGATCTAAGGGAGGCCAGGCAGCTCATCCAGTAGACTGGAAGAAGCAGAAGCATAGCTGGGTGGGGGCAGGATATACAGTTACTACTCCTGAGTGTGTTTTTTAAAAGTGATACCTCTTCAGTAACTTTTGAAGTAATTGTTGACATAGTGGTAGTTGCTAAAACCGTGATAAAAAGATGTGAAGGGAAATTGTGTGAAAGCAAGCCTGTCACACATTTATAAAGAAGGTTAGATCCCCACCACCTCAGGGCCAGCCCCACCCTAAGGCTCTGTACCCCGCCTGCATTAGAGCCTGGATCTGCCTCTGCCGCAGAGTCTCATTGCCCTCACATTGTTGGATTTTCAGATTTCTGTAGTCATCCACGTAAAGCCCAGGACTTCATCCTCAAGCCTTGAGTTTAATGTATTTAGAAACAGGTGTAAGGCTTGCTCCTTTCAGGCACAGTGGGGCTTATCATTTACCCAGCGGCTGGGATCCTTCTGTTCAGAGTGCTGTTTTGCATGGGATTCTCAGAGAAGTAGATTTTTCTTCCCAAAGCAGCCAATAGAATGATTAGGTCTATTAACTGGTAACTGGCAAAATGAACTCCATTGTCAGAGACTGGGGACGGCTGTGATTGCCCAACCAGCAGAAGAAGCCTCGATTGTCGTTGGTTTATAATGATGAAAGGGGAAGAGAAAGAGAGTGTCTGATTGTTTTTGTCTAAAGGAAACTTAGTGGTTCGATTTGTTGAATGTCCTTCAGGGATAGCCTTAGAGAAGCAACATTTGTGAGCCTTTGTGAGCTTAGCTTGTGTAAGCCCTTCTGTAGTGCCATCTGTCAAGTCCTGCTCCCATCTCCTGCTGCCTTGGAGAGCCAGCCCAGAAGCCCATTTTTTGCCTTAGGCTTTAGCTAGAGAACAAAGCTGACTTCTTTCCCCAAGTAAACTTTTCTTTTACTTCTAACCCCTACCTTACTTATTCTTGCTTCTAAACTCTTAAAAATGCTGTTTTAAATATATATAAAAGAATTTAAACTAGTTGTCTATCTCTTTCAGTGTTACCACATGAGATTTCCTTGAAAAAAGAGGAGGATAGTGAAAATAAACCTGTATGAGTCAGTCAGAAGGTGGGAACTGTCTTAGGGGTGACAGATCAGGAGTTGATAGCAGGCAGCAGTGGCCTTTAGCTTCACTTCCTCTGTGGACCTTCAGAAGAGATCGTCGGTGATAAATGCACCTTCCTGTCTCCCTGGAGCAGTGTGTGCCTAGAGAATAGGAATCTTGCCAGAGTCATTCGCATGACCTTTTTGACTCAAGCACAGGGATGTCACACCAGGAAGGACAACAGGCAATGCCCTGCAGTACAGATGAGGATTTGAATTTCTAACTTTTCAGCCTTACAAGTTAAATGCATCTGTAGCAGGAAGCCCCATACTACAGAGACCTGATTCTGGAAAGTAGGATCTCTTTTTGAAGCTATAGGTCTAAGTAGAAGGGTTTACCTGCTGTGTGACCTTGAACATTTTGTAAGACCTCTCTGAACTTCAGTTTCCCTTGTATAAAATGGGCAGAATAGTACCATCTTACAAGACTGCCATGAGGATTAGTGATGTAAAGTACCTAGCAGGGAGCACTTTGATATGTGGTAGCTTTATTTTGCTAGCTCGCTGGCCGTATAATTTATTCTTCCCTCAAAAATGCTAAGCAGCTATAAGTTGATCCTGCTATTTATTGTTGAAGAAAAGCATTGTATAGTTAATTTTACTTGCTTCTAGGATTAATTCTGAAAATTCTAATGAGTTTTTTCTTTGTTTGTTTGGTTTTGTCTTATCAGCGCATATAAAATCCAAATCCCACTTGAACCAACTGAAGAAAAGAAGAAGATTGGATTCAGATGCTGTCAACACCATGGAAAGTCAGAGTATTTCCCTAGACCATGACAAAGAACCTAAAGAGAAGGGATCCCCAGGGCAGAATGATCAAAAGTTGAAATGCTGCATTTAAGAGACTTGTCTGGTGGCCTTTGCAAATGTGGCAAGGATCCAGTTCAGGAGGGAGTGTTATGTCTGTCTCCCAGTCTGGGCAGAGAGTGCCATGTAGAATTGCCTGCATAGGAGAAAAGCTCTCACCATTTTCTTTCATTCAGTGGTGTGGTTTTAAAGTCTCATGTTCTCTGTAATGGAAACAGCAGGTCTTGTCAGCTCCTTGTGTGGCTGATGTGTCTGGAAATGATGTAGTTCAGGAAAGCATTTTTTTTTTCTTTGAAACTTAAAGGTTCTTTTTTTAATAAGGCACAGATTCCACATTTTTGTATGTGAGGATCTTTTTAATGGTGAATACCAGGATTGACTATATCCCTTTAAAGAAGTTTTATTATGGCCAAAATTATCTAAATTCCAGATGCTTTTGTAGATGACTGAAGTATTTGTGAGCCACATATCAGGAGCTGTAGATTTGAGTGAATGGCAGGAAAGGACCATCCCCATTGAGATGATTAAGTGAACCACTCTAGTTCTCGGAATTCTGCAGAAGGAATCAGACTGAGGAAGCTGTGACGTGGGGCTTGAAGAATAAAGACTTTGAGATTGGCGAGCTGCTCATATGTAATAGTTATTATCACTGCTGTCTTTCTGTTGAATTACAAATCTATATTATTTTTATTGAAGGTTAAATAAAGAAAAAATTTACAAGAGCCTCTGTGATCCGTAAAAAGACATACAAAGTCCATGTCTAGTTTATGCACAGTATACTCTGTTATCAACATGATAGCTTTTTCTCAAATTTGACATTGTTCATAGATCATGCTGTCTGTTCATTCATGTAGCAGGTGTTTACTTAACACATTATAGTCCTTGAAGACATCTAGAGAAGGTCTTTTATTGGAGGTCTGTTGTTTCCAGTTGAAGCCCTCTAGAGTGACCTGAGCTGCCAGCAATGTTAAATAGATACTTACTTATACATATAGCATCAAATATAGCATTTTTAGGGTATCATTAAGCAGCATTGACTACATTTACAATGTTGTGCAATCGTTACCACTATCTGTTTCCAAAACTTTTTTGTCACTCCAAACAAACTTTGTGCCCCTTAAGCATTAACTCCCCATTCAAATACATTTTGTTTGTTCAGAATCTGCTATATGAGAGGCCTTGAATTAGGCTAAAGGGAATGCAGAGATGAGATGTGGTTCTTGCCTTCAGGGAGCTTGTAAATAATTGCATTTGTACACAAACACCAATCCAGGCAATTGAATATCAGAGGCCTTAAGAGCTGTGTAGAATTTCAGTTTAGAAGGAAGGGAAGGGATCATGGAAGGAGGAGCATTTCTGCTGGACCTTGAAAAGCAGTTAATGGTAAATGTTTTGTTTCCTATGCATATAAGACTTCATAGAGGAGAAGCTAGAATGAAAAAAACTAACTCAATTGACCTTTTTAAACAGATCCTCACCCATCTTTAGCTGATTTGAATGTCAAAAATAAGTTTATTCTCTGGGCTAAGAAGTTTATTAACTATTAGGACCTAACAGTGGGAAACCACATCTTCCCAGTGGGAGGGAGATGGGTGCTTACTGTGAGCCAAGTAGTGCCAAGTCCTCTTTATACGTTATCTTCTCACACAGTCCTGGGAGGGAGATGCTGTTAATAAGGGGGAAAAAACTAAGGCTCAGCGGTGGAGTACAGCTAGCTAGTGGCAGAGCTGGAATTGAGGTGAGGCTGGAAACTCAAGCTATTAAGCACTGTGTTAAGCTGGCTGTTTGTAGGGAAGAACCTTAGTTTCTCTGACCAAGTTGCTAAATATGTTTTAAAGCTTAAAAAGCCCTTAATCCTTCCATCTGAAATACCTGGAGCAGTAAATTACTGGACTCGTTATCTCCACGGCAATTGGAAATCAGGCATTTTTTACAAAAAAATCAAAGTGTCTAATATTTACAAAGCACTTACTAAGTGTAAGGCACTGGTTGAGCCCACTGATCATCTTAGAAATTGTAAATTCAGCCAAATGAATTCCTTTATCAGCAGCAAAGAGCCTGGGAAAGGCAGAACACTCACTAGAAATCTGCATGGTGCTCTGGTCTGAGCCATTGCCCTGAGTAGATTTCCCCTTTTGTGCCTGCTGCCCTATGAATGACTTTGCTGTCGAGTGTAGGGAAGAAAAGTAATTTGTCTTGTGATGGTCATAAATATAGAGATGAAAGAATCCTTTACCTCTTGTATGGGTGGGGAAACTGAGGCCTAAAAATGGATGTTCTAGTCACAGAGCAAGGCAAAGCCAGGACAAACCTTAGATCACCTTTCTTACTCTACTACTAAATCTCATACCAAATCTCATCTGAGAGCTGAAAAGTACCATAGAGCTTTGGGCTATTTGCTCAGCCTGGAGTGAGAATGAGGAATGCCACTTTGTACCATCTGGCCATAGCTAATCCCCAGGCAAGCATAGCCCTCCAGTCCAGGTACCCAGAGCCTCCACTCCATCACACCAGCAGTGCTATCTAAATGGCTTTGGCAATTAATTCCAATACTTGGTGAGCTATTAGGTTCATCTGCTTCTGTCAGTAAAAATCTCGATTAGGCTTTAGATACTTTTTTTTTTGAGATGGAGTCTCTCCCTGTCGCCCAGGCTGGAGGGCAGTGACACAATCTCGGCTCACTGCAACCTCTGCCTCCCAGGTTCAAGTGATTCTCCTGCCTCAGCCTCCCAAGTAGCTGGGACTACAGGCGTGCACCACCCACCACGCCCGGCTAGTTTTTGTATTTTTAGTAGAGACAGGGTTTCACCGTATTGGCCAGGCTGGTCTCGAACTCCTGACCTTGTGATCTTCCTGCCTCAGCCTCCCAAAGTGCTGGGATTACAGGCACGAGCCACTTCCAACTGTAAGAAGTATCTAAAGCACTTGGCCAGCTTTAGATACTTCTTACAGTTCAGGCAATTGTAACTGGGTAGAAAGTACTTTGATTCTCAACAGAGATCTAGATTCTTAGACTTGAAAATACTTTACTTGATTTTTAGGGCTAAGCAAGAGAACAGCTCATTTGTACTCCAGGAATATGGCTTGATCCTTCCTAACTCTCTAATTTTTTGTACTCTCTTAGTTCTGTTTAGTTCCAAAGAGGATTTTTTTTCCTTAAAACAAAACACACGGTATAACATTAAAAAACAATAGTCTGGGTGTAGTGGTTCACGCCTGTAATCCCTACACTTTGGGAAGCTGAGGCAGAAGGATCACTCAAGCCTAGGAGTTTGAGACCAGCCTAGGCAATGCAGTGAGATCCAGTCTACAAAAAAAAAAAAAAAAAAAAAAAAAATGGCCAGGTCTGGTGGGACATGCCTATAGTCCCAGCTACTTGGAAGGCTTCGGTAGGAGGATGACGAGCCTGGGAGATTGAAGCTACAGTGAGACACAATCATGCCACTGCACTCCAGCCTGGGTGACAGAGCAAGACCATGTGGCTCAAAAATAAAATAACCCCTTCTCCCAAACACATGCATGAAATCAACCTTTTATGAATGCAGTGACTTGTTAATATCCCTGGCACCTAGAAACAGTCAAATATTTGTTAAATTAATTTCACGAAAGCATAAAAACGAACTAGGTCTCTACCTAGGTGATCTGCTTCAATTGTTAAATATCCTTCAGCCAGGATGAAGAAATTTTGGGATAGCCACTTGCATGAATTTTAGATTTGATTATCACCTACTTGGGCAGTTAGGGCTGTTTTCTAAAATGATGGCTAACTGGTTATTTGTAAAGCTACTCTGAATGCTTACGAAGGAAGCTGCATGTTTGTATTAGTGTGGGTAAAAGGCTAAGTGTTATAACAAAGAGACCCAACGATACAGTGGCTTAAAGAACAAAGAAGTTTATTCTTTCCCACATAACAGCTCTGAAGGGAGTTAACCTGTCTGAAGTGAGCAGTCCAGGTCATTGGGACAGCTCTCCTCCAAATGGTCATTCAGGGACACAGGTTCCTCGTATCATGTTGCTTCTCCATCCTCTGGAGCATTGTCTTCATCTGCTGCATGCTTGAAGCTGGGTCATCACTGGTCCCAGCTGATGGGAAGGGGAAAAGGAGCAGGGAGAAGGCTGACCTGCTGCCTGAAGGCCTAGACCCTGCAGTGGCATGGATACTTCTGCAAACATTCTCACTTTCCACTAGCGAGGATTTAGCCCGATGGCCACACCTACCTGCCAGGAGGGCTGAGAAAGGCAGTCAAGCCATGTGCCAAGAAGGAATGGGAGGACAGGTTTTGGTGGGTAACTTACAGTCCCCACTAAACTGGTATCATGGAAGGAGCACTCAACTCCAGGCTCATTTAACTAATCCATTAACTCTGTTAGTTTGCTAGGGGCAAATCTATTTCCCCTTCTGTGAAATTAGTGAGTTGTATTGAGCTGACCTCTGCTGAAATACTTCAAAAAGTAAAGCTTGACAAAATTCTGACTGGTAAGACTTTAAGATGAAAATAAGAAAGCATTATAGGGAGTGGGAGACCTTATAAACCTCAGGGCCAATGGCTGATACTCTAAACATGGCGGGGGAGAGATGGAAGGTGTTTTGGTGGTATTTTTGAATAACTGAACTGATAATAACTGCCACCTCCAGACTTTGTTTTACGTGGCGGGGCAGAGGCAGGGGGAGAGAGAAGCCACTGTTTGTATTTGCAGCTGAACACTTTACTTTCTAATATACTATCTGTGTGATCTGGGGACTATTGCTTAAAAGCCTGTTTCCTCATATATTAAATGAAGTTATCTGTATTCCGGGGGACGTGGTAAAGATTAAGTGAGGTCCTTTTGTAAATAGCATAGTGTTTTGTCACTGTACTGCCAAGTAAATGGTAGGTATAAATTGGATTTATTTGCTTCATTGGGGAAAATTTTTTGTTGTTGTTTTTTTTTTGAGACAGAGTCTCACTGTTGCCAGGCTGGAGTGCAGTGGCGCAATCTCGGCTCACTGCAACCTCGACCTTCCGGGTTCAAGCAATTCTCCTGCCTCAGCCTCCCAAGAAGCTGGGATTACAGGCGCCTGTCACCACTTAGTAAACTCCTGCACATCCTTCAAGGCCCAGATCTGATGTCCTCTCCTTAGAAAAACTTCTTCGACTCCTCTAGGAGGCTTAATTTCTCCACCTAGCAGTTAATACGTTAGTGTTAATATTAGCTGGTGCTTATGTAGTCCTGTGAGCTA
>NW_022437002.1:11820765-11824880 GCF_009761245.1 Sapajus apella | reverse complement strand
CCCAGCTAATATTTTGTAGTTTTAGTAGAGACGGGGTTTCACCATGTTGACCAGGATGGTCTCGATCTCTTGACCTCGTGATCCACCCGCCTCGGCCTCCCACAGTGCTGGGATTACAGGCTTGAGCCACCGCACCCGGCCCCTGTCATTGTTCTTATTAGCTCTGTCTTACAACTGAGGAAACTGTGTAGAGTAGTTAGGTAACTTTGCCAAGGGCAAGCTGGGATTTGAAAATAGGTGGGTGGCTCCTATTCTGTTCTGCCTCATTATTTTGCTACAGCTCGTAGCACCTGTTAATCTATCTCTTGTTCCCACTGGAAAGTAAATTCTGCCAGGATCTGAGTACTATTTTAAGATGATTGTGGAACATATAGTGGGCACCCAATGTATATTGAGGCTAATTCCTGCAAGGCACACCTCCCTGTCTAAACAAAGACATGGCTTCTCTTCATTGAGTGCTTTCTGTGTGTCAGGCATTGTATCAAGCACGTATGTACTTTATAATGATTTCTTAAAACAGGCCGAGCGCAGCGGATCACGCCTATAATCCCAGCACTTTGAGAGGCCGAGGCGGGTGGATCACAAGGTCAGAAGTTCGAGACCAGCCTGGCCAATATGGTGAAATCTCTTCTCTACTAAATATACAAAAATAAGCTAGGCGGGGTGGCGTGCACCTGTAATCCCAGCTACTCTGCAAGCTGAGGCAGAAGAATTGCTTGAACCTGGGAGGTGCAGGTTGCAGTGAGCCTAGATCGCGCCACTGCACTCCAGCCTGAGCGGCAGGGACTTCATCTCAAAAAAAAAAAAAAAGCAGACAAGATAATTTATTGTCACCATTTTATAAACACAGCTTAATGAACAGTGGCTGGCACAGAGTAGGCATGCAAATATTTGCTGAGTACCGGAGAGAAACCTTGGTAAGGGCAGCGACTTTTGTCTGTTGTTCACTGCTTTATCCCTGGCACCTACAAGGGTCTGCTGCTTAAAAGCTCTCAGTAAACATTTGAGTTTTTATTTTTTACTTGAAGTCAGCCTTTTATTTTTTCCAGCTTTATTGAGATAGTGACAGATAAAATTATACATATTTAAGCTATACAAAGTGATTTTATATGCATGTGTGTATATAACAATCAAGTTAGTTAACACATCCCATAAACATTTGTTGAGCTCGGATTTGAAGCCAGTTTGGGTCAACCCCAAACCCATGTTCTAACCACCACCCTCTACTTCTGCAAGGGCATTTCTTTAGGGTTTCTGAATGTACAAATTTAGGGTTTGTGAATGTACAAATGATTTATATCCCATCTACTTCTTTTTTTTTTTTTTTTTTTTGAGACAGAGTCTTGGTCTGTCACCCAGGCTGGAGTGCAGTGGCACGATCTTGGCTCACTGCAACCTCTGCCTCCCAGGCTCAAGGGATTCTCCTGCTTCAGCCTCCCGAGTAGCCGGGACTATAGGCATGCACCACCATGCCCGGCTAATTTTTGTATTTTTAGTGGAGACAGGGTTTCACCATATTGGCCAGGCTGGTCTCAGATTCCTGACCTCATGATCTGCCTGCCTCGGCCTCCCAGAGTTCTGAGATTACAGGCATGAGCTACCATGCCTGGCCTATCCCATCTACTTCTAAGAAGAAATCAAAGGAAGAAAACGTTAAAAAAAAAAAGAAGAAGAAGAAAAGATGATTGAAGAACTAACTCTTGTACGAAGAAGTTTATGGCAAGAATCATGGTTACAAATGAGACAAGTCCAACCCAAACTAATTTAAGTAAAAAAGTGAATTTATGATTGGGTTAATGAGGTATCTCATCAAATTCAAGGGCAAGAAAGTATCTAGGCTCTAGGCACAACTTGCGCTACCCAGCCTGAGGCTGTAGAGAGTTTCTCTTTTCTCTGCAAATCAGCTCACTCCTCTGTCACTGTAAACAGGCTTTCTCCACATGGCAGGAGACGGGCCTGCTAGTAGCGCGTGTGTTTCACCTCTTACGGCCTTGACAACTGGAGACAGATTGTGTCGTTTTTTTCTCTGGTTCTAAGACACCTCATACCCACTACAATGGCAGCTATAAAACAAAATGAAACAAAAGAAACCCAGAAGATAACAAGTGTTGGTAAGAATGTGGAAAAATTGGAACCCTTTGCACTGTTGGTGAGAATGTAAAATAATGCAGCTGCTGTGGAACGTGGTATGGCAGTTCCTCACCCCCAAGTGCTGATAATAATGCTTTTTTTTTTGTAGAGATGGAGCCTACAAAGCTGCTTAAGAGGCTGAGGTGGGAGGATCACGTAAGCCCAGGAGGTCAAGGCCTCAGTGAGCTGTGACTCTGCCACTGCACGCCAGATCCTGGGTGAAAGGATGAGACAGACCCTATCTCAAAAATAAGAATGAGTGGACAAACAAAATGTATGTACATAGGATGGAATATTCAGCCTTAGCAAGGAAGGAAGCTCTGACGCATGCTACAAGTTTGAGGACATTATGCTGAATGAAAGCCAGTCAGCCCAGGCGCAGTGGCTCATGCCTGTAATCCCAACACTTTAGGAGGCCAAGGTGGGAGGACTGCTTGAGGCTGGAGTTTTGAGGCCAGTCTGGGCAACAGAATGAGACACCACCTCTACAAAAAATAAAAGAATGATTACCCAGCACTCAGAGGTCAGAGTTTCACCTGCTTGAGCCTGGGAGGTCAAGGCTGCAGCGAGCCTTGGCACCACTGCAATGCGGCGTGGGCAGCAAAGCAAGACCCAAGCCAGTCACTAAAAGACAAATATGTTATAGTTCCACTTACATAAAGTGTCTAGAATAGTCAAACTCATAGAAACAGTATCGTGGTTGCCGGGGGTGGAGGGGAAGGACAAATGGAGACGTTTAATGGGATAGAGTTTCAGTTTTGTAAGATGAAAAAGTTCTGGAAATCAGTTGCCAACAATGTGAATATGCTTAACACTACTGAATTGTACACTTCAGAGTGAATTTACCACCATTAAAAAAAAAAAGTCAAAGTCCCAGGAAAGGGATCCTTTGGCCCAGCTTGGGTCTAGCGCTTATCCTGAGGCCCATCAGCCAGGCTGGAGATGGATTCTTGAAAGGATAGGACAGTTTCCTGGAAAGGATGGAGTGGAGGTGGAGTGGTTCCCAGAGGAAGAGTGTGGTGGGTTGGTGGGAGGGAGAGCACCTGGGCAGACAAGCAGGGGTGTCCCCTGTGGAGCTGCTATCTGCTACTCAGTAAGACACTTGCTTTTCTAGCAGCAGGGCTGAGCTTAAACTAAGTCCTCATGCCTTCTGGGTGGTACTTGCTACATCATGAGATATCTGTAGTAGTCATTCCTAAGAAATTTATGGCTCGGTATGGTTTTAACAAAACTGCATATCTCGTTAGTACTTGCCAAAAAACTTTGAGGTCGTTTCTACAAATGAAACAGACTCACACTATTTCAATGACTTCACACAGGGCTGGTGTTCAGTTGTAAGGGACTAAAAGCCAATTTAAACGAATTTAGGTATAAAAGAGGATTTGTTGGCTTATGGAATCTAAGAGCCAACAACTGAGCTTCTGAACAGATAGGCGAGGTGCAGCTGGGTGTCAGGAACACCTGCTACCGAGGACTCAGACACACAGCAGTGCCTGTCTCATCTGTTCTCAGTGTGCCAACTTCACGCTTTTCTCCATGCAAACCAGCTTTCTTCATATGGTCATCGGAAGCTGCCACACCTCACACCTTACAGCTTTTCTCCACTGCAAAGAAGTGGACCAAATCCCAAGCTTAAAAGCCCCAGGTGGCTCACACCTGTAATCCCAGCACTTTGGTGTCACGAGGTGGGGTGGATCACGAGGTCAAGAGATTGAGACCAGCCTGGCCAACATGGTGAAACCCTGTCTCTACTAAAAATACAAAAAATTAGGCCGGGCGCGGTGGCTCAAGCCTGTAATCCCAGCACTTTGGGAGGCCGAGGCGGGTGGATCATGAGGTCAAGAGATCGAGACCATCCTGGTCAACACGGTGAAACCCCGTCTCTACTAAAAATACAAAAAACATTAGCTGAGCATGGTGGCGCGTGCCTGTAATCCCAGCTACTCAGGAGGCTGAGGCAGGAGAATTGCCTGAACCCAGGAGGC
>NW_022437002.1:11820099-11820665 GCF_009761245.1 Sapajus apella | reverse complement strand
AAATACAAAAATTAGCCGGATGTGGTGGCACATGCCTGTAATCCCAGCTACTTGGGAGGCTGAGACAGGAGAATCGCTTCAACCCAGGAGGTGGAGGTTGCGGTGAGCCGAGAATGCGACATTGCACTCCAGCCTGGGCAACAAGAGTGAAACTCCATCTCAAAAAAAAAAAAAAAGCCCCAGGAAAAGACTCAATTGAGTAGAGCTGAATTCTGGTGTCTACCCTCAGATTAAGCAGGACAGTGTACCATCTAAGAACCTGGCCCTCCCCATAGAACAGTATGATAGAGCCGGGTGCGGTGGCTCAAGCCTGTAATCCCAGCACTTTGGGAGGCCGAGGCGGGTGGATCACGAGGTCAAGAGATCGAGACCATCCTGGTCAACATGGTGAAACCCCGTCTCTACTAAAAATACAAAAAATTAGCTGGGCATGGTGGTGCGTGCCTGTAATCCCAGCTACTCAGGAGGCTGAGGCAGGAGAATTGCCTGAACCCAGGAGACGGAGGTTGCGGTGAGCCGAGATCGCGCCATTGCACTCCAGCCTGGGTAACATGAGTGAAACTCCG
>NW_022437002.1:11762230-11819699 GCF_009761245.1 Sapajus apella | reverse complement strand
AAAGGAAGGCCCTATCTCTGCAAGACCCCCGGATGGTGCATTATCAAGTGTGAGGCTGGGTCAGATTTTGAGTCACCAGAAGTGGGGTGACAAGCCACCTGCAAGCAAGGCTTAAAGAAAAACCATTTAAGTCTGTGCCTTCTGCCTGAGCCTCCTTGGTTGTATCAAGGAGATTGAGGTATAAAGATGTTTTATATTTTTGAGACAGGGTCTCACTCTGTCACCCAAATTGAAGTGCAGTGGCACTCCCAGGCGCAGGTGATCCTCCCACCTCAGACTAGGAAGGCTGGGACCACAGGCACCCACTACCATGCCCGGCTAATTTTGTATTGTTTTACAAATGGGGTTTCGCCATGTTGCCCAGGCTGGTCTTAAACTCCTGGTCTCAAGCGATGTCCCCGTCTCAACCTCCTAAAGTGCTGGGATTACAGGCGTGAACCACTGTGTCCGGCCCTGAGATATAAAGACTTATATAGATGTTATTTGCGGATTCAAAAATGTCTCAGTGGATCTGCATAATGAAGTCAAGTTGCTTGGAGCCTGGTGGGTTCCCGATGGCAGACAAAAGTACCAGCTCACTTTCTCCAAACTTTCGCAGTTAGACTCTTTAAGGGCTTTTTAGAAACTACCTTCTTTCTATTGTTTTAAATGTCAGCATGTAAAGGGTACAGAGAATTCAGTGATCATGTTTCAGCTGTTTTCAAACTTGTTTTTAGCTGTGGCTCCTTTTTTTTTTTCTTCTCCCAAGTCATACATAAATTCCAATCTATAATATGTATGAAATAGAATGGCTTTGGGTCTGGATGGGGCACACCGTCTTCTGGTCCCTCTGATTTGGTGCGCCCCACTGTGGGACACACTTTGAAAATCCCTGATCCAGATTAGCAATGATACTGAGCAGTTAGAGAAATTGAGTCCCAGAGAGGTTAAGTCACCAACAGCAGCATAAAGAGTAAGCAGCAGAGCTGTGCCTGGAATCCTGGTCTCCTGGGTCAGCAGTAGTGTTCTTTTTACTGGATTATGCCACTTCCAGTTATTTTTGAATTAAAAAGTAGTTGTATTTTTTATCAAGTACATGATAAGTTTAACTGGACTAATATGAAGGCAAGTAGAGGACTTTAGGAGTCAAAGAGCTTTATAATTAGGAATGCCTGTTAATTTATTCAACAGACTTAAATGAGTGCTTATCGTTCGCTATTCTAGGTGCTAAAGATATATCAGTGACAAGACAGTTCCTGTCTTCAGAGAGCTGGAGTCGTCCATGCTATGTCAGTGAATATGATAAATGCTGTAATAGAGTCGTTCAGAGAACACACAAGATTTTACCTGACTTATTCCAGAAGAGTCTGGGAAGGCTTTCCTGAGGAAATGCGATCTGAAAAAAACATGAGGCCGGTTGCCATGGCTCGGAGGCTGAGGTGAGTGGATAGCTTGAGGTCAGGAGTTCGAGACCAGCCTGGGTGACATGGTGAAACCCTGCCTCTATAAAAAATAGAAAAATTAGCCAGGCATGGTGGCATGCGCCTGTAGTCCCAGCTACTCATGAGGCTGAGGCAAGGGGATTACTTGAGCCCAGGAGGCAGAGGTTGCAGTGAGCCAAAATCAAGCCACAGCACTCCAGTCTGGGCAACAGGGTGGGACTCCATCTCAAAAATACAAAAACAAAAAAACCCTGAGAACAATGGTCAGGAGCCAGGTAGGGGAGTATTAGGGGAAAAGGCAGGAGAGGTCTGCAGAACCCAGGTCATAGAGGACCCTGAAAAGCATGAATCCTGAGAAACATCAGACGTGTTTCCTGGAGAGATCACTCTGGTACAATGCAGAGAAAGGGTTGGCTGCAGACAGCCTGGAGGCAGGGGGACAGTTCAGATATTTAGCAGGTGGCATTTATAGGACTTGATGAAATGTTGGGAGTGAGGGAAGGGAAGGGGTCAGGAATGAGGCTCAGATTTCTGACTTGAACAGTTGATTGGACAGTGGCCAAGTCCTTTGGCCAAGATAAGAACACTGGAGGAAGAGCAGGTTTGGGCTGAGGATGAGTTCAGTTTGGAACTTGTGGAGACTGAGGTATCTGTAGAGAATCCTCATGGGACTGGATATTCAGGTTGAACCCAGATTGCACTCTGGGCTGGAGATAGGGATCTTAGAGTCATCAGCATTGATGGTATTTGAAGCTAGAAGATGAGGTCACTCGAGCAGGGGGTGTAGTGAGAAGAGAAGCAATCTGGAGCAGAGCCTTGAACATCGACAGAGCAGCTCACAGAGCTGGGAGAAGGGAGTGGTCTGCAGGGAAGTGTGTGGGGGTCATGCACAATAAGGAATGAGAAGTGTCCATTGCATCTGAGTGATAGCATCAATGGTAACCTTGGCACAAGAAGGGCCAGTTGAGGGTTAGAAAATGGAAGCCATATTCTAGTGGTTTGAGGACTGAATAGGAAGAAAGAAAGTGGCAAGTGTCTAAGTTAGGAAAGGAAGGAGAGGGGGTTGCTAAAGGGAGGCCTGGGGTTAAAGCAGTTTTTTTTTTTCCTTTACTTCTAAGAGACTTATACATTTTAAAATGCTGCTTGGGCTGGGCGCAGTGACTCATGCCTGTAATCCCAGCACTTTGGGAGGCCGAGGCGGGTGGATGACCTGAGGTCAGGAGTTCAAGACCAGCCTAACCAACATGAAGAAACCCTGTCTCTACTAAAAATACAAAATTATCCTGGCATGGTGGCGCATGCCTATAATCCCAGCTACGCAGGAGGCTGAGGTAGGAGAATCACTTGAACCTGGGAGGCAGAGGTTGCAGTGAGCCAAGATTGTGCCATTGCATTCTAGCCTGAGCAACAAGAGCGAAACTCCATCTCAAAAAAAAAAAAAAAAAAAAAATGCTACTTGGAAGGAGCTAGTTCTAAATACTAGAAAATGACCATTTTTCTTAATATGATACAGCTCTTCCTTGACACTGTCTACAGGTGGGGTTACCAAGTCATCCTGTTTGGCTTGGGATTTACTGGTCTCAGCACTGAAAGTCTCATGTCCTGGGAAACCCCTTAGTGAGGGTAAACCAAGATGATCGATTACCCTATGTAGAGACTTCCTTCCAGGAGGATTAGGTAAGACACATTCTGCAGTTGCAGAGACTGTGATTTAGCTTTTCTCTGAAGATTTAGAGGAGCACCCACCTCTGAAAAAGACCCTGTTGTGAATAATAGAAGAGAATGTAGGTGAGACCTGATTAAAGTTTCAATAGGATTCAAAAGATGGTACATAATTCACTTACAACCAGCAATCCTACAAATGGAATGATCTGGGATGAGAAGAGATTAGGAGGAGGTTAAAGACATGGCTGCTGAATTAGAAACTGCATGGAAGCAATGAACACCAGGTGGAACGCAGAAGATCAATTTAGTAAAGAAAGCAAGCTTCAGAGGGTCTCCCAGAACACAGGAAACTGATAAAAGACATGAAAATAAGGTAAAAGAAGAGCTCTAGAGGGCAGAACAATGAAAGGTGAATTTTGATAATTCAAAACTGAATGGACTCATGATTAGTAATGAATTATAATCGTGAGGACATGTTGAGTGCTTGCTCTGTGGCAAGCCCTTTCCAACCCTTGACATGTGTGAACTCATTTAATCCTCATAACAATACTGAGGGATGGGTACTGCTATCCTCCCCTCCACCCCATTTTCCATATGGCAAGCCTGAATCACAGATTAGTGAGTCAATGCAAGTTTATGCAGGTAGGAGTTGGGGAGCTGGTGAACTCAGGTGGTCTGGCCCCAAAGTCTTTGCTCTGAAGTGCTGCGCTGCACTGCCTCACAGTGTCACATTGAAACCAACTTGTTCATGTATTCATTAAAGTATTTTTTGGTGTCTACTAAGTGCCAGGCTCAGCTCTGCTGCTGGGAAAATATCAGAGAGATAGACAGGGTTCCTGCTCAAATGCAGCTTACATTCTCGTAGCAAGAAAGAAAAAAAAATGCAAGTAACAAACAATGAAGAAAATTTCAGTAAAGTATGAAGTCCTGAAAAGTGAAAAACTGAAAAGCAGGGTAGAGAGTGATTGGCGTATGTGTGTGCTGAGGTGGGCGTTCTTGCTCTGTCTCCCAGGCTGGAGTGCAGTGGCGTGATCTCGGCTTACTGCAATCTCTGCTGCCTTTTGGGTTTAAGCAATTCTCCTGTCTCAGCCTCCCAAGTAGCTGAGATTACAGGTGCCTGCCACCATGCCCAGATAATTTTGTATTTTTAGTAAAGACAAAGTTTCACCATGTTGGCCAGGCTGGTCTCAAACTCCTGACCTCAGATAATTCACCCTTCTCGGCCTCCCAAAGTGCTGGGATTACAAGTGTGAGCCACCATGACCGGCCGGTTAATTTGTTCACCGTGATGGCCAGGCTGGTCTCAAACTCTTGATCTCAAACGATCCACCCACCTCGGGCCCCCAAAGTGCTAGGATTGCAGGTGTGAGCCACCGCACCCGGTCTGGTATTTATTCTAATTGCAAAGGAAGGAGTTAAAGAGTTTTCTGGCTGGTTTGTTCATTTAGCAGGGGAGGAATATGATCTGATTTACATACTAAAAGATAAGTCTGGCTGCTACGTGAAGAACGGACTGTAAAGGCATAACAAGGAAGTGGTCTGTGGAAGCAGGAAAAAGTTTAACAGGATGTTCTGACTGGAACCAGGGCCTGGAGCTCAGAAGTTTTGAACTGTTTCTTTGCTTTGGGGCACCTTTGTCGTTTCTTATCACATTCACTAATTTATCTTCCTGTGGAAAACGAATCAGAGATCATAACTTCCTAAAAGAATGACTACTGTACCCCGCCAGGGCCCTAGCTTCTTAGACCAGTGGAGGTCCGGCCGGGCCAAGCACACTCCTCCCAGGAATTTCAAATCACAGCTCAGTCCTAGCTGGGTACACTTGAATGGAGAAATACAAGAACCACGTTTGGTTATACACAGGAAATAGCTATCGGTTGTTATGAATGGGTGCGCTACAAAACAGTGAAGGCGAAAAGCAGCAGGTGTGGGACGGAAGCCCAGGATCGGGAGGGAGAGAGAGATTCCTCTTGACTTCCCAGCTCCTGGTTCCTGACCCTCCTGAGGCCTACTGTGCTTCCTTGGGTTTCTGAGATACCTCCGTTTCCTTGTAAAAATCTCCGTTTTCATCAAAGTGGATTTCATTTCTGTTTACCCACAAGGCTCCTTGCTCCAGGTGTGCACTCTCTGGGGTCCTGGCCTCGGTGGCCCACGTCACTCTCATGTGTGGCTCACGGACCCCTTGCTTCCCCACAGCCTCACCCGCTGGGGCCTTGTTGCCGTTTTTTGTTTTTTTCTAGTTTTATGGCCCTATATGGTTATCTTAAAGGTAATTGACTTTGCATTTGTTTTATTTCCTGGTCAGACTATCATTTTCCTAAGATAACTTTATTATTCATGTTGTTTACATTTTAAGCCCGTTCTGGGTAGAATCCAGTTTCATACGTAAATACTCAACTGAGTTTATTGGATAATAAACATGTATCTGGGTTTGTTTCATTGTTTTTTAAATCAACACGTATTTCTCCACATTCTCTTTGTTTCCTTTGTTTTGTTTTTGGTTTTGAGAAGGATCTCACCCTGTCACCCAGGATGGAGTACAGCGCCAGGATCTCGGCTCACTGCAACCTCTGTCTCCCGGGCTCAAGTGATCCTCCCAACTCAGCCTCCTGTGATCCTCCCAACTCAGCCTCCTGAGTAGCTAGGACTACATGTGCCACCATGCCTGGTTACTTTTTTTAAAAATAGAAACAGGGTTTTGCCATGTTGCCCAGACTGGTCTCAAACCCCTGAGCTCAAGCGATCCTCCCGCCTTAGCCTCTCAAAGCGCTGGGATTACAGGCATTAGCCACCGCGCTGGGCCTCTTTTCTTTTTGTATTCTACAGAAGATTGAATAGAAATTCATTCATTCGTCAAGCATCCTTTGAGCTCTTATTGTGTATCGGTGCTGGGCGTATGAAGATAAGCCTGTCAGAGTCCCCATCCCTCACTTTGCCCACCCTAGAGAAGTTGGTTCCCCGAGCCCTCCTCTCCTCTTGGGGGAAAGTCCTCCCTGAATGATTTCACCTGCCTTCACGCTTTGGCTCCCACCTGTTCCGCAGGATGAGCAGGCTTTTTGTTTGTTTTTTAACAGTGTGTGACTGTTACTGCATGCCCTTTGTATTCAGTGCTTGCACGTTCAGTTTGACCCATGGGAAATTTGCCTGAGATATTTCTGATACTATCAGAAATACCTTGGTGCTGTCCACAGGTACAGGCTGAGTTAAACGGGCTTACACACTAAAAAGCGTCTTCGCATGCACCAGGGCGACAGGGGCGGCTCTTCAGGAGCCAGCAGAGTTTACCCAGAAGCAACTCAGCAGCGCTGATCTACTTGGACCTTTGGTCTGTGGCTGCCCTGCATAGCCCCGGCAGGGGTGAGACTGTCTGTGCCAGAAGTGACACCTGGGTACTCGTTGGAAGAGTCGATTTGGCTTGGCTTCTACTCATTGCCAAAGAGGGAAGTGTGTGAGGAAGGGTGCTGGGAGAGTGGCTTAAATGCCCAACAGCTGGATTTAGGAGAGACTTCGGTCTCACATCACAGAGTAGGAGCTAGAAAGGGAAACCCATGTTCTTGGCCACATGTTCCCCCAACAGTTTTCAGAATGGAGCCGGTGTGCACTGATCTCCCTCAAGCTCTGTCCTAGCTTCCAGACCTTCCTTCTGGATGTCCCACGCACACTTCAAACTCACCATGTCCAAGACAGAGTCCCACCATTCCCCAAACCGTCCCCTCCTCACTTTCCCCAGGGCTGATTGTAATGGTCTCCCTGCCAGCCCCATCACCCACGCCAAAATCCTCACGTCTTCCTCAGCCCTTTCTGGGACCCATCCCTTTCCTTCTTTGATAACCACCTGGTCACAGGATCTTAACCATCTGTATTAGCTTCCCGTTGTTGATATAACAGAGCCATTGACCCTTGAACAGCAAGGCTTTGAAGAGCATGGAGAGTCAGACACAGAGTTTTTTCAACCACAGATTGAAAATACAGATTGAAAATACTTCAGGACTTGAGTATGTGGATTTTGGCATACTTAGGGTGTCCTAGAACCAATCCCCCACGGATACCGAGGGACAACTCTAACCACAAACTTTGTGGCTTAACACAACACAAATTTAGTATCTTTTTAACAGGTGTGGTGTTCAGAAATCTGAAATGAGTTTTGTGCGCTAAACTCAAGCCGTCGACAGCGCCGGTTCCTCTGGAGGCTGTGGGTGAGAGTCCACTCCCCATCCCTCCAGCTTCTCCAGACGGCCTGCATTCCTCAGCTTGTAGCCACATCACTTGGATCTCTGCTTCTGCCATCATGTTGCTTTCCTCCTACTCACTGTTGTGGAAGACCCCTGTGATTACATTGGGCACCTGGACAACCTAAAATAATCTCCTCATCTCTAGATCACTAATTTAATCATGTCTGCAAGGTCCCTTTTGTCATTTAAAATGACAGTCACAGATTCTGGAGATTAGGATGTGGACATCTTTCATGCCATCCTGACCACTTGCAATTTCTGAACTCACCTATTCCAGCTGTCATTGCTCTTCAGGCCAGATCATCTCCCTCTCTTCTAGGCTAAGACAGCCTCCTAATTGGTCTCCGCCTCTGGTCCTGCCCCCTTCAACCCATGATCCTTCTAATCTTCTATGTCTGTCTCTTGATTCTGAGTTTGTAGTGACTCCCCATTATCATCAAGATACAGTCTGAGCACCTTAGATGGTGTGCAAGGTCTTTCTCCTGCTCACTCCTTCAGCCAAATCCCTCACCTGCCATGACAAAGCTATTTTTCCTGTCTCAAGACAGAGAAGAGAGTGGCTTTTAGAGCTTCTGAGGCCACACTTTTTTTTTTTTTTTTGAGATGGGGTCTCGCTCTGTTGCCCAGGTTGGAGTGCAGTGGTGTGATCTTGGCTCACTGCAACTTCCGATTCCCAGGTTCAAGCAATTCTCCTGCCTCCCGAGTAGCTGGGACTACTGGCATGTGCCACCGGGCCCAGCTAATTTTTGTATTTTTAGTAGAGATAGGGTTTCACCATGTTAGCCAGGCTGGTCTTGAACTCCTGACGTCAGGTGATCCACCTGCCTCAGCCTCCCAAATTGCTATGATTACAGGTGTGAGCCACCATGCCCAGCCCTGAGGCCACATATCTCAGGCTTGGATCTCAGCTTACCAAACAGGAATTCTTGGCCCAGTAACTTAACATGCCTGTGCCTCAGTTTTTTTCTTTTCTTTTTTTTTAAGACAGGGTGTCACTCTGTCACCCAGGCTGGAGTGCAGTGACAAGTTCTTGGCTCACTGCAGCCTCGACCTCCTGGATTCAAGCGATCCTCCCACCTCAGCCCCCAAGTAGCTGGGACTATAGGCATGTACCACCATGCCCAGGTACTTTTTGTATTTTTTGGAGAGGGGGTTTTGCCATGTTGCCCACGCTGGTCTTGAACTCCTGAGATCAGGCGATCCTCCCACCTCAGCCTTCCAAAGTGCTGGGATTATAGGCATGAGCCACCAGTGCCTTAGTTTCACCTTTTAAAAGTCCCACAAAAGTGCTCGCTTTGGCAGCACAAATACTAAAAGTCCCACAAAAGTTGTGATGATTAAATTACGTGATACTTTAAAAGTACCTATTAAAACAGTGCTTGAGCCAAGCATGGTGGCTCACACCTGCAATCCTAGCACTTTGGGAGGCCAAAGCGGTCAGTTCGCTTGAGCCTAGGAATTCAAGACCAGCCTGGGCAACATGGCGAAACCCTATCTCTACTAAAAACACAAAAATTAGGCGGACTTGGCATGTGCCTGTAGTCCCAGCTATTCGGGAGGCTGAAGTGGGAGGATCATTTGAGCCCAGGAGGTCGAGGCTGCAGTGAGCTATGATTGCACCACTGCACTCAAGCCTGGGGACACAGCAAGACCCAGTGTCAAAAAATAAAAATAAAATAAATAAATGAAACAAACAAACAAACAAACAGTGCTTTCCACATCATTAGCTTTTCCTTCTTTAGTGCACGTTCTTTCAGTCCCATTGATGCTGGCCAGAGTGCTCTCTCCCCACCCACCTCTCATTTCCCTGGAAATTGTTACCCATCCCTTCCAGGCCTAGCTCAAGCATCACCTCCTCTGCACTGGCCTCCAAGCTGTCCCCACACCACAGCCAGGTGAGTCAGCCGCTTTCTTCACTGCAGCCCTTAAACTCCATCACCCAACCAGAGATCCTACCACACTGTATTTTCAATTATTTGATTATGTGTAGCAGGAAAACATCCTGAAACACTAGTTTTTGTCCTTTTCTTTTCCACACTTCCTTGTATGTGATCCTCCCCTTCATCAGCCAGAGGCATTCCGTTGCCTTCAAGAATCAGTATTTTATAGTAGGAATGCACAAATGATGGGGAAAAAAACCTACATTTAGTTTTTCAGCTTCCAAACGAGACCTCAATGTGGTCACCCGCATGAATAATTTTGAAAGCCAATGCTCAGTTTTATGGAGAGAAAGGATTTTGAGAACCCAGAGAATGTCCCTGAAGGAGGCAGAGTGTGAAGTTAATGCCTTACGCGTGAGCTGGAAGGAGCTGAGAAGTGTGTCCGCCCCATCCTGCTCACAGGGAGGCTCATTAGGGGTCACTCAGGCTTGGAACAGGGACATGAATTGATTTTGGAAGAGATCAGCGCGGCCTGAGATGGAAGCAAAGATGTGGAGAGGAGCAAAGGCAGCCTCAAGAGACACCCAGCAGCAGGGCCAGTGCGTTCTGGCCGCCAAGCAACACCAGTGACCATCCACGTCCTCCAGTTAGCACGGCCGGCACCTGCGCTAAGGAGCCATAGTCGCGGTCCTGCTCCTCACTTGCTGGGAAGCTTTTCTTTTTCTTTCTTTTTTTTTTTTTTTGAGATCGAGTCTTGCTCTGTCACCCACCCTGGAGTGCAGTGGCATGATCTTAGCTCACTGCAACCTCCGCCTCCAGAGTTCAAGCGATTCTCCTGCCTCAGTCTCCCAAGTAGCTGGGACTACAGGCACCCACCACCTTGCTCAGCTAAATTTTTTTGTGTGTGTTTTTAGTAGAGGCAAGGTTTCATTATGTTGGCCAGGTTGGTCGCAAACTCCTGGCCTCAGGTGATCTGCCTGCCTTGGCCTCCCAAAGTGCTGGGATTACAGACGTGAGCCACTGCACCAGCCAAGTTTTTCTTTTGTCATCTGCACACTGCTGCCCTGCAATCACCTAGCAGAAGTGATGCCTACCCACCACCCATGCTTGACCCCTTTGGAGGCGTTTCCTGTGGACACTCTTTTTTCTTTTCTCTCCTTTTCTTTTCCTTTTTTTTTTGGGTGGGGGGACAGAGTCTGGAGTGCAGTGGTGCCATCTTGGCTCTGCAACCTCCGTCTCCCAGGTTCAAGGATTCTCCTGCCTCAGCATCCAAGTAGCTGTGATTATAGGCATGCGCCACTATGCCCGGCTAATTTTTGTGTTTTTAGTAGAGATGGAGTTTCTCCATGTTGGCCAGGCTGGTCTTGAACTCCTGACCTCCCCCACCTCGGCATCCCAAAGTACTGGGATTACAGGCATGAACCACGGTGCCCAGCCTAGACACTCACTTTTCATAACAGCTCAGGAGTCTTGTACACTGTCAGTGCTGTGGGAAACAAAGTCTCCAGCACCTGAGTTTGGGAGAAACCAGACATGGAGGTGATCCGTTTCACATGACCACATGCCAAGCCAGACTGAACCTCTGCGGAGGCAGCAAGCACTGAGTTGGATTCATCTCTATATCCTGAGCACAAGGCTGGTGCTTGGTGATTACTGTATGGAGAGAATGAATGAAAATCACAGTCTAGTGAGGAAAACAGACACATAAACAATTATAAGACAACCTAACTGCTGTGACAAGGGACTGTAGGAATCACAGCATGAACAGAAGAGGAAAAGGGCCCAGCAACACTGGGGATCTCCTGCAGCGACACCAGGATGAGCACCCAGGTCTCTTGCCTGCTGCCCAGCACACCATTGGAGTAGGGACCCCTGGGGACACCTGCTCAGCTTATAGGCTCCCTCTTGGCACCACGGGAACTGGTCCCTGGTGGCCTCTCAGCCATGGGCTGTGGGTGCAGGACCCAAATTGGGCAATGGGTTCCCTGTCCCATGACCTTGCTGAATCCCATTCAGAGATGCTGGTATGCTTCCTTTGGTTACTTGAACTGAAACCTGAGAGCCAGCCATGTTAGGTCATGAGAGAACCGGGGGACATCGATCTGCCAAGAGGTGTAAGAGTGAAGCAGACAGGCCAGGCATGGTGGCTCACGCCTGTAATCCCAGCACTTTGGGAGGCTGAGGCAGGCAGATCATGAGGTCAGGAGATTGAGACCATCCTAGTCAACATCGTGAAACCTCATCTCTACTAAAAATCAAAAAATTAGCCGGGGTTGGTGGCGGGCGCCTGTAATCCAGCTACTCAGGAGGCTGAGGTAGGAGAATCACTTGAACCTGGGAGGCAGAGGTTGCAGTGAACCGAGATCGTGCCACTGTACTCCAGCCTGGGCAACAGAGCGAGACTCCATCTCAAAGAAAAGAGTGAAGCAGACGTGCAGAAGGAGGGTGGATAGTAGGAGACAGTGAGGCCCAGAGAGGGAGAGAAGCTTCCTGCTTCTCATTCTTCAGATCCTGGTTCTCACGCCTCTGGCTGCCCCTACCCTCCGGTTCCCTGTGCCATCTCTGAAGACGGGATTAAAAGCTCTCAGCCGGAGCTTGCCTGAGTGAGCTTCTGTGCCACTGAGTCTTGGTTAGCATTGTTCCCACTGATGGTCACCATCACACTCGTGGTCACAGTAGACATTTCCACAGCCCTTCCACACGCAAGACTGTTCTGAGAGCTTTACATGTAACAACCCATTAAATCCTCGTAATAGTCCCATGAGGTGGGGACAGCGGTCATCCCCATTTTTCCATTTTCTTCTTTTTTTGTCCCCGTTTTTCAGTAAGGAGATGGAGCTACAGAGAAGATAAGTCGTAACTTGTTCATGGACATACAGCTGATAAGTGTATGAGCTCCTATCCAGCATTGCAGTTTTATCACATTGAGCAAAAATGTGTATATATATATATATATATATATTTTAACTCATTCTCCTGGAAGAGTGCAGTTCTAAGAGCCAAGCGCCACGAGGACCCCTGAGTGAGTCCCTTCTCCTGCCTAAGCTCAGGATCCTTGCCAGAAGCATGAGGCCAGGTGGGCTGGGAACCAGTCTGCGCTGCCTGCCCCACATGTCCTGCCGCTCACTTTGCCGGGCCTGGCGGCGGAAGCGCGGGAAGGAGCTGCTGGGCCAGGTACAGGGCTTGGCGGCAAAGTGGCTTGTGCAGCGGGAAGCCAGAGCTGTGCCCTGGCACCTGGCAGGCAGCCCAGCCCCGCCGTTGAGAAAATACCTGCAACAAAGGCGTCCTCCCACCACACTGGCCGCCTTTCCTTGTCCTGGTAACTCCTTGGCTGAGGAATCTAACCTCTGGGCCAGGCCAGGTCAGGTCCTTACATGGCCTCAGGAGGCTGCGGTGAGGCCTCGGGGCCCAGCCTGGAACACCTTCCTGGCTGTCCTGGGTGGGCATCCTAGGGAGTGGCCCTGGTCCACCCCACACTGCATGGACTCCGGGCCAGCTGCCACCCAGGCACGCTGCTGAGCTTCCTGAGCCTCCCAACACTGCCATCCTCCTCCGTGGTGTCCGGGCAGGTGGCTTCACAGATCTAGGACCTGAAATCCCCCCAGCCAGGAGGTCTCCCTCAGAGCAGTGGCTTGTCAGATGTGCACACTGCACACAGGTGTGTCTGTGGTGAACAGGAAATGGCTCTGCAGAGGAATTTGGACATAATCCACAATGGGCGTTTGGGACAGTCGGTCTGGACCAGTGCCTGAGAGAATGAAAAGTCAGGAGCCCCTGAGACTCCAGGGGTGTGTGTGTATCTTGGCGGACATACCTTATTTTATTTTATTATTATTATTTTTTGAGATGGAGTCTCTCTGTCGCCCAGGCTGGAGTGCAGTGTCACAATCTCAGTCTCGGCTCACTACAACCTTCACCTCCTGGGTTCAAGCGATTTTCCTGTCTCAGCCTCCCAAGTAGCTGGCACTACAGGTGCTCACCACCACGCCCATCTAATTTTTTGTATTTTTAGTAGAGACAGGGTTTTGCCATATTGGCCAGGCTGGTCTCAAACTCCTGACCTCGTGCTCCGCCTGCCTCCCAAAGTGCTGGGACTACAGGCTTGAGCCACTGCACCCAGCTGGAGGACATATCTTAAGCAAAGCTCTAGAAGCTCCTCTGGGAGGTCCAGACTCCTAAGCTGGTGGCCCATGGCCAATTCTATCCCTCCTTCTGAGCATGACCTCAGGACCACGTGTTTACGCAAAAGACCAGCTTGCTGCAGCTCTTTCATTCAAATAGCAACTGATCCTGGAACTCCAGGCCAACATCAAGCCTTGCTCCACCACCCCTGGGCTTTAGGGACTGTTGCCATCAGAGCACTGCCAACCTATGTGGTGCACATGATGACTCAGAAAAAGAAGTTGTTTCCTGTTCTGATAGAGCCCTATTCCAGCCCCCAGCAGTGCCAAGTGGAGCAGGGCGTGGACTGGCCTTCAACCCTGCTTGCCTCTCGTCAATATGGTCTTGTGCAGACCCATCCTGTGCTGTCTTATGCAGGTGCAGTGTCTTTTAGGATAATCCCAAACATGACCCTGGACCCCTGATCCCCAGGTTAAACCCCATCCCCTGACCTGGATATTCCCTGGCCTGGACAAAAGGAGGTCAGCCAGGGAAGGCTCCTCTTCACTGTCCCAAACCAACTTCAGACAGTGGGGCAAGAATGCCTTCTTTCCAGACAGAACCCCCAGCCCTGGAGTAGCCCCAGATAAGGGAGCTCCCATCCCTATGGGTAGCCCCGAGGCCATCCTGAGGGCAGGATGCTGTGCAGGGGTGGAACTGACCACCATTATGTGATTCTGGGTGGAAGACAAGCAATTTCTGGTTGCACACGCCCACACTTTTGGGCCCAGCCTTCTGTCCCCTGAGCTCACTGCTCAATGCCCGGTCCCAGGGAGCTCACAGGCTCTAGGCCTAGCCTGCCTCAGTTTCCATGTTCCACCCCCTCATGCACCTCAGGGCCCAGGGTGGCACCTGTGCCCACCACAGTCAGGCTCAGAGCACAGCTGGCACAAATGCTCATGTGATGAATGACTGACTAAAAGAATCATCCAGGCTGGGCATGGTGGCTCATGCTTGAAATCCTAGCACTTTGGGAGGTCAAGACAGAAGGACCACTTGAGTCGAGGAGTTCAAGTCCAGCCTGGGCAACATTGCAAGAGCCCATCTCTACAAAAAATTTTAAAATTAGCTAGGCGCGGTGGTGTGTACTTGTAATCCAGACACTTGGGAAGCTGACCCTGGAGGTCAAGTCTGCAGGGAGCCATGATTGCACCACCGCACTCCAGCCTGGGTGACAGGGCAAGACCCTGTCTATAAAAAAGAATTGTCCGAGGGAAGAGGCCCTCCTGAGGCAGGTGTGGGCCTGGGCACTGAAGCCTGGAGCCACAGCTCCACCACTCCCGGCTGTGGGCCTCTGAGCCTCACTTCCTCTCCTGTAAAACACACATGAGACACACCTGCCTCACGTGGGCCTGGACAGCTTGCTGTTACTAATAAAACAGCAGCAACCACAGGACAGCTTCACTTCTGGAAACTCCCTCCGTCATATACTTTGTATGAATCCTCACACTGTCTCACCAGGGCGCTCTCCCCGGTTCACCAGTGACTTTGTTACAACCAGCCTTGCTCAGGAAATGGCAGCTGTGTCTGTCCTTTCTGTGTGCAGTGGGGTGTGGGTTGTGTGGAGCCGTGGTGTCGGTGGAGTTCACAGGCTGGGGTCAGAATCCAAGGCTCCCGACACAGCTGCCACCCCCCAGGTGGTGAGGGTGCCTGATCCAGAGCTGAGGTCCAAGCTGCTAGGGGGTTGGAGTTTTGGGCTCTGGCCCACGTCCACCTCTGATTGGTTCTGCCACCTAGGCTGGTCACGTCCCTCCCTGGGCCTCAGTTTACCCCGTGGTAAAGTGAGAACTAGGGGGTCAGACCCCTTGATGACCAAGGTCTTGGACCATAGCCAAGGCTAAGGGAAGCGCAGGAAAACGTGGGGCCCTTCCAAATTCCCGGCCTCTCTCTGCCCCCTGGTGGACACTGGCAGCCTAGCATCCAGGGGGAGATAACAGTGGGAATCGACTGATTCCCAGGGACTTGAGGACTGGCTTGTGACCTCTGCTAAGACTATCACTGCTGAGTCGCAGTCCCCATCTGCTAGAGGGGGATGATAACAGAACCAACACCATCAGCATGTTTTGAGGATTAAGTGCTATGACAAATGAGAAACGCTTGCTACTGAGCCACGCACTTAAAAAGTACCCAGTAAATATTAGTCATCATTATCTCCCCTCCTTTCCCCTAACCTCCATGTCCCATCAGTCACCAAGCCTGGCTACTTCTTGCCCCCCTCGCACCCCCTAAATTCCTAGATGAGGTCACATCATCTCCCACCTGGAATCCTCCAAGTTTCACCACCTTCTCCGCAACCCCTCCAGCCATCCTGTGCCTCCACTCAGGGACCTCATCTGTCTACTCCACAAGTCCGGACCTGAAAATGCCCCACTGTAGTCAATTGTCTAAGCCCCTCAGCCTGGCCCTCAGGGACCCTGCCTTCGCCCCCATTCAGCCTTGGTCACCCTTCGCCTTTATGTTCCCTGTATTCTGACCACACTTGGCTTCCAGCACCCTCAACACACGCCCAGTGCCTGCCTCCCAGTCACGGCCATCAAAGGGATGCCTGATTAGCCTTTGCTTCCCCCTTCTGTAGCTCTGCAGGAGCCCAGAACCTCCCTAGGCCTCAGCTTCCTTATCTGCCAAATTGGACTGCGGGAGGATGAAAAGAGAGAATATGCTGAAGTATCTGGCCCAGAGTAGCCACTCCACAGAGGCAGGTGTCTGCGGCTGGACAGAAGTTTCAGCCTCGTCACAGCATAGCAGGGAGTCATAAGGTATCATTCAGAAGGTGGAGGTGAGAGGCAAAGGAAGCTCCAAGGCCCCACTGCAGACCCAGCCCTGGCAGTAGCAGGCTCTGAGCAGTGAGCACAGACACAACCTCCAGGCAGAGCGCAGAGCTGAGTTAGCACCTCCATGTGATCTCTCTCTCCATACACCCAGGACCAGGTGGAGAACAGGCCCTTTGGCTCAGTAGCTTCAGGGTGCAGGACAGGGACTACAGTGCTGACAGCCCTGTGATTTAAGAGGAGGGAGGCACGTGAAATGAGAAAGACCCCTTCTGACCCTCTGACAGGGCTGGGATCAGAGATACAGATTGGAGTCCTAAGGGCCAATACCCAAAGTCTGGGAGCCAAAGACGGGGAGCCCTCAGCGGTCCTCCAGTTTATTTGGGGAAACTGAGGTGAGGATTGGGAGAATAAGTTCCTTAGGGTTACAGAGAGCCTTCAATAACTCAACACATTTTTTCAGTCTACTTAATATATTGGCTAAGTAATATATTCACATCATTCAAGAAATCAACCATAGAATTGATATCCTTTAAGAAGTCTCACCAGGCGTGGTGGCTCACACCTGTAATCCCAGCACTTTGGGAGGCTGAGGTGGGCAGATCACAAGGTCAAGATATCGAGACCATCCTGGCCAACGTGGTGAAACCCCGCCTCTACTAAAAATACAAAAATTAGCTGGGTGTGGTGGTACGTGCCTGTAATCCCAGCTACTCAAGAGGCTGAGGCAGGAGAATGGCTTGAAGCCAGGCAGAGTTTGCAATAAGCTGAGATACTGCCACTGCAGCCTGGTGACAGAGCGAGAGTCAGTCTCAAAAAAAAAAAAAAAAAAAGAAAAGAAAAGAAGTCTCCACTGGGCATTGTGGCTCACGCCTGTAATCCTAGTAATTTTGGAGGCCAAGATGAGAGGATTATTTGAGTCCAGGAGTTCAAGACCAGCCTGTGCAACATGGTGAGACCTAGTCTCCAAAAAATGAGCAAAAGGCTCTCTTCCTCGGCACTGCCTACGGAGGGGGCAGCCATCTCTTCCTCAGTATCGTGGCTGTCCTCAGACCCCTTGTGAAGTCCAAGATCATCAAAAAGAGAACCAAGAAGTTCATCCAGCACCAGTCAGACCAGTATGTCAAAATTAGGCATAACTGGAGGAAACCCAGAGGTATTGTCAACAGGGTTCGTAGAAGGTTTAAGGGCCAGATCTGGAGGCCCAACACTGGTTATGGGAGCAACAACAACAAAAAAAGCACATGCTGCTCAGTGGCTTCCGGAAGTTCCTAGTCCACAACATGAAGGAGCCGGAAGTGCTGCTGATGTGCGACAAATCTTACTGTGCTGAGATTACTCACAATGTTTCCTCCAAGAACTGCAATGCCGTTATGGAAAGAGCTGCCCAGCTGGCCATCAGAGTCACCAACCCCAATGCCAGCTGCCCAGCGAAGAAAATGAGTAGACAAAAAAAAAAAAAAAAGAGAGAGCAAAAAATTAGCCAGGTGTGGTGGCATGTGTCTGTAGTCCCGGCTACTCAGGAGGCTGAGGTGGAAGGATCGCTGGAGACTGGGAGGTTAAGACAGTAGTGAGCCGAGATTGTATCATCACACTCCAGCCGGGGCGACAGCGAGACCTTGTCTCAAAATAAACAAACCAGCAGAAGCCTCCCTGCCACGCCTACTTCTATCCTTATTCTGTTGTCCACCTCATCCATTCGCTGTAAGTCAACTTTGTTAGTTTCATAAGTGTCTATTTCATATAAATACAGCAAACGTAAAATTTTATTCTACCGTTTTACTCAAAGAAGAGTATACTGGCCGGGTGCGGTGGCTCACGCCTGTAATCCCAGCACTTTGGGAGGCCGAGGCGGGTGGATCACAAGGTCAAGAGATCGAGACCATCCTGGTCAACGCGGTGAAACCCCGTCTCTACTAAAACTACAAAAAATTAGCTGGGCATGGTGGCGCGTGCCTGTAATCCCAGCTACTCAGGAAGCTGAGGCAGGAGAATTGCCTGAGCCCAGGAGGCGGAGGTTGCGGTGAGCCGAGATCGCACCATTGCACTCCAGCCTGGGTAACAAGAGCGAAACTCCGTCTCAAAAAAAAAAAAAAAGAGTATACTATGCTCTGCATTTTGCCTTTTTCATTGAACAATGTATTTTGTATCTTCTATCAGTCCGTAAAGAGCTTTCCTGCTTTTGTGTGTGTGGAGTTTCTCAGCTGCCTAGCATTCCATGGGGAGGATGTTCTGTAGTTAATGTAACTAGTCCCTTCCTTAGGAATAGACACTTGAATTGTTTTCAGACTTACACTATCACAAACCATCTTGTGATGAATAACCTTACGTACACAGGACTGATGATTGGGCAGAATACCAGAGCACGCTGTACTAGTTTTGGGGGTTTTTGTTGTTGGTGGTTTTTGAGACAGGATCTCACTCTAGATAAGAGTCTGCTCTGCTGATCTAGGAGTTGTGCCATCTCATTGGCTGTGGTAGCTAAAGGAAAGGATAGACTTCTAATCATTGTCTGTAGAGCATGGTCTCCTGTTGACAAGCAGCAGAATTCATAGCGTTATAGGGAACCCGGAGTCAGTGTATACAGTCACTAGGACTCTCTTCACCCAGGGATCAAGCAAGGGAAACGTGATCCAAGAGGCACTGTCATTGTCAATAATTATATAAGATCATAGGTGAGCCAGAAAGCAACCCTCTTCCCTAATAAAAAGATATTCCAGTCGGGCGCAGTGGTTCACACCTGTAATCCCAGCACTTTAGGACGCCGAGGCGGGCAGATGGGCAGATCACCTGGGGTCAGGAGTTCAAGACCAGCTAGACCAACATGGTGAAACCCTGCCTCTACTAAAAATACAAAAAATTAGCCAGTCATGGTGGTGGATGCCTGTAATCCAAGGTACTCAGGAGACTGAGGCACGAGAATTGCTTGAACCCAGGAGGTGGAGGTTGCAGTGAACCAAGATGGCACCACTGCACTCCAGCCTGGGTGACAGAGCGAGACTCTGTCTCAAAAAAAGCCCTATGAATTCTAACAGGATTAAAAGAAAAGTACACCTATGCACATCAGAGTAAAATGACTGAAAATCAAACACAATGTTTTTTTTGAGACAGGGTCTCACTCTGTTGCCCAGGCTGGAGTGCAGTGGTACAGTCATGGCTCACTGCAGCCTCCACCTCCCACATTCGTGATCCTCTCACCTCAGCCTCCTGACTAGCTGGGACTACAAGCACATGCCACCATGCCCAGCTAATTTTTTTGTGTTCCACACCCAGCTAAATTTTTTTGTATTTTTTGTAGAGGCAGGTTTTCAACATGTTGGCCAGGCTGGTCTTGAACTCCTGGGCACAAGCCATCCACCTGCCTCAGGCTCCCAAAGGGCTGAGATTACAGGTATGAGCCACCACGCTTGGCTGGACGAAATCTTAAAAGCAACCAGAGCAAAGGGCAGTTTTACCTTCAAAGGAAGACTAGACTAACAGTTGACCTCTCAACAAAAACAATGCAAGCCAGGAGACACTGAATAACACGCAGTTGTCCCTCAGTATCTGTGGGATTTGTTCCAGAATCCTCTGTGGATACTAAAATCCATGGATACTCAAGTCCTTTGTATAAAATGGCATAGTGTTTGCATATAAACCTATGCACATCCTCTCAAATACTTTAAATCATCTCTAGGTTATTTATAATACTAATACAAGATAAATGCTATGTAAATAATTGTAATGCTGTATTGTGGGGGTCATTTTAGAGATGGATCTCGCCATGTTGCCCAGGCTGTTCTCAAACTCCTGGGCTCAAATGATCCTCCTGCCTCAGTCTCCCAAAATGCTGAGATCATAAGCATGAGCCACTATACCCAGACTACATCGTGTTTTTATTTATATTATTTTTTATTGTTCCCCCCTTTTTGGGGTGGGGGAGGACAAAGTCTGACTCTGCTGGTCAGGCTGGAGTGCAGTGGTGTGATCTTGGCTCACTCCAACCTTCGCCTCCTGAGTTCAAGCGATTCTCCAGCCTCAGCCTCCCAAGTAGCTGGGATTACAGGTGCCCACCACCATCTGCAGCTAATTTTTGTATTTTTAGTAGAGACAAGGTTTCACCATGTTGGCCAAGCTGGTCTCAAACTCCTGACCTCAGGTGATCTGCCCACCTTGGCCTCCCAAAGTGTTGGGATTACAGGTGTGAACCACTGTGCCTGGCCTCCCCAAATCTTTTTGATCTGTGATTGGTTGAATCCGTAGATGCAGAATCCTGATACAGAGGGCCGACTGTACTCAAACTGTTTAAAGAGAATTGCTGCTTATCTAGAACTCTATACTCAGCAAAAACATCCTTTAAAAATTAAGGTGACATAAGGCTCTTTCAGACAAAAAATTAAAAAGGTAGTCCTTTCCAGCAGCCCTATATTGAAGAAAATACCATAGGGTGCTTTTCTATTGGAAAGAAAATAACCCCAGGTGAAAGCTCAAAAATGTAAGAAGGACTAAAAAACGATGAAAATGGCTGGGTGCAGTGGCTCACACCTGTAATCCCAGCACTTTGGGAGGCCAAGGCAGGCAGATCACTTGAGGTCAGACCAGCCTGGCCAACATGGTGAAACCCCCATCTCTACTAAAAATACAACAATTAGCCATGTGTGGTGGTGGATGCCTGTGATCCCAGTTACCTGGGAGGTTGAGGCAGGAGAATTGCTGGCACCTAGGAGGCAGAGGCTGCAGTAAGCCAAGATCATGCCACTGCACGCCAGCATGGGCAGCAGAGTGAGACTCCATCTCAAAAAAAAAAGAAAAAAGAAAAGTCTTCATTTGGCAACCATCATAGTAGTAATCGATTTAGGTTGAAACAGGGTGATGCAACTTTGATATGGAACAGGATATTTTTATAGTCTCAGAACATCTCCCCATGAAATATTTATTCATTACTCATCACTGAACAAGTACAAAATGCTGTTAACTTCCCAGTGGAGAAACCTGAAAGACATCATCTTAGCCAAGTGGTAAACATTAGCATCAGCAGTAATGGGACAAGCTGACATTGTGTGACTCCCAATATGGTACATTGAGAAGAGCATCACATCGTTTCTCTGGTATTCCCATCAAAGATGCATAAATCATGAGTAAACAGCAGACAAACCCAAATTGAGGGATAACCTACAAAGTCATTGTCCTGTATTTTTAAAAAATCATGGCAAGAGAAGGGAAGCCTGAAGAATTGTTCTAGAATAAAGGAGACTGAAGAGACTCCTTGGAGGTGACTGAATTGGATCTTGGGCCTATAAAGGTAATTTGGGAGACAATTGTTGTAATTTGTTGTTGTTGTTTGGTTTTTTGGGGTTTTTTTTCTTTTTTGACAGGAACTCGAATTGTCACCCAGGCTGGAGTGCAGTGGAGTGATCTTGGGTCATTGCAACCTCTGCTTCCTGGGCTCAAGTGATCCTCCCATCTCAGCCTCCCAAGTAGCTAGGACTACAGGTGTGCACCACCACATCTGGCTAATTTTTTGGTATTTTTTGTAGAGACAGGGTTTTATCATGTCTCCCAGGTTGGTCTTGGACTCCTGGGCTCAAGTGATCCACCTGTCTTGGCCTCCCAAAGTGCTGGTATTACAGATATAAGTCACTACACCCAGCCAGTTGGTCTATTTTGAATGGAGTTAGTCCATTAGTTTATATGGCTGATGAATAGCATTTTATCAGGATTAATTTCCTGATTCTGATTTTGTAAGGGTATTGTAGGATAGTATAATTTTTTTGGAAATACATACTGAAGTATTAAGAGTAATAGGGCATAATATATACAATTTACTTTCAAATGGATTGTAAAATATACAATAATATGATATGTATTATATATAAGGTATAGATCGAATAAGACAAATGGATAATCTAAGGGAAAAGTATATGGATGGTCTTAGAACTATTTCAAAACTTTTCTGCAAGTCTGAAATTATTTCAAACTAAAAAGTTTATAAGAAAGTGAATCAATAAAAAGGATACATTATGCAAATACCAACCAAAGAATGCTGCTATAACTATATTAATATTTTTAAAAAGTAGACTTTAAGGCAAAAATAATTATTAAAAATAAAGAGAGACATTTCATTAAAAAAAAGTTCAAGCCATCAAAAGATGAACTAATTCTAAGCCAAGCATGGTGGCACATGTTGTAGTCACAGCTACTCCAGAGGCTGAGACGGGAGGATCGCTTAAGCTCAGAAAGTCAAGGCTGCAGTGAGTCATGATCACACCACTGCACTCCAGCCTTGGTTACAGAGCAAGACCCTATCTCAATAAAAAATAAAGAAAGGAAGAAAGGAAAGGAAAAAAAAAGGAAAGGAAAGGGGAGGAAAAAGGGAGACAAAAAAAGAAATGTCAGGCTCAGTGTGGTGGCTTATGCCTGTAATCCCAGCACTTTGGGAGGCCAAGGCAGGTGGATCACAAGATCAGAAGTTCAAGACCAGCCTGGTCAATATGGTAAAGCCCCACCTCCACTAAAAATACAAAAAAATTAACCAGGCATGGTGGCACAAGCCTGTAATCCTAGCTACTCGGGAGGCTGAGGCAGGAGAATCACTTGCACCTGGGAGGTGGAGGTTGCAGTGAGCCGAGATCACACCACTGCCCTCCAGCCTACGTGACAGAGCAAGACTGTCTCAAAAAAAAAAAAAAAAAAAAAAAAGGGTCAGAAATGAAAAGGGAGACATCACTATAGACCCTACAGATGATGGTAACTCATACATTTCCGGTAGAACTGTAAATAAGTACAAGAATTCTTGAAATCACTTTGGTATTGTTTACTAAGGTTGAAGGTATACATATCTTGTGACCCAAAATTTTATTCTTAGGTGTACAGCCAAGAGACATATATGCACTTTGGAGGAAAAAAAATCTCAAATACTTATTAATAGTAAAATGTATAAGTGAAAAATTCTATGCAGCAATGAAAACAAACTACTGTTTTATGCAACAGCATGGATGACTCTCACAAATCTACTATTGAGGAAATAAAAACCATACCCCCAAAAATATATACTGTATAATTCTACTTATGCAAAGTTCCAAAATAGGAAAAAAAATAGTGTTTGGTATTTGAAGTCAGGGAAATCAACAAGGGATGACAAAGCACTTATCCTCAGGACTAGCGAGAGCAGAAAAGTGTGATTACTCCTAAGCCTGAAGGAACAAGGGGAGAAGAGGTTGCTAGAATTCAACATAAGAGATGACACTTGGATGAAGTTATGACTTTTAAGTAGAGGAAAACTGTCACTCCCAGATAGAGAGGGATCTGGGGAAATGAAAATCCTGATCTTTTTTCCTCCCATGCTTGTCTTCTGCCAGTGCTCCCCATTGGTCAAGCCCAATCAGAAGCTGGAGAGTAGGAAGTCCATTTTCTGCAGTTTATAGAGGACAGCTTCCAGGAACACAGAACAAGATGGAGAAGAATAAATAATGGATCTGAAGGAGAAAACAGAGAACACTAGAGCAATATTAAATCTGGAAGAAAAATTCTTGGATTATCTAATCTAATAAATTTTATGAAAAAATGTGGTTATTTGATAGCAAAAGTAAACCATATAATGAAGTTTTAAATTTTTTCAAAATATTACTGACTCCTGAAACTTGGCCAGATGACGCTCGCAAACTTCTGTGGGTTCAGTTAAAAAAGATTACTACAATTAAACAAACGAATTAAATATGACATTAAATTAATCATCTTGGCCAGGCACAGTGACTCACACCTGTAATCCTAGCACTTTGGGAGGCTGAGGTAGGAGGATTGCTTGAGCCCAGGGTTTGAGACCAGCTTGGGCAATAGAGTAAGATCTCATATTTACGAAAAGTTTAAAAATTAGCTGAGTGTGCTGGTGAGTGCCTGTGGTCCCAGCTACCCGGGAGGCTGAGGCGGGAGGTTCACTTGAGCCCAGGAGGTCGAGACCATAGTGAGCTATGATCACACCACTACACTCCAGCCTGGGTGACAGAATGAGACCCTGTCTCAAAAAAAAAAATTAGCTGGATGTGGTAGTGCATGCTTATAATCCCAGTTACTTCAGAGGTTGAGGTGAGAGGAGGTCGAGGCTGCAGTGAGCCATGATCAGGCCACTCTGCTCCAGCCTGGGTGAGAGTGCGAGACCCTATCTAAAAAAAAAAATAATAGAAAGAAAAAAAATAATAATCATCTTCGTCATTTGGTCGATTATACAGATATTGTATATACGAAAATCTTACACACCTACTAAATAGAGAATATTAGTGGTAAAATTTCTAGAGGAACACTCGACTTCCTTTATTGTTTATATTTTTTTATACAATTTTAATGATTTGGTAGAAAAACGTAAGAACTTTTCATGTTACTTACTCCAGTAAACAACACTAAAATATTTTTTAACTCACCTAACATTATAATTGTTAGAAGAACTTTCATATGATTGCTGTTAGTTTAGAAGCTAAGAAGAGTTTTAGCACCATGAACAATATCACTTTTTTTGTTGTTGTTTGTTTGTTTGCTTGTTTGAGATGGAGTTTCACTCTTGTTGCCCAGGCTGGAGTGCAATGGTGCGATCTCGTCTGCTCACTGCAACCTCCGTCTCTCAGGTTCAAGTGATTCTCCTGCCTCAGCCTCCCAAGTAGCTGGGACTACAGGCACCTGTCACCACACCTGGCTAATTTTTGTGTTTTTAGTAGAGACAGGGTTTCACCATGTTGGTCAGGCTGCTCTTGAACTCCTGACCTCAGGTGATCCACCTGCCTCAGCCTCCCAAAGTGCTGGGATTATAGGTGTGAGCCACCGCACCCAGCCAATATCACTGATTTTAAGAAAAAAAATTTTCTGTTTATTAAGAGTATAAGCCACCTAAAGATGACAAGTCAATTTATTGGGGAAGGCATTGGAAGGGTTTAATGTCAAATCATGGCTCAGACAGGGGCATCATTCAGCCAGTGACAACTGCATTATACCAGCAACATACCAACACTTTCTAAAAACCAACACATGATTTTGAAATCATGAGAATAATTTGATGAGTATATTAGCACCCATAATTTGCATCACTCGTTAGACAGTCACATAATGCATAGTTTAGATAAATTAGAGAAGGGAATATTTTTAAATTATCACTATATATAGACTTATCAGTATGTATATCCACTTGTTAAATATTTTGAATATTACCTTGTACATATATAATGTCTTAGTGCAGAGATATATCTATATAATAAGTTCTCAAAAGGATTGCTAAGAAGTGTAGTGCATTTGAAATTTTGATAGGTATTGCCAAATTGTCCTCTATAGAGATTGTGCCATTTTTATACTCCCCTTTGGAATTTATAAGAGTTCCTGTTTCCCCACTGCCTCATCATCAGTCTGTGTTGTCAAGCTTTTAGATTTTTGTTCTTTTGATAGGTAATAAATTTTAGCACAGTGTAACTTAAATTTGTATTTCTCTTATGATAAGTTGAACATATTTTAATGTATTTAAAATTTACTTGCATCTCTTTTTTTGGTGAGAACCATGCAAAACATTAAAAAAAAAAAAAAAAGTCAGGTTGGGCATGGTGGCTCAGGCCTGTAATCCCAGCAATTTGGGAGGCCAAGGCGGGCAGATCACTTGAGCTTAGGAGTTAGAGACCAGCCTGGCCAACATGGCAAAACTTGGTCTCTACTAAAAAGACAAAAATTAGCTGGGCATGGTGATGCGTGACTGTAGTCCCAAGCAACTCAGGAGACTGAGGCAGGAGAATCGCTTGAACCTGGAAGATGGAGGTTGCAGTGAGCTGAGATCGCACCACTGCACTCCAACCTGGGAAACAGAGCGAGACTCCGTCTCAAAAAAAAAAAAAAAATCTTCAGAACAATGGAAAGGTATTGAAGGATTGATTGCTGGGGAGAAATATAACCTTATCCGCATTTGGAAACAAGCACCCTAACTGTCTCCTAACTCCTCTCCCTCCACCTAGTCCCATCTCCTGCCAATGAATAGCGCAAAGTTCCAGAGAAGCCTGGAGCGCAGGAGCGTCTTTCAATAGGGGGAAGGAAAGGAGGATTAGGCAGCCGTAATGTTAGGTTATCTGCTGAGAGTGAGGAGGGAGAAGGGAAGCTTGAAGTCTGAGGACAGTGCAACTAAACAAAACGCGCTAGAATTGTCTGACGGCATCGTGGTTGGTGACTGAATTTGTAATGTTACTTACACTCCCAGTAGTTCTTAAAAATGTTTCCTGGCCTGGCTGTAAGCATAAAGGAGATGCATAGTTAGGTTCACCAAGAGTTTGGAGGATTTGTTTTGTTTCGTTTTTTGAAACAGAGTCTCGCTCTGTTGTCCAGGCTGGAATGCAGCGGTGCAATCATAGCTCACTGCAGCCTTGATCCCCAGGACTCAAGAGATCCTCCCACCTCAGTCTCCTGAGTACCTGGGAATACAGGTTCACACCACCATGCCTGGCTTTTTTTTTTTTTTTTTTTTTTTTTTTTACCCCCAGTACAGACGAGGTCTCTTTGTGTGGCTCAGGCTAGCCTCGAAGTCCTGAGTTCAAGTGATCCTCCTCCTGCCTTGGCCTTGGTGCTGAGATTACAGGTGTGAGCCACCATGCCCAGCTGGTTTGTAGTTTTGATAGGTTGGTGCTGAGGAAAAAGGGAGAGCCAAGGATTTTAGGATGATGAGAGGAAGTGATGGGAATGATGGAACATGATATTTAAGCTGGTTAAAGAGGAAAATGAAGGCAGAAATGAGTTGATGGACAGGGAGAAATTGAGGGAGGTCTTGAGGAGGTCCAGAAAAAGAAGTACCTTGACTGGTGGAGCAAGCAAGTGGGAAGGACAGGAATCTGTGGACCTAAGAGAAGTCCTGGGCTTTGACTAGTTGCAGAGGGTTGTCCAGGACACCGGGGCCCAGTGAAGCGGGGAAGGAGGGCATTGTGATGGGGAGATAAGGAACTGAAAAGCTGGGGGTTGGAGGGGCAGAGCCATGGACAATGGTCCTGGACCTTTCTTTGTAGGTTGAAACTTCAGAGGATGTTGGCAGCACTTGTGTTGGGAATGTGTGGAAGAATAGGGTTTCACTTTTTGTTTATATTAAAATTGTGGGAAGTAGAAGAGTTCCTCTTCAAAGTTTCGTAAGTGTTAGAAATAATTGTTTTAAAGACTTTCTTCAAAGCCTTCTTGTTTTTTGCTAGTAACTCTTTGTTAAGCCCTATCCTACATAGCTGTTGGACATGCTTATAGGCACGTAGTACATTCTGTGTCCTTGTACTTTAACAAAGATATCTGTGCTGGACATGCTCACAGGCATGTCCCAGCTTGCAGCCTATGCCCCTTCCTTATTTGGACTTCCTTTTTTGTTCTCCATTGCTTTTACCTGTTTAGAAAAGTTTTAAGTGTTAGCCAATTGGGTTTTAGTTTAGATTGTGAGGTCTGACTCCAACCAATGGAGATCAGACACAGTAGTAAGGACAACCCTAAATGCATAAGGGATAAATATGTCTGCTTTTCCTTTGTTCGTTGTAGTCTTGTGGCAAGATGGCCTGCAGGTACCCTTTCTGCAGGAAGTAAAAATTGCTTTGCTGAGAGATCCTTTATCTCATTGCTAATTTTTCTTTGAGGCATCGAGCATCTGTTTCCAACAAAAATTTTGGAGACTCATGTTCACCTTGGAGTGGAGACTTAACATTTAAATGTATTACAATTAGGAGGATGGGCGTAGCGGCTCATGCCTGTAATCCCAGCACTTTGGGAGGCTCAGGCAGGCAGATCTCCTGAGGTCAGGAGTTCGAGACCATCCTGGCCAATGTGGTGAAACCCTGTCTCTACTAAAAACACAAAACCTAGCCGGGCGTGGTGGTGCACATCTGTAACCCCAGTTACTTGTGAGGCTTAGGCATGAGAATCACTTGAACCCGGGAGGCAGAGGTTGCAGTGAGCTGAGATTGTGCCACTGCACTCCAGCCTGGACAGAGCAAGACTCCATCTCAAAATAAAAATAAAAATAATAAACAAATAAATAAATGTATTACAATTAGGCCCTAGAAGTCAAAAGGTCTTTTCAGGACATGAAAGCACTCAAATGCACAGCCTCTGTAAACTTGCCAGAACCAGTCTGTGGTCAGTGGTATTACTATCAGGAGAAAATTATTGAAATCAGTCTCTTTCCCAGTCCAAGCTGTATTATGGCTTGTGGAAACAGTGGTCAGTTAGCGGATGTGTTGCAATTATTTTAATATTGCTTATCTCGAAGCCTGTGCTTATTGCTCTGCTAGAGAAAACGAAAACCTTGTGGCTGTGAGAACTTAGTTTATTATTTAAGTGTAGGGTGACTTAACCCTTGCCTGGCTTGGCCTGCTTTTTTGTTTGTTTTTGTTTTTTTCTGAGATGAAATCTTGTTCTGTTGCCCAGACTTAAGTGCACAGGCATGATCTTGGCTCACCTCAACCTCTGCCTCCGGGGTTCGATCCTCCTGCCTCAGCCTCCCAAGTAGCTAGGATTACAGGCATGTGCCACCACACCCAGCTAATTTTTGTATTTTTAGTAGAGACAGGGTTTTGCCACATTGGCCAGGTTGGTCTCAAACTCCTGATCTCAAGTGGTCTGCCCACCTTGGCCTCCCCAAAGTGCTGGCATGACAGGCATGACACTGCACCCAGCCTATAATTTTGTATCTTATTCCCATAAAAGTCTGTCCTGTCAGTCTTATGATCTCTATTTTAACATCAGTGCTGGTCAGTTGTTTTGTCTAAGCTCCAAAGGGTACCTCTTATCCTGCCATGGCTGGGGACTCCATTCCTAAGTTTTTTCTGGTGTCCCCTTGGCCAAGAGGGGGTCCATTCAGTTGGTGGGGGGCTTAGGATTTTATTTTTAATTTATAGTAGGCAACTTTTGGTGGAAAAGGAAGTCATAAAGAAATGTGAAAAATATGTACTTCCGAATAACGGAAAAACTACATGAAAGTTTGTAGGACACAGCTTAGCTGTGTATTAGCAGCACCTAGAGGCAAATTTATATATTTAAATATATTTGTTGGAAAACAATACATGTAAAAATAAACAAGCCCCCAAGAGAAACAAAAACATATATCTTTACAAAGACTTGTAAGTGAATGTTCACAGAACAGCTGTTTGAAATAGCCAAAAAAGGAGAAACAACACAAATGCCCATCAGCAGGTGAGGAGATAAATGAAATGTGTTTATCCATCCATACAATGGAATACTAGATGCCGATGAAAAGGAGCAAAGTACTGCCACAAGTTACAATGTAGATTAATCCTCAGTAACATTAAATGAAAGAAGCCAGGCACAAAATGCCACATATTGTATGACTCAATTTTTGTGAAATGCCCAGGAAAGGCAAATCTATATATAGAAAAAGTAGATTAGTGGTTACCTAAGGCTGGGGGCAGAAAAGGCAATAAACTGTAAATAGGTGTAATATTTCTTTTTTTGGGTAATTGAAATATCCTAAAGTTGTATTTTGGTGATAGTGGCATAACTTTGTAACCGTACTAAAAATTTTGAATAAAGCTGGGTGCAGTGGCTCACACCTGTAATCCAAGCACTTTGGGAAGCCGAGGCGGGTGGATCACAAGATCAGGAGATCGAGACTATCCTGGCCAACATGGTGAAATGCTGTCTCTACTAAAATAATAATTTAAAAAATTAGCTGGGCATGGTAGTGCACACCTGTAGTCTCATCTACTTAGGATACTGAGGCAGAGGAATCGCTTGAACCCGGAAGGCAGAGGTTGCAGCAGTGAGTTGAAATTGCGCCACTGCACTCCAGCCTGGTGACAGAGCAGGACTCCATCGCAAAAAAAAAAAAAAATCATTGAATAGTACCCTTAAAGCAGGTGAATTTTATGGTGTGTAAATTATACCTCAGTAAAACTGTTAAAAATAAATAAGGTAAGCATTCAGTTTAAGTTGGTGAAAAAAGAGCAACAAAACAAATGCTTACACAGAAAGAAAGTCCTTAAGTCAGAACAAGGAAAGAGAACAAATAAAAGAAGGAAAAATATTTTAAGCATTTTTTCAGAAAAATTAATAAAATACATAAGGCTGTTGTATTTATTTATCCAGTGGTGGGTTAATTATCCAGGGACTGTGAGTTCATTTGCAGATTAAACAACTCGTTTCCAGTAACAGACATGCCATCTAAGCTTTCAGCCATCGCATTCTTCACTGATGACAGGACTTGCCATCCCAATTCTAGGATATGCCTTCTATTGAGTGGCTAGTACCCATCCCATCCAAGCATTTTGCATGTATTTTCTCCTTGCCTCCTCAGCCCAAAGAGGTAGGTATTACAATGATCCTATGAAACCGATGGGGCTCGAGGGATGGGAGCCTTGGCAGAGGTCAGAGTGCTGGAGTCATCTCTCCCTGAGTGTCCACCAGGGGGCAGAGAGAGGCCGAGAATTTGGAAGGGCCCCACGTTTTCCTGCGCTTCCCTTACACTTGGCGGTGGTCCGAGATCTTGGTGATCAAGGGGTCTGACCCCCTAGTTTCTCACTTTACTATAGGGTAAACTGAGGCCCGTGGAGGGACAATGACCAGCTCAGGTGAGAGAACCAATCGGAGGCAGACGTGGGTCAGAGCCCGACTCCAACCCCCCTAGCAGCTTGGACCCCAGCTCTGGATCAGGCACCCTCAGCTGGGGGGTGGCAGCGGCATCGGGGGCCTTGGATTCCAAACCCAGCCTGTGAACTCCACAGACACCGAGGCTCCACACAACCCACACCCAACTGCACACAAAAAGGACACGGCTGCCGTTTCCTGAGCAAGGCTGGCTGTCACCCGGGAGAACGCCCCTGGTGAGACGGTGTGAGGATTCATGCAAAGCACGTGACGGAGGGAGTTTCCGGAAGTGAAGCTGTCCTGTGGTTGCTGCTGTTTTATTAGTAACAGCAAGCTGTCCAGGCCCACGTGAGGCAAATGTGTCTCATGTGTGTTTTACAGGAGAGGAAGTGAGGCTCAGAGGCCCAAGCCAGGAGTGGAGGAGCTGTGACTCCAGGCTGCAGTGCCCAGGACCACACCCGCCTCAGGAGGGCCTCTTCCTTTGGAAAATGGTTTTATGCATTCATTGTCTGCATATGAACCCTGTGTAATGCTGCTATCCTAGCTCTCTAGGCAGGTACAATTACGATACCATCTAACACTCGAGGAGTCAGAGGCCCAGAGAGGTTCTGGGTCACATGGCCCATGCACAGCTTTGATGTGAACCCCTGTCCATGTGACTGCAGAGCAGATGCTTTCCCCTGCCCACCCCCAGATGGCGTCTTGCTCTGTTGCCCAGGCTGGAGTGCCGTGGTACCATCTCAGCTCACTGCAACCTCCACCTCCCCGGTTCAAGCAATTCTCCTGCTTCAGCCTCCCAAGTAGCTGGGATTACAGGCACGCACCACCACGGCCGGCTAATTTTTGTATTTTTAGTAGGGATGCAGTTTTGCCATGCTGGCCAGGCTGGTCTTGAACTCCTGACCTTGTGATCCACCGGCCTCAGCCTCCCAAAGTGCTGGGATTACAGGCATCAGCCACCACGCCCAGCCCAGAGCGGGTGCTCTTGACTTTACCATTGCTTTGCCCTCAACCATCCACCACCCGGTAGAAGGAATGAATAAAGGCTTCAGGTCACTAGGATGTGTCCACGTGCATAAATATTGAACTATAAGATGTCAGAGGTGCTCTGTACCTGCCCCTGCATTCTGCTTGGTCCATTCTAGAGAGTGATTTGAGTACGAATGTCAAGGCCAAGCTTGTGCAACCCAAGGCCCATGGGCCACATGCAGCCCAGCACAGCTTTGAATGCAGTCCAACACAAATTCAGAAACTTCCTTAAACACCATGAGGTTTTTTTTTTTCTGCCATTTTTTAAAAGCTCATCAGCTATCATTAGTGTTAGTGTATTTTATGTATGGTCCAAGACAATTCTTCCAATGTGGCCCAGGGAAGCCAAAAGATTGGACACTCCTGATAGGCAATACTCTTGGTCATTTTTTTTTTTTTTTTAAATATAGGATCTTGCTCTGTCACCCAGGCTGGGGGACAGTGGCACAATCGTAGCTCACCGTAACCTTGAACTCCTGGGTTTTAAGTGATCCTCCCATCTCAGCCTCTCCACAGTCATATGCTACCATGCCCAGCTAATTAAAAAAAAATTTTTTTTTTTTTAGAGATGGAGTCTTGCTATGTTGCCCAGACTGTCCTCAAATTCCTGGCCTCAAGTGGTCCTCCCACCTCAGGCTTCCAAAGCACTGGGGTTATATCACTTAAAAAAATTATGGGTCAAGCACAGTGGTCCACACCCATAATCCCAGCATTTTGGGAGGCTGAGGCGGAAGGATCGCTTGAGCTCAGTAATTCAAGACCAGCCTGGGAAACATAGCAAGACCTCATCTCTACTAAAAAATAATAATAAATTAGTCAGGCCTGATGGCATAGCTCTAGTCCCAGTTAGTCAGGGGGCTGAGGCAGGAGGATTGCTTTAGCCTTGGAGATAGAGGCTGCGACAAGCTATGATTGCACTCTAGCCTGGGTGACAGAGAGATTCTGTCTAAAAAAAAATTATAGCAAAGTATAGAATTACAGTTTTATCTATTTTGGGGTGTACAGTTAATGGCATTAGGTTAATTCACATTGTCTGTGGCCATCACCTTGTCCATCCCTAGAACTCTTTCATCTCCCCAAACTGAAACTGTGTACCTATTAAACAGTAAATCCCCAATCTCCCCTTTCTCTAGCCACTGACAACTACCATTCTATACTTTCTGTCTCTGTGAATATGACTACTTTAAGCACCTCATATGAGTGGAATCATACAATATTTGTCCGTTTGTGTCCGGCTTCTTTTATTTAGTATAATATCTTCAAGTTTCATCCATGTAGTGTGTGTCCAATTTTCATTTCTTTTTTAAGGCTGAATAATATTCCCCTGTATAGACATACCACATGTTTTTATCCATTCATCTTTTGATGGACATTTAGGTCATTTCTACCTTTCGGCTGCTTTGAATAGTGCTGCTATTAACATGGATGTGTAAATATCTGTTCTTTTTTATTCTCTCCCATTCTTGTGAATAAGACAAATCTATATATAAAGTATTTATATATACTATCCCAGTAGTGAAACTGCTAGATCATATAGTAACTCTATATTTAATTTTTTTTTTTTAAACAGAGTCTCACTCTGTCACCCAGGCTGGAGTGCAGTGACACAATCTCAGCTCACTGCAACTACCAACTCCCAGGTTCAAGCGATTCTCCTGCCTCAGCCTCCTGAGTAGCAGGGATTACAGGTGTGCACCACCATGCCCAGCTAATTTTTTGTATTTTAGGTAGAGATGGGTTTCACCATGTTGGCCAGGCTGGTCTTGAACTCCTGACCTCAAGTGACCTGCCCACCTCAGTCTCCCAAAGGGCTGGGATTACAGGTGCATCACAAAATGAATTTAATTTCAGGTGGAAATCTTCAGAAATACCCATTTTCACTGGCTTCTAAAATAAATATGAGAACTTTAAAACTGCTTTGCTTTTCTTTTCTTTTTTTTGAGATAGAGTTTTGCTCTTGTTACCCAGGCTGGAGTGCGATAGCACGATCTTGGCTCACCGCAACCTCCACCTCTCAGGTTCAAATGATTCTCCTTTCTCAGCCTCCTGAGTAGCTGGGATTACAGGCATGTGCCACCATGCCCAGCTAGTTCTTGTATTTTTAGTACAGACGGGTTTTCTCCATGTTGGTCAGGCTAGTCTTGAACTCCCAACCTCAGATGATCCATCCCCCTTGGCCTCCCAAAGTGCTGGGATTACAGGCATGAGCCACCTCGCCCGGCCAAAATTGGTTTTAAACCATACACAACAATATTTAGTGTACTCTGGGCCTTTCATGTTGTCCTACATGTCCTTCTGTTTCAGCAGAATGCATTCTGATGAAATGAATCCATCTTATCTTTATCTCTGCTAATATTATTAATGTTGAAGTCTACTTTACCTGACATTAGCCACTCCAGTCTTCTTTCACCTTTATTTGCATGATATATCTTTTTCTGCTCATTGATTTTCAATCTAGCGGTGTCTTTATATTTATAGAACATCTCTTATAGAAAGCATGTCATTTGTTCTTGCCTTTTTTCTTTTTTTCATTAATTCATCTGACAATTTCTGGCTTTTTTTAAAAGACAGGGTCTTGCTGTGTTGCCCAGGCTGGCCTGAACTCCTGGGCTCAAGTGATTCTCCCACTTCTCCCTCCTAAGTAGCTGAGATTATAGGCACATGCCACTTCACCCATCTTCTGACTGTTTTTTTGTTTTTTGTTTTTGAGACAGAGTCTTGCTCTGTTGCCCAGGCTGGAGTGCAGTGGTACAATCTCAGCTCGCTGTAACCTCCACTTCCTGGGTTCAAGTGATTCTCCTCAGCCTTCCAAGTAGCTGGGATTACAGATGCACACCATCATGCCAGGCTAATTTTTGCATTTTTTGTAGAGATGGGGTTTCACCATATTGGCCAGACTAGTCTCGAACCCTGACTTCAGGTGATCCACAGCCCTTGACTTCCCAAAGTGCTGGGATTACAGGCATGAGCCACCATGCCCAGCCCATTTCTGACTTTTAATTGGAGCATAGTCCACTAACAGAAGGTGACTTGACCCATTGACTGAAGACTCCCCCCTGAAGATAGGACTGTCTCGTTACATTTATTTGTTTCTTTATGATGTGTAAGCACACCCTGGAACACGATGAACTGGATTTTCTCAGCATCCTGTGTGTCCCAGCAAGGAAAGCAAATGAGACACCCTTTGGGCCCTCAGCAGTCGTTTAATGAGGCTTTACAAATGCACTAACCTCATGGTGGCCTCTGGGGCTGACACAGTCATGACTTAGGGCCTCACTGTAGGATCCTGTGATAGAATTAAACAGGGCCTGAGATCACAAATGCAAAGGTTAAATGTGTCGCTGTCTGTTAACATGAGATAATCTCCATTCCTGTATCATGTTTCTCTTTTCTTTTCTTTCTTTCCTTCCTTCCTTCCTTCCTTCCTTCCTTCCTACCTTCCTTCCTACCTTCCTTCCTTCTGTCTCTCTCTCTCTCTCTCTTTCCTTCTTTTTTTGAGAGAATCTCACTCTGGCACCCAGGTTGGAGTGCAGTGGCGTGATCTCAGTTCACTGCAACCTCCACCTTCAGATTCAAGCGATTCTTCTCATGGATTTGCATTTGAGGCTGGTATGCAAGAGAGCTCGTCACGCAGTGAGAGAGTGAGCCTTGCCGGCCACTGACCCCTCCTTCAACACAGCTTGGTGCTTGTGTTCTTCATCCCCGCGAAATTATGAGCACTTCTTAGTGAATTTGTGAAGGCTGTGAGATCCATTCCTTGAAAGTGTTAAGAGGCTATACTTTTCAGAGGCTATTTCAGAGAAAGAGAGGCTACTGTGTTTCACAGATACTTACTGAAACCCTAAATGCAAGCCTGGCACGGGATCCAAAGGCAAATTAAGATGATGGTCCTTCTATTGGTAAAAGGAGTGGTTGAGAGCGTGAGGGAAGGAAGAAATGACTCTGCCCATGAAGGTGGAGAGGGCATCACGAAAAGGAGGTGTTGCTTCAGCTGCATCTTAAAGGGAGGTAACACCTGAGCAGATAGGCAAAGGGATTTCCCTTCCTGGTAGAGGAAACCACATGTTCAGGTGAACAGAAGTGTCAACAGCAGGACAGGTGGGGGACCAGAAGTATTCCCATCAGACTGCAGCAAAGAATATGAGGTTAGTGGCCAGGCAAGACTGTGGAGATGAGTCGGCAGCAGGGACCAGACCACTGGGTCCTGGGCACTTATCACATTGTGCCTTGCTGGTCCTCAAGATGTGTTCCTCACAAACTAAAAAGTCATAGTCACATGCATTTGGAAGAAGCCAAGTTTAGGCTAAACAGATTTTTTTTTCTTAACTGGAGGACTTCTCAGAGCTTACAAAATGCCAAGTGCATGAGGGATCTCCCAACAGGGAAGTAACAGAGTATACTGTTATTATTATACATAATAATTCAGTGTATACTGAATCCCTGTTGTAGGAAAGCCCTCAGAAGCCTCACCTGGGGAAATTCTGCTATAAGCAATGAAAGGCCATGAAAGGACTCAGATTTTCATTTGGAAATGCATTCTGCAGAATGAGTGAGGGCTGGGCGGGTGGTGAGATGAGAAACAAGGAGACCAGTGGGGAGGAGGTGCTCCATGAAACACCTGAGTGTAAGGGGGCGTGCACAGGCTCAGGGATTCAAGAAGCATTCCAAGGTAGAACCAATAGACTGAACTGCCTTTGGGAGGAAGGGACCTACGTCGGTGCCAGGGTTTTGGTTTCTGGGCTCTGGTTGTGTCTCATCAGTCGTTGGATATAGCTTCTGGCATCCAGCAGGAAGGCCTGCTCTGCTAGTATATTTGGAGTTAGGTGTGACTGTATGGCGGCACTGAAGTCTCAGTGGGTGAGCTCATCACCAGGTCGAGTCTAAGAGGGATAACAGGACTGTGGACAGACCCAGGGGAACATCCATGCTTTACAAGTGGGCAGGAAGGAGTGGTCAGCAAGGGAGCAGGCAACCTTGAAGCCAGGGAAGGAGAGTGTTGCAAAAACAAGAGAGTGGTGTGTAGTGACCCCCTACATACAAGTTACAACAGCAGAGAGATGTTTTAATCTATCAAATCAGCAGAGATTTATTTATTTATGTATTTAACAGTTAGAGCTTGTATTAGTAAGGGTGAAAGAAAATAAGCACCCTCATGGTATTGGAGCAACAGATAATATGTATCACAAACCATAAAAAGTGTATATGCTCTTTGATTCAAATATTTCATCCCTACATGCCTGTAATCTCAGCACTTTGGGACACTCAGATCACCTGAGCCCAGGAGTTCAAGACCAGCATGTCCAACATGGCAAAACCCTGTCTGTACTAAAAATGCAAAAATGAGGCGTGGTGGTGCACACCTGTCATCCCAGCTACTCAGGGGGCTGAGGCACAAAGACCACTTGAACCCGGGAGGCAGAGGCTGAAGTAAGCCCAGATCACACCATTGCACTCCAGCCTGGGTGACAGAGCGAGACTCCATCTAAAAAAAAAAAAAAAATCCATCTCTAGAAATTCATCCTAAAGAAATCATCATGAATGCACACAGATTATTCTATAAGATTGTTCATAACAGCATTGTATATAATGTAAAAATATAAATATATTATCTTATAACATAAGCTTGATTAAATAAATTATGATGAAGAAATACCAAGAAGCCAGTCAAAAAGAAGTGTGAAATAATTAATGGCATAGTAAAATATTGCAATATAACATGAAGTGAATAAAGCAAGTAAGATACTATTTTTTGTATTAAAAATATACACATAAGTGTAAGAAAAAGATGCATCAAATCTTACCAGTGGTTATCTCTGGAAACAGGGATTTGGGTGATTTTTAAAGTTTTTTTGGGGTGAATTTTTATCTTTCTACATTTTCAAAAGTTTCTACAATAAGCAAGTTACCTTTGTAATCAGGAAAAAGTGGTTCTTTTAGTGCTCTGAATAGTATAATAATAATTTTTATTTCATTTCATTATTTACCTGGCCTTGCAGAAATTTACCTCTTTGGTAAAAGACAGAGTAGGCATGTGCTTAAGACATCAGCAAATGACTATTTACATTAATAATTTATTAATAGAGAAAATTTTATTGAAGCGATGACTTCAAAATGTGATTTTGGGGGCATTATACACTTGCTTGGAGGTTTAATCTTCAATCCACATGGGGGGCACCATAATCTCTGGTGCTTAGGGACCTCGTCTAGCCCCTGTGAGGCCCTTTGCAGTCCCTCCCTTGCCAGCCCCTCCAGCCTCAGCCATTTGCCCCCTGGGCTCTCCAGGCTCCACTGAGCAGCTGCCCACCTGCCCCAGCCCAGCTCCACTGCTGTGTGACCTGGCATAAGTCCCTTAACCGCTGTGTGTCTCAGTTTCCTCATTTGTTAAAAGAGGAGGTTCCAATGGTATATACCCCCTAACAATATGTGAGCATTACAGAAATGACACGGGACACGCACTCAGAACATCCCTTGCGCGTGGCAAGTGCTGACTGTTACCTGCCATTATTAGGCTCCCCGGCCCGGGGGTCTCAGAGCCTTGGCACAAGCTCTTCCCTCTGCCTGGAGCACTTTGTTCCACTGACCTTTCCTGGAGCTCCAGGTCAACTCCAGCAGCCTTCCCAGGGCAGACTAGGTGCCTTCCCCTTCTGCAGCGCCTGAACCACACATGAATAAATAAAGTGAGAGCGCGCCCAGGGAAGAGCAGGGTGTACAGAAAGGGGCTGAGTCAGTCCAGGCGTTTCCGCGGGGATCCTTCTCCTGCCAGGCCTGCGCGGGGGCCGTGGCAGCGAGAAGATGTGCATGGGTGGCTCCCAGGTGCTCGGGAAGGGCCCCAGAGCTCCTGGCCCGGCTGGAGGCAGGAGGCCAAGTCTACTCCGCGAAGCTGGATCAGTACCGGGGGCACAGGGCGTGCAGCGAGGGCTGGCGGGGGCGGCCCGCCTGGGGGGGCTGCCCGGGCGCACGCGAGAGCCAGGTGGGGGGTGCGGGAAGAAGGCACCCGCAGCAGCGCAGGCAGGGGCCGCGGGGAAAGCACCAAGAGGCGGCGAGCGGCCTCAGTGGCCGGAACCCGGGCCGGCTGCTGCAGGCACAAGAACGTGCCCCACCCTCGGGGCTTGGCTGGCACCGCCCGGCCCTCCAGGTCTGTGGCAGCATCCCAGCCTCTGTTTACTCATCTGTCTCCCCAAGACCAGGCTGTCTTCCTGGGGCAGCTCAGGTGGGCAAGGACATCATCTGATTTTTACTCCTGGGCGCGTTTGGGGCAAGATGAAGGCAGCTCCTGGAGTCCACAGCGACCTCCGCATACCATGACGGGGCGGCCGGGTGGCACCACTGGCTGGACCCGGACTCGGGTCCTGCTTTCCCGGGACAGCGCTGCAGCCCTAGGATCTCTGCGCCGAGGCCCGCGGCAAGAGCCACGACGGCGCTGATCACGCTAACGTCCTTGCTGCGGGCCCCTCGCCCGGGCCGCCCACCTGCCACGCCCAGGTCGCACCTCCAGTTCGCCCCACCCGCGACACCGGCCGCCGCCAATGGTCCCCCTCGTGGGCGTGGCCTCAGCGCCCTGGCCCCGCCCCCGCGCCCCCATTGGTCGGACGGGGTGGGAGGCGGGCGGCACCGACGGCAGGGGCAGGGGCAGGGACTCGCGGGAATCTCACCACCCGGGTCGCTGCCGGAGCTCGCCCGTCGCCCCTGCGCTGCGCGGACCGCGGCCACAGCCGGACAGGCGGGCACGGCGGCGACAGACGGATTGGCGGACAGTCCCAGCCCGCGGAGTAGCCCCGACCTCGAGGCGCTGGCGTCCGCGTCCGCTCGTCTGGGAGCCTGGGCAGGTGCCGCGCGGGAGGCGCTCCGGAGACCGCGCTGAGGCCGCGGACGCCGCCCGCCCTGTCCCGCTGCCCGCTGAGCCCAGCACCCCGCTCGCCGTCGGGGCGTCTCCGGGCCCAGGGGCGGCCGCGGAGCCGATGCGCACCCGCTGAGCACCCCCGGCCCACCATGGCCGCACGCCCCGGCCCGCTCTGGCTCCTGGGCCTGGCGCTGTGCGCGCTGGGCGGGGGCGGCCCCGGCCCGCGACCCCCGCCCGGCCGTTCCCAGTGGCGTCTGGGCGCCCGCGAGCGCCGGGACGTTCAGCGCGAGATCCTGGCTGTGCTCGGGCTGCCCGGGCGGCCCCGGCCCCGCGCGCCACCCGCCGCCTCCCGGCTGCCCGCGTCCGCGCCGCTCTTCATGCTGGACCTGTACCACGCCATGGCCAGCGACGACGATGAGGACGGCGCGCTCCCGGAGCGGCGCCTGGGCCGTGCCGACCTGATCATGAGCTTCGTCAACATGGGTGAGTGCGGCCGCACGCGCTCCGCGGGGACCCTCAGAGTGAGCTGGCTGCAGGGGAGAGTGCGTGCCTCCGCAGGCGGTGCTGGGCCCTGGCCGAACCGGGAGTCACAGGCGGTGGACGCGACCCCTAGGGGAGTGCGACCGCCTTGGCCAGGGAAGGTCTAAGGGTCCTGGGGTACCCTGGGCTGCGGGGTGGTCAGGAGCAGAGTGGGGGGACCTGTGGACTCCCAGGGGAGCCCTTCACCCTGCTTTCACCTGCCCCAAACGCACCCAGGTGAAGGCAGTAAGAATCAGGTGATGGTCTTGCCCACCTGGGCAGCCCCAGGAAGACAGCCTGGTCCGGGGGAGACAGGTGAGTAAACAAGGCCAGGATGCTGTCACTGTGATAAGGGCAGTACTGAGGAGAGGGCCAAAGTTCAGCGTGGAAACCTGTGGTCACATCATCAGAGTGACCAGAGCTGACCCGGTGCCCTGAGTCCACAGCAGGCTCTTCCCTGTTTGGAGCCTGGGTGGGGTGCAGCTGTCAGGAGAGCGGCTGGGGAAGGAGCAGACCCAGGTCGGTGGAGCAGGGACTGTGGCCTTGTCACCCTGGGCCCAGCCCCTGGGATATGGCCTGGCGTAGGGTGAGTGTCTGGGCCTGTGGAATGGCCCAGTGGGCAGCTGGACCCACTTTGTTCTCCCAGGCAAAGCCCGGCTTTTCCTGTCTGCCAACATCTTTTATCAAACCCGGGAGCTATTTACTCCTTAGGAGCCCAGAGATTTTTTTTGCAGTGCTAAACTCTTTGGTCTGTGGTCGTATAGTGACTGTTGGTCAGGTCCCCCATCTGCTTTGCCTCCTCTCTGTGGCAAGTGACAAGCCGGGGTCTGGAGAGCCAAGGACAACAGTTCAGCCTGAGGTGGGGGAGCTGTGGGGCTGAGAGCAGGAAGAGGGTCCCTGCCCGGGTCTCCAGCCTCCCTCCACCGACAGCATCTTTCATTCTCCATCCTCACAGCAACCCTGGTAACAGCCACGGTCTGTATCCCCATCTCCCAGATAAGGACAGTGAGGCTCAGAGAGGCAGCGCCATGCCTAGGATAGCACAGCCTCTATGCGGCTGAGCCAGGACGGACCCAGGAAGCCTGACTGTCCATCCAGTGCTCAAGGAGATGACATTTCTGTTGTCAGGCCAGGTTTTCAGGGTGCAGAGAGCTTTCTGAGGAGTCTGGGCCGAAGAACCCAGGGCACTGAGCAGCAGCAGGTTTTGTGGGGGCCCTCAGCCATTTGCTTCCTACACTAGGGCAGAAGAAGGCATGGCCGAGCCTCTGTTCCCCACCACCCAGAGCTGGTGGTGAGCTGAGGTGGGGGGCAAGCAGCAGGAGGAAGCCATTCACCATCACTGAGCGCCAGTGCCAGGCACAGGACTCTGGCCCGTGGGATCTGGATGCCACCTTCCTAGTTAGAGGACAGGGTGGAGATGTGGGACAGAGGAGACCATCTGCGAAACTGGGGCTGGGGCTCTGTCATCAGGACAGGCTGGCCCCGGGCGCAGGACCAAGAAAACTTATGGATGGAGTCACCCAAGAATGTCCCCTCGGGAGCCACCCATCAGAATGAGTCACCACCCAGCTCACATCCTACCTCCCCTGGCATCCCCTGAGTCAAGGCATGCACAGCCTGGTGGGGGCTGTGGCTATGAATTGGGCAGCGGCTACCCCTGCTGTGTGACCTTAGGGAAGTTCCTCACCCTCTCTGAGCCTTGGTTGCTCCTTGGAAAATGAGGTGCCTGGTGATCTGTCCTCAAGGTTGTTGTGTGATTGGTTGATAGAGGGGAGAAGCAGAAAGCCTGTTCCTTTCCCCTCTGATGGTGAAACTGGACCTGGCCTCTCTTGGCCCCAGACCCTCCCAGCTATGGCCTGGTACGGAGGTGACAGGAGCATCTCCATATGTCTTGTACACATGTGAAACCTAGAAACAGATTCAGAAAGCCAAACAAAAGGTGTTTGTACCTGTTTTTGGAATGAAAAGTAGCACGTGAACTTTCAGAGCCTTACAATTCCTCATTTCATTCATGTGAGACTGTTTTGCCAGCCCATGGGCTCAGGGAGGTTAAATGGCCAGCCCAGGGCCACACAGCACATCTGGGGTGAATCCACAGCTGTGGATTCCAAAGCCCAGCTTCTTCCCACATCAGCTCTGCATGTTTCATTAAGACCCGGGGCCTCCAGCACTGCGGGATTAACAGGCAGGTCGTTGTTAGTGGAAGCCCAGGCTGTGGGTGGGCACAGCCAGCTGTCAGAAGGGCCTTCTTTATTCTGATGTGCTAATTGCACTAGTGGAATTCTCTCAGAGTAGCTTTAACTGGCAACTACTGAGGCTGTGGCAGGGTGGGGTAGACACATACCAGGATGCTCTCCGTGTTTGGAGGCTCCTGAAGGTCAGTGGCCCCAGAGGCACCACGGGATCTAATAGCAGGGTCGCTGGGGTGTCACTGCCCACACCCAGGCTCCCACACCTGCTCCCTCCTGCTCCACCTCTCCTATCAGCCTCATCTGGCTCCCGAAAAGCCAGGCCTGATACCCTAGGCCCCAACTGTTGATGGCAGCCTGTGGGACCCAGAGGGTGGGGCTGTCACAGGCCCCCTCCACGGCTCAGGCCTCTGTGCAGAGCCCTGCTTTAGGAAGTCAAGCCTGCGTCCTGATGTTCAGAGCCTGCGTTGGGAGGCCAGGGCTGGGGCAGAGCCGGGGCCCTGCCTGGCCTGTCATCCATATCAACCTGTAGACCTGGGCTTTCTTGGGCAGGACAGTGATGAAACAGGTGGATTCTGTCCCTGGTCTCTCTGTGCTCAGGGAGGGGAGAGCCCTGATCTGGGAGGCAGGACCCAGGTTCTTGTGCTGCCTGCGCCCGCCATTAACTCCTGCATGTCCCGGGCCGCGGCCCTTCCCTTCCCTAGGCCTCTGCTTTCTCGTCCATTCTACAGTGATGGCATCAGAAAGGCAAGGTGCCTCCCATCCCTGACCCTGTGGCTCTGTGGCAGAGGCGTCTTCTCACAACACCGCCCATGCCCTGGCCCCAGTGCCTCAGGCTGGCCCGGCCCCTCCTGAGGGAGGAAGGATGGCAGGAAGGACCACCTCTGCGCATTCCTCCCAAATCCTCCTCCACCCACGTCAGCAGAGAGGCAGGTGCCCATGTTCCAGATTGAGAAACTGAGGCATAAGCAGGACTAGCAGGGAGAAGTTCAGCCAGGATCAGAATGCAGGCATCTTCTCTTTCATCCTGATCCCTTCCTGCACCAGACAGATTTGTTCCCATGGTCTCTGGTGGCTGTGGACAGAAGTGTTGATGAACTGAGCCTTCTGGGTTTGGGAGAAGCAGGACTGAGTGGGAGTTCAGGACCTGGCGCGGGTCCTGCTCTGCCCTTGCCAGCCATGTGACCTGGAAGGGTGGCACTGTCTCCGTGGGCCCCAGGTCCACTTCCTTTGGTTCTTTACTAGGGACTTCTTTCATATTCCCATCCATTAATTCATTCAATCAACAAATAGCAATGTAGCACCTACCATGGGCCAGGCACAGTTCTAGTTGCTGGGGATATAGCTATGAAAAAATAAAGTCCCTGCCCTCAGGGAGACAGCTGTGTGGTAGGATAGACACATACATGATCCCGAAGGGTAATTGTCAGGTGTGCTAGACAGCAAAGCCCCATCTGGAAACAGGAGGGGCTGAACAAATGGCAGGACAGACAGGGCTAAGTTGGAGGTGTCTGACCTGAGACTCACACACCCAGCATTTGCGTCCTGACACTGACACCTGATCTCAGTGTGATCTGGGCTTTCCAGTCCACCTCCCCGAGCCTCAGTTTCCACCTCTGTAAAATGGAGGTAGTCATCTTATGGAGCTGTTCCGGGCTCATGTGAGACGATGCCCAGCAATGCCCACATGCCCAGAACCTCCCCATCTGTTCCTTCATTGGCATCTCACAATTGCTGTCACATCCGTGTTTGAGAGGAAAGAGAGGCTCAGAGCAGGTAGGTGGGGCCACACAGAGGGTTACCTCCCTGCCTCCACATCCTTGCTTTTCTCCAAAATAGCAGCTGCCTCTCCACACAGCCCAGGGCCTGGTCCACCAGTAAATGCAGTGCGTGCTGCTGAAATGGACTGTGTTGAATGGGAATCTGTGATACAAACTGAAACCACTGCTTACAAAATATGTTTGTTTTAGGATTTATAGGACTAAACGCATGTTTCTTTTAGAACATTCAAATCATAAATTAATTATAGAATTTCACTATAGAAAGCTCAGACCATATATTCAGAAACGTATGAAAGCTCCAAGTAATCTTCTCTGTACCTCAGAGAATATCAGTGTTTTAATCCTTTAGTGTAGCACTCCATATCCCCAACCAGCCCTGATATTTTATCAATACAAACGTTAACATTTGTATATCATTACTATTTTCAGAGACAGGGTCTTTCTTTGTGACCCAGGCTGGAATGCAGTGGCATGATCATAGCTCACTGCAACTGTGAACTCCTGGGCTCAAGTAACGTTCTCACCTCAGCCTCCTAAATGGCTAGAACTACAAGTGTGCACCACCATGCCCAACTCATTGCTTTAAATCTTTTGTAGAGACGGGATCTCACTATATTGTCCAGGCTGGGTCAAACTCCTGGCTTCAACTGACCCTCCTGCCTCAGCCTCCCAAAGTGCTGGGATTACAGGCATGAACCACTGTGCCCAGCATTTTCTTTTCTTTCTTTTTTTAACTGCATGAGACATTAACGCTCACTGTTTTGCAACTTTGTTTTTCTTTCAACAATACATATTTTATCCATCTTACCATATGCCTAAAGGTATTTGTCCTTCTGAGAGTTGAAGGTAGGTCCCTTTTCTCCAAAGTTCTGTCTGGCCACCAGACTGTTGCACCCTGGGCTGGGCGTGGTGGCTCATGCCTGTAATCCAAGCACTTTGGAGGCCAAGGTGAGCGGATCACCTGAGGTTGGGAGTTCAAGACCAGCCCGATCAACATGGTGAAACTCCATCTTTAAAAAAAAAAAAATGTTGCACCCTGTGGATCCCTAGTGACAGGTCCCTCCCATCTCTGCAGTGTTTTCTCACCCCTGGAGTAGATGACTATGACTGTCCTCACTCACAGGAGGAAGCTGAGTCTCAAAGAATGTCTGGGTCCTGGATGCGCAGACCCACAGGAGCAGATATGAAAGGTGGATCACGGCCGTAGGAGCGTAGACCCTGAGGTGGTAGGTGACTCTGGAGTGGGGCTCACCGACTTTCAATTTTGGGTGTACTGCTTGAGATCTGTGAGCTGTTGAACAGGTCATTTGAAGTCTTGGCATCTCAGTTTCCTCATCTTTAAAACTGGGATAATGCCTGTATCCGGCCAGGCACAGTGGTGTGCACCTGTAATCCCAACACTTTGGGTGGCTGAGGCGGGCAGATCACTTGAGGTCAGGAGTTCGAGACCAGCCTGGCCAACATGGTGAAACCCTGTCTTTACTAAAAATATTTAAAAAATTAGCCAGGCATGGTGGCATATGCCTGTAGTCCTGGCTACTCAGGAGGCTAAGGTGGGAGAATTGCTGGAACGAGATGGAGGTTGTCTGGGAGACAGAGCAAGACTCTGTCTAAATAATAATAATAATAATAATAATGCCTGTATCATAGTACCATGATTAAATAGGTTAAGGCATGTAAAACATTAGCAAGTGTCTGGCTGGGCAAGGTGGCTCACAGCTGTAATCCCAGCACTTTGGGAGGCTGAGGCAGGTGGATTACCTGAGGTCAGGAGTTCAAGACCAGACTTGTCAACATGGTGAAACCCTGTCTGTACCAAAAATACAAAAATTACCCAGTGTGGTGGTGTATGCCTGTAGTCCCAGCTACTTGGGAGGCTGAGGCAGGAGAATCGCTTGAACCCAGGAGGGGGAGGTTGTAGTGAGCTGAGATCACGCCATTGCACTCCAGCCTGGGCAACAGGATCGAGACTCCGCATCAAAAAACAAAGCAAAACAACCTAGCAAGTGTCTGGCAGAGCTCAGTCAGTGGCAGTGGGTATTACGAGGGAAGGGCCTGCGGGATTATGCGCCACCCCCCGGTCATTTGCTTAGGGACCTACAGCAGGGTAGTAAAAAGCAGTCAGGTCGGGGATCTGACCAGGCTGCCTGGGTGAGATCCCCATTCCACCCAGGCCTCCTCATAGTGGATGCTGTTGGGGGCTTCCCAGAGCTTCTCTTCAGTCGCTTATGGCCCCAGCTGCCTGGAGTGACAGCTGCTAACAGCTCACAGGGGAGTCCTTCTCTAGGTTTGTTTTTTTTTTTTCTTTTTTCAGATAGAGTTTTGCTCTTTTCCCTCATGCTGGATATTAATGGTGCAATCTCAGCTCACCGCAACCTCTGACTCCTTGGATTCAAGCAATTCTCTTGCCTCAGCCTCCCGAGTAGCTGGGATTACAGGTGCCCGCCACCACACCTGGCTAATTTTGTATTTTTAGTTGAGATGGGGTTTCACCATATTGGTCAGGCAGGTCTTGAACTCCTGACCTCAGGTGAGCCACTGGCCTCGGCCTCCCAAAGTGCTGAGATTACAGGCGTAAGCCACTGCACCAAGCCCTTCTCTAGATATTAATTGACTGCGCCCAAAGCAGCTGCCCGAGGCTAGGTACCATCCCTGGGGATACCCCACATCCAACAACTGGTCTATAGCAGTGTCAATGCCCAGCCCCCTTGCCTTAAGGAGAGACAGCTCTGAAGGAAGGGCCACCAGCCCCAGAGCTCCCCATTTGGTTGCAGTTGTCTGAGGCCTTTGTTGTGGTTGCGTCCAAAACTTGCTCCCTTCATTCACTACAAAAAGCAATAGACTTTCCAGTTTCCCCAGTAAACTTTCCGACTCAGTGTCTGTTGCCCAGAGAGCCCAACCTAAGAAACAATTTATGTGATTGTAGCCCAATTTATTTAATGCTCTGAGCCCCAGTTTCCTCATCTGTAAAATGGGAGAGCTACCTCATTGGGCAATTAGGAGTATTAAGTCAGTTAATCTGTGTAAAATTATGAAAACAGTGGCTGGTCAGTGCTTAATAAATGTCAGCTTCATTTGTTTTTAGCCCAAGGCTGACTGATTAATGGCAAGACCAGAAACAAAAGTCGGTTATTTCCTTGAACTGCTGGCTCTATCTTGAGCAGCAGCCATTCCTTCTGAACAGTCCTGGACCCTCCACACGTCAGGGTTCTGGGGAAGTTGAAGGCTGCAAGACTTAGGTATGGAGAAAGTTTACTCATTCAGGGCTTTAAGAGCAGTTTGTGGACACTCCTTAGTGAGCACTGCTGCAAACGGACTGTGTACTATTCTCTTTCCTGTTTATCTTGGGAGCTAATAAAAGCACAGCTCCAGCCCAGCCCAAAGTCTGCTCATTTATTGGGAAAGAGAGGCCCAAAGGCAACTCAATATAAATGATCCCCAAATGGGAGAATTGTCCATTCGCCCACTCGGCAAACATGGGCAAGAGGGTTCAACAGCGGAGACCAACAATTGTCTCTCTCATTTTGTGGGAGACAAACAAGGCCAAAGGAGAGGCGGCATGGCTCCCGGCTGGAGATGGGGTCTTGCTGTGTCACCCAGGCTGCAGTGCAGTGGTGTGATCATAGCTTGCTGCAGCCTCAACCTCCCGGGCTCAAGTGATCCTTCACCTCAGCCCAAGTATCTGGGGACTGCAGGTGCCCACCACCATGCCCAGCTAATTTTTAAACATTTTTTTATAGAGTCAGGGTCTCATGATGTTGCCCAGGCTGGTCTTAAACTCCTGGGCTCAAGCCATCCACCTACCTCGGCCTCCCAAAGTGCTGAGATTACAGGCGTGAGCCACTGTCCCTGGCCTCTTGTATGTTCTTGAAACGCCAGTTCCTGAAGTGAAAATCCCATCATGGCTTTTCCTGCTCAGGACCTTCCATGTGTCCCTTCAAGCCAGAATGGAATTCACATTTCCCCAGCCTGGCATTCAGAACTCAGCGTTCTAACTACACCACGTGGTGTTCCCTTGACTCATCTGCAGCTTGGCGAGGCCGTGGATGAGGAGAAACGAACGTAGACTTGTAGTTCAGACATGCTTAGCCCCGAATCCCACCCTCAATGCTTCCAGTTGTGGCCTTGTGCAAATCAGTTAACTTCCCGATCTTTACTGTTCTCATCTCTAACCTGGGGTCAGTAATGTCCCCCACAGAGTTGTCATGGTGTCACCTTCACCGTGGCCCTCAATAGTGCCACCTCCTGGGATGTACAGAGTTCTGTGATCCCTCCGACACTGTGCCAGTGCTGATCTGTGTGACCGACTGTAACATATGACACTAGTGGTGATAGGTACCTGACAGGATTAGTCTATAAAAGACTGTGGCTTCTAATCCCGGGTGCCTCGTTCTCGGGGAGGTCGTGAGGTGAGCATCCCTATGGAGAGAGCCACATGGTAAGCAGCTAAAGACAGAGCTTAGAAGTGGATCCAGGTCGGGTGTGGTGGCTCACGCCTGTAATCCCAGCACTTTGGGAGGCCAAGGTAGGCGGATCATGAGGTCAGAAGATTAAGGCCATCCTGGCTAACACAGTGAAACCCTGTCTCTACTAAAGATACAAAAATTAGCCCATAGTCCCAGCTACTTGGGAGGCTGAGGCAGGAGAATTGCTTGAACCCAGGAGGCGGAGGTTGCAGTGAGCCAAGATCACGCCATTGCATTCCAACCTGGGTGACAAAAGAAGTGAAAAGAAGTGGATCCGTGAGCCCCAGCTACATCTTCAGAGACAGCAGCCCTAGCTGACAGCTTGCCTGTGACCTCATGAAAGACCCTGATCCTGACCTACCCGGCTAAGTTCCTGGATTCTTAGCCCTAAGAACAATGTGCAATAACACATGTATGTTGTTTTAAACTGCTATGTTTGCATAATGAGTTACACAGCAACAGATAACTAACACAGTCAGGTTAGCATGAACAGGAAGGACATACAGCATGTGTGCAGCATGGTGCCTGACACACGGGTCAGTGCTTAAAAAGTGCCACCTGGCACAGCATCTCCCACCTCTCAGCTTTCCCTAGGTGACTCCCCTCCAGTTCTGTTCCTCAGAGTTCTTCCACCCCTCTTGAATATGTTTTCAAGGAAAGTTTTCTCTGCCTGCTTCCAAGGCACCATACATGACCGTGACTGTGACCTTGATGGGAGCGCTTGTCCTGCATTGCGTGCACTTCTCTTCGCTTTCTGCCTGTGCGATCCAGGGGCACACCAAGCCCCTCTTTCTCCTACTTGCCAGCAACCCCAGAACCACCTGAGAATAGGGACCAAGTCTGACTCTTCCCAGCCCCCGCCCTCACCCGGTGGCAGGAAGTTGAAGGAAAGAGGTGCCCGGCTGGAGGCAGGGAGCAAGGAGAATTGGGGGGAGCCTGGGCCCGGGTCAGTGGGACAGAGCGGAGCCGCCCTCCCTGTCTGTGTGGGGCCAACGATGGGTGCCGCAGCTCCCTGGGCCCTCCCCTGGGACCCCAAGTCCCCGCTGGGCCCTGCCTGGAGGGAGGGGGCTTCACAGGCATTCTCAGGTGTCTGTTGACAGGAGGGCCTTGTTGGCGGGTGACCCCCATCCCGGTATTTCCCATTAATTCTGGGACCGCTCGTTTCACATTGGCCCCAAGTGTGAACATCCACATCACAGGCCTCCAGTCTGACACGTGACCCTGGAAACCCTCTGCCCCTCCTCGGCAGTTTCCCCACCTCTGCAAGGTTGCCTGAAGGCCTTTCCAGCTCTGACCAAAGAATGTGCCCACCCCCTGCCTGCTGATGGGGGCTCCTGCAGGGTGAGGCACAGGGTGGGGAGGTTCACCCAGCCCCCCTCCTCCCAGGGCCTCTTCCCCACAGGCAAGAGAGGATGTGTCACCATCTTTCCGGAAAATTCCCACAGTTCAGTTCTTTCCTGGGATTTAACTGGAGGAATTGCATCTTTCTTGCTCACATCTCCTGGGATCTATTCTTGGCCTTGGCAGGCTTGATGTGGTGGCGTGTGTGGGTGTTCCCTTTTAATTTGGGGTCCAGAGCCGTCTGAGGCCGGACCGGTAATTATGAGAGCAGCGCCATATATGGAAACAGCCCTTGAAACAAGCCAGTGATGAGACCCGGCTGGAAATACCTCGACATGGAGCCCTGGGCCGCCTCGAGGCGGTGCTGAGATTTCTGGGTGGGAGAAGCCTCTTCAGGACGCAGAACCGACAGGTCATGGGTCCTGGCCTCCCTTGGCCTGCAGAGGCTGCGGGGTCTGGGCCTTGTTTCGGGTCTGAAATGGGGTCTCCCTTCCCGCCTTTGCTGCCTGTGGGACCAGTCAGGCAGGCCCGGCCCATGCACCCCGAGCTCTGGGGGAGCCACCATCCACCCGCAGGGGCCAGGCTGGGAGAGAAGGCAGGTCCACAGCAGTGGGAATGTCGGTGGCTTCTGATGGACTCACACGGGGACATGGCAGCCACACCCAGACTGGCAGCGATACCCAGCCCAAAAGGCTGTGAGTGCCAAACACGGAGCCGCTGTCCTGGGGACAAGCGGCCCACAGGAAGAAAGGCTGGGACAGCCCCACTCTGGGGCCCTGGAACACGGCGGCCAATGAGCCACATGGGAGCCTCTGATGTCCACACATGGCTCGGTCCTGGCCCTCCAAGGTCTCGCCATCCAGAGGAACAGTTGGATCAGAGACAGCAAGGCCTGGCATGGGGGCTGGGAGAGGCCAAAAGCCTGACCTGCGTGGGGTCTGAGGACTGGGAGGCTTCTCAGCTGAACAGAGAGGGGCAGGCTGCCCGGGGAGAGCAGCTTCCAGGAAGGAGTCTGGGGGAGGCGTCTGCAGCCAGAAGGCACAAGAGGCCGGAGGGACAGATGGCAGGGCTAGCACAGGGAGGGCCTGTGACATTCCTTCTGCGGGCCCTTCGGGGCCAGGGAGGGTCTGAGGGGAGGCAGGACGGCTCACAGGCCACAGGATTCTGTTCTGAGCTGAAGGAAGAGGGTGTCTTTTGAAGTCCCGCTTTTTGGTCAGAAATAAGACAGATTTAGGTTGTGTGGATGAGACTAAATTGCCCAGGGCACAAAAATAGCTAGGGCCCTTGTTGGTGTCGGGCTGAAGGTCTCAGGGTTTGGCATCTGAAGGCCTAGGCTGGAGTGGCAGGCACAGGGCCCCAGATGTGGCCAGTGGAAGCCACCTCCTGCCCACAGTGGCCTTTCCTGGAAGCGTGGGGTCCAGAGGTTGCTTTATCCATGGCTAGAGGAGGAGGCTGAGGGTTCCATCTGCACATATTGGTGATTCATGATTGTTTATTTTCCCAGGAGTCACATTAAGGTGGTTTAGATGATTTATAAAGTAAATTCATTTGCTGCTTCCCCAGACAGAAGCTGGTTCCGCATGAGCCCATTTGAGGCAGCTTTTATGATTTTGTAGAAAATAAACATTTAGAGGTCCCTGTGGAACCAGGTATAGGTTGGTGTCTTTCCTGTGACCAATGAATTACCCTCTGCACATGTCTTCATATTTTGCCAGTATGTCTTTGGGGTTCTTGTGCCAAACGGTAAATTCACATGTAATTTTGCTAGGTATTGCCAAATTTCTCCTCTACATAGCATTCCTATCAGCAACGCCTGAGAATGTTCATGTCTGATCTTAATCTTTTTCCTCATAGGCTATACAGAGCACCCTATGAAAAGCACCTGTTACTCTTGAACCCATAACCTTTTCTGTTTCCTTCAAAGCATTTGGAGTAGAACAATAGAAATTACATCCCATATTTTACTTGCTTTTTGTTTATATTTTATGTTTTCCATTAGATGGTAAACTCCATGAGTGTGGAAAAAATATCTTCTTATTCATTTTTGTATTTTCAGTGCCCAGAATAGTGTTGTACACACAGTAAGAACTGGGTAAATATATTTCTAGGCAGGGCGTGGTGACCCCTGCCTGTAATCCTGGCACTTTGGGAGGCCAAGGTGGGCAGATCACTTGAGGTCAGGAGTTCCAGACCAGCCTGACCAGTATGGTGAATCCCCATCTCTACTAAAAATACAAAAATTAACCGGACATGGTAGTGGACGCCTGTAATCCCAGCTACTGGGGAGGCTGAGGCAGGAGAATCGCTTGAACCCAGGAGGCGGAGGTTGCATTGAGCCAAGATCATGCCATTGGACTCCTGCCTGGGCAACAAAGTGAGAACCTGTCCCCCACAAAAAAAGAACTAGGTAAATGTATTTCCAAATTAAATATGATGAACTTATGAGATGAGTGAAATAATACATATTTTTAGAAAAACATAATTCAGTCTTGTTTCTGACCAAAAACTAAGACTTCAAAGACACCCTCGGGTGCTGTGGGACAAGGCAGGTTCATTCCCGCTCTGCCCTGGGCTGGGATGAGCGCCCATCACCTCCTGCCCACACACGTCTGGCCCCATCCCCCGCCCCACACAGCTGTTTGCCTGCCCACGGCTGGACCAGGTCCCCACCTCGAGGACAGGAAGTGCTCCCACATCCGCTGCAGCCCGCACAGCCTGGTGCTTTTACAAACCTGACTGTGGTCACTGAGCCCAGTAACCAGAGAGAATGTTTAAAAAGACTCACAAACATATCATTGAAATCTCAGTGTTGGGTTTTGCGGAAGGCACTGGGCGGTTCCCACCCCTGCCTTCTGGAAACACAGATTTCTGGAGTTTAAAAGGGACGAGAGGCTAAAGTGAGACTGCCCTAAATGTAGCGTCCCGGGCATTTCCGGGCACCTGGGGCAATGTGGGCTTCATTCCTTTGTTTGACTGGCAGGTCAGCCCCCGCCACAGGGCCCTGCCGCCCATCTCGCCTCCAGCCTGGCCTCTACCCTCGCCTCCGCAGTGTCTTCTTATTCCCCTCCACCCACGCCGCCCCCTGCTGCCCCCAATCCCTGTGCTCCCCACTGGCCAGAGGCACAGCCCAGACTCCTGGCCGGGGATTCGCACCCTCAGCAGGCAGGCCGCAGCCGAGCTCACGCGCAGTCCCCAACGTTGCTGACCTGTGGGCGCCTCCACCCCTGTGCATGTGAGGTCCCCTCTCCCTAGAGCGCCCCCTCTGCCACCTCTCCACCTACCAGGACCCCATCCCACCCTTTAAGACCAGTTCAGATGCCACCTGCTCACATCCCACCACCCAGTGGGAACCTCGACCTCCCTAGCACCTGACGGGGCCACTCCGGGAGTTGTCACTCCTGCCCTGATTTTTCTTGTTCCTTTCCACATTTCCCTCCTTCTTCCTGCACCTTGTTCCAGAAAGGAAACGTGGGTCCCCTGCCCTCTGCTGTCTTCTGGTGCTTGCCCTGCCCTCAGGCCCCTCCGCTCTGACCCTCTGCCCTGGCTGGCCGGCCCCTGCAGGGCCCATCTCCCTGACACCGTGGCAGATTCACACTTGGGCCTCAGCCCTGAGCCCTCCTGGCTGCACCTCTCATCCCGGCAGTGGGCAGCCTCTGGATGGCCCGTGTCCCCTGACATGCCATCGGTTGTGTCCCTGACAACCAGGTTTCCCTGCAGGTTCAGGGCTTTTTTCTGCCTTGGGTCCAATGTCCATCTTCTCTTTAGCTGGAAGCTCCCTCCTCTGTCTCATCTGTGGGTCCCAGCACCAGCCAGGGCCGAGAAGGGGCGCAATGGGAGTTTGGGGTGTGGAGCCTGGGGCCTGTTGAGCACAGCCAGGTACAGGGCTCAGGGTGTGCCTGGCTGCAACAGCCCCTCAGCCCTGCCCACGCCACAGGGCCAAGCCTGGAACACACGTTTGAAAAGGACAAAGCCAGCCCCACCCAGGCCTCCTGGGTCCCCCTGCACCTTGAGCGGTGGGCAGCTGGGGACAGCGGCTCATACCAGCTCTGCCCACTCCAGAGCCCGAGCCATTCCAAGTGCCAGCCCAGCTCTGTTTTGTCTTCTAGTGGAGCGAGACCGTGCCCTGGGCCACCAGGAGCCCCACTGGAAGGAGTTCCACTTTGACCTGACCCAGATCCCGGCTGGGGAGGCGGTAACAGCCGCGGAGTTCCGGATTTACAAGGTGCCCAGCACCCACCTGCTCAACAGCACCCTCCATGTCAGCATGTTCCAGGTGGTCCAGGAGCAGTTCAACAGGTGCCTTCCCCTTGGCCTGGGTGCTCCCCACCCAACCCGCCTCATAGTCTCATGGTCAAGGCAGCCCAGCAGGGAGTGGGGGTGAGTGGAGCCTTTCCCAGAGGACCCAAAAGAGAACCTCAAAGACAGGAGAGGTGCTTGGCCTAGGGCCCCTGCACTGTGGGAAGAGCCCCAGTGTTGGAAATAGATGCTCGGTGCCACAAAGAAAAATTAGCACTGAGACAAAGGATATTTCAGCAACACAATTTTTCCTTCCTGGCCTGCAGGAAGGGCACTCTCACTGGCCATCTTGCCGTGAGAGTGCAGTGAACAATGGAAAACACGCAAATGTATCCCTTATGCATTTGGGGTCGTCCTTACTGCTGTGTCTAATCTGTTGGCTGGAGCCTGACCTCACAATCTAAACTTAACAGTTATTAGCACACTTATTCTTTAACAAGAAAGGAAACTTTAAAAAGGAAATTTTCTACTTCCCACACCCAGTGACAGTCCTGCCTTCAGATCCCTGTCCTGCCATCCTGGCTGTGGGGACTTGGACAGGTCACTGAGCCTCAGTTTCCCCATGTGTACACCTCTGCTGAGGCAGTGAGATGAGGCTCAGAAGGGGCACAGACCAGAGCCAGGTGGGAGACGCTCCTGTGACAGCCCCCAGGTGGGCCCTGCAGACACGGAGGCAGCTGTGCCGGCCGCCAGTTAATTGTTCTTTCGTGTCCACAGGGAATCTGACTTGTTCTTTTTGGATCTTCAGACGCTTGGAGCTGGGGATGAGGGCTGGCTGGCGCTGGACATCACAGCAGCCAGTGACCACTGGTTGCTGAAGCGTCACAAGGACCTGGGACTCCGCCTCTATGTGGAGACTGAGGATGGTGAGGCTGGGGGCTCTGCGGGAGCAGCTCCTGGGGCTCCTGTGTGCCAACACAGGCAGTGGTAGTGACCTCCTGTGGCCATGGGTGCCCGGCCTCACCAGCTGTGCCTGCTTCGAGGGTCAATGAGGTTCAGGGCTTGAGGTCTGGCCTGGCGGGGGTGCTCCCTCCTCTCCTTCTGCTTCCCAGGAAGTGGGTGGTTCTTCCCACGGAGCAGCCTCCACCTTGGGAGTTTCTATCCTGGGAAGGAAAGGAGGGGAAGTGGCTGTATCCTCAGGTGCTGAGGCCAGGAGGCTGGGTTTGAAGCCCAGCCCAACGGTGCCCTGCCTCAGTGACCTTGGCCAGGACTTACCTTTCCAGACCGTCTTTTCTACAGGATGGGGATTCACGCCCTTGTTCACTCCACAGGTGATACTGGGGAGAGCCTGCTTTATGCCAGGCAGTAGGAATACAAAGGCCAAAGTGGGCATGAGATGGGCGTGTTTGAAACCCAGCAAGGGGCCGCCATGGAGCAGCGGCGAGGGCGGGTTCCCAGGGGCCACTCTGAGTCAGGGTAAACTAGGGCCAGGGTGTTGGGATTCTTAGAGTCATTTATTTTATTTAATAGCAGTGGAGGACGATAGGACCTGATTCAGGTTTTGAAAGAGAACCCTCTGAGATGCCCCGCTCCTGGGGTGGAGCAGAGCTCCCCACCCCTTCCGTGGGCTGCTCAGTGACTTGCTTCCCAAAAGTGCAGTATGGATGGGGCGTGGGGGACCTGAAGTGCAGCGCCTCAGCCAGGTTAGGAAGGCTCACTGCAGTGACCAGCACAGAGCTAGCACCTGCCCTGGGTGTAAGGCAAGAAGGCCACTGATCCTTGGAGGTCCCCATCCCTGGACCTGAAATGCCAGTCCAGACGTAAGAAAACCATCACACAAACCCGAAGAGAAGGGCTTTCCGCAGAATACCTAATAAGTGCTTCTTAAAACCACCAAGCTCATCCAAAAATGGGAAGGTTGGGAAACTGGAGGAGCCCAGACGTGCCTAGGGGAACCGGCTCAGTGCATGTGGGGTCCTGGACCCGCAAAAGGGCATTAGGGAAACGTTATGAAATCCAGATCAATCATAGTATTATTTACTTAAAAAGATATCAGTATTGGTTGTTATGAGAAAGGTACCCCACTAGTGTAAAATATTAACATTTCCCAGGGCAGCTGGGTCCAGGTGTATGGGAACTCCCTGTGCTGTTGTTTTCTTCTTTGAGACAGGGTGTGGCTCTGTTGCTCAGGCTGGAGTGCCGTGGCGCGATCACAGCTCACTGTAACCTCCAACCCCTGGGCTCGAGCGATCCTCCCACCTCAGCCTCTATACTATCTTTGCAAATTTTTATGTAATATCAACTGTTGTAAAATTAAAACTTTACTGAATATATGCATAAAATAAAGAACCCCCTACTTCAGTGGGGAAGAGTAGACTGAGCTGGATGAGAGCGAAGTCAGAGAGGCCCGTGGGGGCCCCACAGTGGTCCAGGTGGGCGCTGCGAGCGGCTTGTGGTAGCAGTGGAGGTGGAGGAAGGTGGGTTGATTTCAGCGTCAGGACGTGGTTATAGCTGGCGAGGAGGTGAAGGAAAGGGAGGAAGCCTGAATGATGCGTGGATGGAACCAGTGCATTGTTTCTAATAGATTTTTCTTTTTGGCCTGCACTGGGGAAAGATAGATGAAGGGCAGGTTTGAGGTGGGTGGTCAAGGGTCTCTTTTGGCTGGAATATTATTGTGCCCCCTGGGATGTTACTGAGATCCCTGGTCCTCATGGAAATGCCACTCCAGGGAGAGATGAGCGTGAAGACCCAGGTGTGGGAAGTGCTGGCATGTAAGTGCTGGCATGGATTTAAAGCATGGGGCGGGACCAGGTCCCCTAGGGAAGGAAGGCCGTGATGGAGAAGAGAGGGGGCCTGGCCCAGAGCCCTGGGGCCTCCACCACCCAGAGAGCTCTCAAGGAGGGGCCACAGTGAGCCCAGAGGGACCAGCCAGGGAGGGGGCAGAACACCTGGAGGGTGAGGTGACCTAGACGCCAGATTAAAGTGTTTCCAGAAGCAAGGGTTTGTCATTTGTGTCCTGCCATGGGCACTGAAGGCAAGGACAGAAGTGACCGAGGGTCTTGCCACACACAGGTTGATGACCCAAATCTCCAGGGAGTGTGGGTCTGACTGGGAGGTGGAGGGAGACAGGCAGTGGGGGCAGGAGACCGTGCTTTCCAGAACCTTTGCTGGGGAAGGGGAGCAGAGACAGGGGCTGGGGCTGGAGAGAACCAGGGACAAGACAGGCCCTTTACAGGTGAGGAGACGCCTGCCCACTGCTGTGGCGATGGAGTGATTCTGAGCAGAGGGAAGAAAACTGCAAAATTCTGCACAAGTTGGATCTAGGAGCTGGAGCTGGGAGCTGGAGTGGGGCAGGTGGAGGGGGGAGCTGGAGGGGGGAGCT
>NW_022437002.1:11721161-11762220 GCF_009761245.1 Sapajus apella | reverse complement strand
AGCTGGAGTGGGGCAGGTGGAGGGGGGAGCTGGAGGGGGGAGCTGGAATGAGGGGGGTGGAGGGGGCAGGGGATGAGGAGGACAAGAGGGGAGCCTCTTCAGAGCAGGGACCCTTCCTGATGGAGGTGAGGGATAGTGTCCCCGCTGTCACTGTGAAGTGTGCTACAGTGGTTCAGGCACCCACTCTCCGGGTTGTCACAGGATTGAAGGAGGGTGCATGGCACAGCGTGAGTGCCCAGTGAGGGTGGTCATGACCGTAGATGGCACCCAGCAGCGCTTGCTCAGTGGATACTTGTCTCTGGGGAAGCTGGGGAAGTGGGGAGGGGGTATGGAGTTTGTTTCTGAGGCTCCATTGGGGCAGGAGGGAATCTGGCTGGCGCCCCCACAGCGGAGGGGGCGGGGGCGGGGGGGGGAACCACAGGGCGGAGCCGGGGAGTGGCCTCTTACCTGTCCTGAGCCTGGCCTGGAGGCTGGGAGGGGTGCATCAGGCCTCCAGCGCCCTCCCTGCTCTGTGACGCAGGGCCCCAGGCGCACACAGGCCTCACACGGTCTGTCCTGGCCTCGGACCCGGGCGGACCATGGCGGCGCTGCGGCTCCTGGCTTCAGCACTCGGGCGCGGGGTCCCCATCGGTGGCTCAGGGCTGGCGCTGTCCCAGGGCTGCGCCCGCCGCTTTACCACCAGCCCCCGGCACCGCGCCAAGTTCTACAGGGACCCAGTGGAGATGGTGAAGGACATCCCTAACGGGGCGACCGTCATGATGGGGGGCTTCGGGCTCTGCGGGATCCCCGAGAACCTGATCGCCGCGCTGCTCAGGACCCGCGTGAAGGACCTGAAGGTGGTCAGCAGCAACGTGGGCGTGGAGGACTTCGGCCTGGGCCTCCTGCTGGCCACCAGGCAGGTCCGCCGCATCGTCTGCTCCTACGTGGGCGAGAACTCGCTGTGCGAGAAGCAGTACCTGGCGGGCGAGCTGGAGCTGGAGCTCACGCCGCAGGGCACCCTGGCCGAGCGCATCCGCGCGGGGGGGCGCCGGGGTGCCCGCCTTCTACACCCCCACGGGCTATGGGACCCTGGTCCAGGAAGGGGGCGCCCCCATCCGCTACACCCCGGACGGCCACCTGGCGATCATGAGCCAGCCCCGAGAGGTGAGGGAGTTCCACGGCGACCACTTCCTTTTGGAGCGCGCCATCCGGGCGGACTTCGCCCTGGTGAAAGGCTGGAAGGCCGACCGGGCAGGAAACGTGGTCTTCAGGAGAAGCGCCCGCAATTTCAACGTGCCCATGTGCAAAGCCGCAAACGTCACAGCAGTGGAGGTGGAAGAGATCGTGGACGTGGGGACTTTCCCCCCAGAAGACATCCACGTCCCTAACATTTATGTAGATCGCGTGATAAAGGGGCCGAAATATGAGAAGCTAATCGAGCGCTTAAGGATCTGGAAAGAGGAAGGTGCAGACGCCCTGAAGGAAGAGGACCCCAGGACTCGCATCATCAGACGCGCAGCTCTGGAATTTGAGGACGGCATGTACGCCAACCTGGGCATAGGCATCCCCCTGCTGATCAGCAACTTCATCAGCCCCCACATGACCGTCCACCTTCACAGTGAGAACGGGATCCTGGGCCTGGGTCCGTTTCCCACAGAGGACAAGGTGGATCCCGACCTCATCAACGCAGGCAATCAGATGGTCACAGTGCTTCCCGGGGGCAGCTGCTTCGCCAGCGACGACTCCTTCGCCATGATCCGAGGTGGACACCTCCACCTAACCATGCTCGGAGCCATGCAGGTTTCCAAATACGGAGACCTGGCCAACTGGATGATCCCTGGCAAGAAGGTGAAAGGCATGGGCGGTGCCATGGACTTGGTGTCCAGTCAGAAGACCAGAGTGGTGGTCACCATGCAGCACTGCGCAAAGGACAACACCCCCAAAATCATGGAGAAATGCACCATGCCGCTGACCGGGAAGCGGTGTGTGGACCGCATCATCACTGAGAAGGCTGTGTTTGACGTGCACAGGAAGAGAGGCCTGACACTGAGGGAGCTCTGGGAGGGCCTGACGGTGGACGACATCAGAAAGAGCACGGGCTGTGACTTTGCCGTGTGCCCGAACCTCAGGCCCATGCAGCAGGTTGCACCCTGAGGGAGGCGAAGCTGGGCGGGGAGGTGCGCTCCTCAGGGGGCCCCACTAGGTTCCCCAGGGGCGTTGGTCACCGCAGGAATACATTTCCCCAGCGATGGGAGGGGTTTGCTGCTGGCCTCCAATTTTCCTCCCTAGGCGGATTGTGCTCTTCTAGAGAGCTGGGACTTTAATTAAACACACAAGGAAAACAGATCACCTTCTCTCTCTGTTCCTCGAGCATTGCAAGGAGAAGGGCTGTAGCGGTGAGGGATGGGTGTCTGCTTTGTTCTGTGACATTTACATGGAGTGCACACAGCCCAAGCGCATCCATGGCAGGATTTCATTCAAGCGCCTCCCTCAAACTCGAACTGTGAAATGGAGATAAAAATCGTGATGAAGGAGAAAATCACTCCACCCAGAGTACACTGAAAGGGCCATTTTACTATTGCAATGAGAAATAGGAGAGCCAAGATGTGAATTTGTGATTTGAAGACATGCTGTCTTGACAAACTTGTTTTTCTTTTTTGAGGCAGGGTCTGGCTCTGTCACTCAGGCTGGAGTGCAGTGGTGTGATCTCACTGCAACCTCTGCCTCCTGGGCCCAGCAACCCTCCCACCTCAGCCTCCTGAGTAGCTGGGACTATGGGCACACACCTGTGTATTAAAAAAATTAACAATGCCTGGTTAATTTTTTGTTTTTGGTAGAAATGGAGTTTCACCATGTTACCCAGGCTGGTCTCTAACTCCTGGGCTCAAGCATCAACCTGCCTCAGCCTCCCAAAGTGCTAGGATTATAGACGTGAGCCACCGTGTTGGGCCAATTAACCTTAACTTACTGTAATTTCTTTTCTCTTCTTTTTTTTCTTTTTTTCTTTTTCTTTTTTTGTTTTAAGACAGAGTCTCATTCTGTTACCTAGGCTAGAATACAGTGGTGCAGTCTCGGCTCACTGCAACCTCCGCCTCCCAGGTTCAAGCAGTTCTGGTGTCTCAGCCTCCTAAGTAGCTGGGATTATAGGCATATGCCACAACAGCTGGCTATTTTTTGTATATATATTTTCAATAGTAGAGATTGCATTTTACCGTATTGGCCAGGCTGGTCTCAAACTCTGGGCCTCAAGTGATCCACCTGCCTCAGCCTCCCAAAGTGCTGGGATTACAGGTGTGAGCCACCGCACCTGTACTTCTTGAATGTTTTCATGTTTTATCTCCCCTGATGTTTCTTCTGGTGCCTTTGTTGTTAAATCAGGTTTCCCTGTAGCCTCCCCTCCTCCTCCCACATCTCTCCTCCTGGGACCTAATGAGATATCAAGCTTCTAGATGTCCCTAGAAGGAAAATAGGACCATCTTCAAGGGAAGGCACCAGGTGATGGGAGACAGAGTGGGGAGAGACTGTGGGTGCTGAAATCCACCAGGAAGCTTCCTCTATCTGTGTGTGGTCAAAGGCTACAGCCTAGGACAGGAGTTCTAGAACCCTAACCAAGGGACTAGATGAGTTTTCTCAACTTCATTTGAATTGTTCCTGTGTCATCTAGACCAGACACTTAGACCTTCCTCTCCGGAACAGAGGCCCAAACTGGCCTCTTGTGTGATGCTCTGTTGTAACCCAAGAGGCTGTGAGGCATTTCCTCCTGAATCCATAGTCTCAAAACCTAAAATGAAGATAAGATTCTGTGCGTGCGTGCGTGCGTGTGTGTTGTTGACAACCAAGCCTGGCATGTGGCATGAACTGCTTAAGTGTAGCTCTGGGGGTTCCCAGGCCAATAGGGGCATGTGGTCAGAGCAGTTAAGTTCTCACTGGTCAAGGACAGACTTTCCAAGGGGCTCACTGGAGCCTCGCCCTGCAGGAAAGGCCAGATCCTAGGAAGCAGAGAAGGGAAGGGAGAGTTGGTGTTCATGGAGGGGACAGCCTGGGGGTGTTGGAAAGGGGCCTGGGACTATGGCTGGGGTGGGCAGTGGGGTGCCTTTTGGGGCTCCTGGAGAGGGCCACCTGATTTGCCCTGGGCGTCAAAGAGTTTCCCAGCGCAGTGTGGAAAAGGCTGAGGTGTCTAGGAAAGGACAAGTGACCCTCTGGGCCTCCACCTCTGCCTTTCTGGAAGGGGTCTGCCCACAGCTGGGCATCCTGGGAGCCCACTACCTGGACTGCCTGGCCTTCTCTGCAGCCGGCTAGAACCAGGGGGTCCTGCCCGAAGATGGGTGGGCAAAAAGCTGAGCTGGTGGAGAAGGGAGGCTCTGGGCTCTGGAAGGAGAGGGGTGGAGGTGGACGAGCTTCTCCGGGCCTGCCAGATGCAGAGCTCTGAACTGAGACCCACTGTTAGTCCCCTTTCACCGCCTCCCATTTCCCCTGAGCCACATCCTGCCAGGCCCCTGCAGTGTGCTGGGAAAGTGTATGACAGTCCTGGCTCTGACCCACCTTGCTCTGGGACCTTGGACAGTTGCTGCTCTCTGGGCCTTAGTTTCCACTTCTGTAAAATGGGAACCTGGGATTAGCTGCTTCCAAGAGTCCCCAGTCAGGCTCGCCTGGCCTGTGAGACCTACAGAGGGGTTCCTAGAACCCACGTCAGGCCTGGCTCACAGGGGCTCTGTGAGGGTCTATGGTGTAACTGATCTAATGTGACATTCTATCCTGCATCTGGGAGACCCCCATAAGACTCCTGAACACAGCCCCACAATAGCAAATAGTGAGCAAAGCCTGTGGGACTGATGGCCTCCCTGGCCCCATGGCCACCAGGGCTCCCCAGGGAATCAGGACAGAGCCGCACGTACAGCCAGGAGGGCTGCCCTGGGCCCCAGGCCGTCCCCATGTGTCAGTCTGCAGAGTGCCGCTCCTGTACCTGGCTGGTGACCATTGCCATCCCGCTTGGCTGCTCTGTCCTCTCCCCATTGTGGCCTCACTTGCCTTTTCCTGTGTGCCCAGTTCTGTTCCTTGTAATTCTGCCGCTTCCCCATAACCTTGTCTTACCGTGAGCCGAGCTCTGTCCAGTGCTCTCTGGGCCTCCTTCCCGTCAGCACCTGCAGCTCACAGCCTCCGTCTCGGCAGCTCTTCTCCACGCTCCTGAGAGACAGCCTCTCCTGCCAGTGAATTTTTCTGTGGCAGGTGATGTTACAGATCAAAGATTGGTCTCTGGGTTCACTGGTTGTTCAATCAAGTGGCCAAGGGACACGGGGGCTGAGGCACAGCTGCTTCAGGGCTGACCTTTGAGTGGGACTGAGGGTGGGGCAGGCAATGTCTTTGGCCTGTAGGGTGTACTGGAGAACCACGTAGGAATAAATACATCTGTATGTGTAATGTCTAAGCATATGTACATCTGTGTTTATACGGACACACATATATGCATGTGTGTACATATGCATGTACATCTGTGCTTGGAGGTGAAATGTGCTCTCATGTAAACTGAACAATTGGCACAGTTTAAAGAGACATGAAAATGAGCTGGCAATCATGCTTTTGCAACTCAGCATCAGGAAATTTCACCCATGCACAGAGTGAAGAGGCTCCATTGCACTCCCATCTTTATTGTGAAAACCAGGAAATAACCCACATGTCTAATCATGAGCCAATATCAAGTAAATTATGATATACTACTCCAAGGGAGTTTATACATTTGAAATGTTTATTGTGAAGACTTCTTTGAACAATGAGTTTTGTGGTTTTTTTTTTTTTTCTTGAAACAGAATCTCACTCTGTCGCCCAGCTGGAGTGCAGTGACACAATCATAGCTCACTGCAGCCTCAACCTCCCAGGCTCAAGCAGTCCTTCCACCTCAGCCTCCTGGGTAGTTCACTACCATGCCCAACTAATTTTTGTTATTTTTTTGTTGAGACAGGGTCTTACTATGTTGCCCAGGCTGGTCTCAGATGCCTGGGTTCAAGCAATCCTCTCACCTCGTCCACTTAAAGTGCTGAGATTATAGGCGTGAGCCACCTTGCCTGGCCTCAAAACTTTCTTAATTGCTTTTACAATAGAAAGGTTATTTAAATCCAAACAAGTACAGGAGGATCACAGGTTTATTGGTGAGATTGATGTCTCCAGGGTTAGTTACCATGTTTTTAGCGGCATCCTCAGTCTGGAAGTGGCAGTGGAGGACAATTCCGTTTACAAGCTTCGATCCTCCTGGGGCTGAGGTCCAAGTCAGCTCTCTGCTTCAGCCTTTTCTTTCTTTCATTTTGTACCTAAACCCAGCCTTGTACAGAAGAACTTGGGCTCTGGAATGAGACTACTGCAGGCTGAAACTTGGGCTCTGGGACTTGGTTCCAACAACTCTGCTCCGCCAGTGCCTCCCTTGTGGGCATCAGGGAAATAGTTCATGCCCTGCTCTTGGCATGGGCAAGCACTCCCTAACTTGGCAGATGCTGCCACAAGCTGTCTCGGTCATAAATTTGATGTTCATATCCCAGAAAGTGCAGAACAGAAGACAGGGCTTGGGGTCCTCGGACCGAGGTGGGAGCGCTGGTTCTGGGAGTCACTGGCAGTGGTACTCTGGGTCTCCTGTGAGATAGGAGCTGCAGGGTTACTGTAAGGACCCAATGAGGTGATCTGTGGGAAAAAAAAATCTTCCAACTCATAAAGTGCTTCATAAATGTCTGTGTCACAGCTGTCGCTAATGACGCCGCCTGCAGCTCACTGAGGCCCTCCCCTTCCCCCACCTCCTCCAGATCTGCCCCAGGAGAGATGTGGACTGGCCAGGGCTGGACCAAGGGCTCCAGTCTTCAAATGTGGAAACTGAGGCTCAGCAGGGCCCTTGGGGTCCTCAGCCTTCACACTCCTGGACCTGCCCAGGCCCGGCAGAGAGATCCCTGCTGTGTCCGCTGCAGGCCCATTGCCCATGAGTGACCCCTCTCTCCTTTCTGTCTCAGGGCACAGCGTGGATCCTGGCCTGGCCGGCCTGCTGGGCCAACGGGCCCCCCGCTCCCAACAGCCTTTCGTGGTCACTTTCTTCAGGGCCAGTCAGAATCCCGTCCGCATCCCTCGAGCAGTGAGGCCACTGAGGAGGAGGCAGCCGAAGAAAACCAACGAGCTGCCGCAGGACAGCCGGCTCCCGGGCATCTTTGGTGAGGGCCGGGCGGGCTGGGGCTGAGGCCCTGCAGGCTTCTGGCTGAGAGAGGCAGGGCGAGAACCAGGAGGTGGCCCAGAGCCCTCGGGCTCAGGTCGGTTCAAGCTGATGGCCACTCTGCAGCCCCCTTCCCTGACACCATCTTTGCCCTGATGCACCCTGGTGACCCGCACTCCAGAGGCCTGTCTTGGCTGTCCTGGCTGTCCCTGCCACCCAGAAGGCCCCTTCTCTCCCTCCCCTAGCTCCTCCAGGTCTTTCCCAGGAGCCTCCATCAGAATCGGGTACCCCTTCCTGGGCGCCGAAGCCCCTCGTTGCCCGCAGTTGTGCCCGGGCACCCTGCAGGACCCTCGGCTACTTATGCAAAGTTTTCTCCCCAACTGGGCGAAGCCCTTCAGGATCAGGGACAGGCCTGACCCGACCCTGTGCCCTCCTTCCCAGGGAGTCAGCCCTGACTGGCCTGGTTGTAAGCCACTTGAACCTGAGGAATGGGTGTGGCAGGAGAGGGTGGGCTGGAGGCACAGGGCTCTCCAGAGAGGAGGCGGCGGCACAGGATGGCCAAGGGTCCTGCTGGGCTGTTTACTGGAGCATCAAGACGCTCACAGGCTGAAGGATGGGAGGGCTGGGCACAGTGTCACTCTAACCACTGGGAGCCATGGCAGGCTCTTGAGCTGGGTCATGGTACAAGCAGAGTTCCAGGGATGGGCTTTATGAGACCAAATGGTTTCCTGTCATTCATTTGACAAATGTGCTCATCAGGGGGTCCTCCACCCTGGTAACCCGCAGCAGCTGCACAGAGCAGGAACCCCAGAAAAGACCTTGCTCCTTCTGTCCCTACAGATGATGTCCACGGCTCCCACGGCCGGCAGGTCTGCCGTCGGCACGAGCTCTACGTCAGCTTCCAGGACCTCGGCTGGCTGGTAAGTGCTGACTCTGGTCCTTGTTTCTGAAATGACAATCGCCACCTGTGGAGCAGAAGGGAATCTGCAGGGAGCACATAGATTTCAATCTTCTTACGTATTTTTTTCTTGTGTGTTTTCCAAGTTTTCTAAAGTGAGAACATGGTGAGAAACGGCGTTTTATTTTATAACCATGAAAATGAAGACTGCAACTAAGCTGTTAGCATTGCCCCAGGGAAACTGAGGCCAGGGTGGCAGTGCCTCCCTGCTCAGCCCTGTCTGCTGTGGGTTCCTGGGCATATTCAGGCCTCGGGGGAAACTGCCCTGCAGGGCCCTGAGGCTCGGGGGGATCAGGGGCAGCCCTGGGCCATCCTGTGGCAAGTCCTCTGACAGGATTGGGGGGGCTTAGAAGGGGCACGTGGATGGGACTCACCTTCTCCCATGCCCCCCAGGACTGGGTCATCGCCCCGCAAGGCTACTCGGCCTATTACTGTGAGGGGGAGTGCTCTTTCCCGCTTGGCTCCTGCATGAATGCCACCAACCACGCCATCCTGCAGTCCCTGGTCAGTACGGTGCCTGTCCTACCCAGTTCCCTGGGGTGGGGGGCCCTGCGGAGAGGGGTCTGGTCCAGCCAACCGGGAGGGCAGGGAGGGCACCTGCTCCATGTCTCAGGGAGCTTCCTCTGCACAGTCAGTAACGTCACCAAATTCCCACAGCTCTGCAGGACCTGGTCCTCATATAGCCATGCCAGCCCACGTAGACTCACACCTGAACACAGACACACCCCACACTGACACTAAACAGCCATGTACAAGCACCTGTTCTACGCACCACACATGCTCCTGTGGGACACTTATGCACCTGTGTGCGGTGCCCAGAGTGACAGAGGCACAGCACATGAAATGGACGTGCACGCCGTGTGGGGACTGTGATCTTAACACGCGGGCACCTGAGTACACTGGCAAGTCTGCCCACCCAGGATATGTCACACAGCATGAGGGACGTGCGTGTGCATTCACCCACCTGTGCCACACCGCAGGCAGGGAGCGTCTAGATGGTGTGGCTCTCTACCCTTTGGCTCTCTACCCTTTGGCTTTTCCCCATTTCTCTCTTGGCTGTTTGTGTTTTCTCCAGATCCCCTGGCTTTTGGTGCCTCAGTGTCTGGGGCAACCTTAAATGATGAAAGCGGCTTCTGATGGGATCACTGGTGCTGCTCACTGCTGAGTGCTCTGTGTGTTTGCAGATTCTGGCACCCAGGCTTCCTTCTAGAAATTTTTACCTAGAATCTTAGTTCCTGGTATTCCATAGCCTTATGGTTTGCTCGTAGAAGGTTGTTAAAAGGCAATGCCTTCCTGTGGGAGGAAAGGAATTACCAAAAGCGGCTCTGAGCCTGTGATAACACTTCCTTTCTAGGTGGTCAAATGGTGTTTGCTGGACACCTGGATCCGCCTCCTTGGAAAGAAAGGCTCAGGGGTGACAAGGACAGGTGTGGCAGCCTGGCCCAGCCACTCTTTATGCTGTGTGGTTCTCACTGCTGCATGTGTGGGAGGCACACGTGCAGCGGCTCCCAGACTCCATCCCCTCTGCCCTTGCTCCTGTTGTTGCCCCTCAGGGACTTAACTAAAGTGAGCGCTCACAACCTGCTGGGCAGCAAGCAGACAGGCACTGCACTCTAGGGGAGGCTGCTGGTTTGTTGGTTTGTCTAAAGCAAACCAACCGTGGAGCTGAAGCCTCCTGTGAGGAAGAGCAGAGCAGCTGCCCTGTCAATGAAGTGAAACTGGGCCCGGCCTCTCTCTGCACAAGGAAGGGCACATCAGCAGCTGGAGGAAAAACGTTTCAGCAGAAGGAGCAAGTGCAAGGCCCTAAGACAGGAGTGAGCTTGGCAAGTTCAGGCCAGCAGGGAGGAGGGACTGGGTGCAGTGAGGGGGAGGAGGGTAGAGGGTGGAGGGAGGTGATGCCCATGTGGGCAGGGCCGCCTCCTCTAGAGTCTGGGGGTCCCTGGGAAGGAGGGTGGATTTTATTCCAAGTAACCCAAGAGGCTGTTGGAGGTCTTTAGCAAAGCAGTGTTCTGGTCCACATCACCCTCCAGAAGGACCTCTCTCTGGCTTCTGCAGGAGGCTCGGGTAGGGGGGTCGGCAGTGGAAGGTGGAGGAGCAGGGTATGAGTGAGGGCTGCTGTGATCACCTGGCAGGTGATGGCAGCTGGACTGGGCAGGTGGTCCGAGGCAGCACAGAGGTTGAGCCTAGGGGACTGCTCCCAGGAAAGGGAGAAGGGCAGAGGAGGCGTCCAGGAGGCCTCCCAGGCAGGGCTGTGATGTCAGGGTGGGAGGAACTCGGTGCCCTGTTAGACCCTAAGTGCAGAAGTGGGGAGGGGATCAGGATTCACAGGTCTGGAGAGCAGCACAGGAGAGGGACCAAGGCCTGGGCTCCAAGAGCCTGGGGAGGGAGGCGGGGTATGGGAGGCGGAGCCTCTGGGTCCAAAGGGCCAAAAGAAGGAAGTCCTTCCAGGCTCCCTGTCGGGGACCTCACTAAGGCACAAACCTGGCCATGCGGTTCTCCTTCCCATCATCCCCAGGAGGAAGTCTGAGCCCTTGGCCTGGGAGCGCCCTGCCCACCTGCCCCACAGGTGTCCTGCCATGTGTCCTTCCCTGGGCACTGCTGGTCACCACGGCTCCTGCTCCCAGAGCCCAGAGGGCTGCTCTTATACCTGTGAATAGTTATTATTATTGTGCTGCTCCCATGTGGCCTGGAGATGGCCAGGGTGGGGAGCAGGGGGAGCTGGGGTGGGGCTGGGTGGGTCCTCGGAGGCGGCCACTGGACTCATGCCCCTGCCTGTGTTCCCCTCCCTGGCCAGGTGCACCTGATGACACCAGACGCAGTCCCCAAGGCGTGCTGTGCGCCCACCAAGCTGAGCGCCACCTCCGTGCTCTACTATGACAGCAGCAACAACGTCATTCTGCGCAAGCATCGCAACATGGTGGTCAAGGCCTGCGGCTGCCACTGAGCCCAGCCCGCCCACCCTGCTGCAGCTGCCCTTCTCATCAGATTGGGCCCCTCAGAAGCAGGAAATCTTCAAACCCAGCCAGACCCCAAGCTGGGGTGTTACCAGGGAGGACCCTCACAATCGTGTCCATGCCCCTTCCTCCTTCCTGCCAGGCCCCTATGCTCCCTTTGCCCTGCCAGGTGTTTGTGTGACTGTCCTGTCTCCAGCCCAGGTGGTTTCAATCAACAGGCAGTGTTCTACCCAAACCCCTCCCCCAGAGGCATGTACTGGCCAGTTCTTTGGGGTTGGCACAGAAGTCCTGTCTAAGGACCTATACATGCCCCTTACTGGCCCAGGCCGTGGGGTGGATGTGGGATGACCTGAGAGGCACCTGGAGCCCACTGTTGGCCACCTTGAGCTCTTCACCATCCATCACAGGGTGTGGTATGTGTAGTCAGGGTCTAGTTGGCTCCCCATTGCCTGCCCCTCTGAGGTGCAAGGCTAGGTATAAAACTGGACATCCCCTGAAGTACTGTATATTCACGAATCTGAAGTACTGATCCACTGGCCACAGGTGGGCATTTGGTCAACTCAAGAAAAAGCTGAGTGAACAACATGATTTAGTGCTAAAGCCAATGGCATTTATCTTCCTTGTCTTCCTGCTTTGCATCTGCCTCTGCTATCTGGGAAAGACATATAGTGCATGGACATTTTGCTTTGGAGAAACAGAGAAATCTCGGGGGGTTCCAACAGACCCATCTATCTTCCACTATGTTGACGCATCTGGAGCTCAGCTCTGTGGAGTTTTCCTTTTGCTGAGCAAGCATGCGGTTGCATTGGGTGGCCCAGGATGGCAACATGCAGCATAGATGCCATCATTTCGCTTCCCCTCTGCATGGCAGACATCAATAATCTGGTTTTTTTTTTCTTTTCTTTTTTTTTTTGGAGACAGAGTCTCGCTCTGTCGCCAGGCTGGAGTGCAGCGGTGCTATCTTGACTCACTGCAACTCTGCCTCTCAGGTTCAAGCAGTTCTCCTGCCTCAGCTCCTCCAGTAGTTGGCATTACAGGCGCACACCACCGTACCCAGCTAATTTTTGTATTTTTGGTAGAAATGGGGTTTCGCCATGTTGGCCAGGATAGTCCTGATCTCTTGACCTCATGATCTGCCCACCTCGGCCTCCCAAAGTGCTAGGATTACAGGCATGAGCCACTGCTGATCTGGAATGTTTTTCTTCCAAATCTGAATGGAATTTTCAAATGATCGGCACAGCCACTGCCAACAGATAAAGTTGATATGAAGTGAAAACTGGTTGCCTTCTGCCATGCTGAGGAGCAGTCCACCCCCACCAGAGCAATGTATCGGCAACATGGGCAGCCTGTGGCCAGGTCTGGGGTGAGACCAGGGGCCGTCAAAAACACGCTGGTCACCAAAGTTAGCATCACCCTGAGTGCCCAGCAGCCCTATCCTGTGTCTTCGGCCTATGAGTCAAAGAAAAGGTCCCAGGGAGTGACAGGCAGTAATTAGGCTGAGTTGGGTGGGGAGGTTTGTTTCAGCCTCTGCTCTTGGAAACTGCTGTTCTCCTTGGAGCAGCCACTGGAAGTTGGAATGTTTATTTGATTTTTGACTTGCTAAGCCTGTAATTTACCTGCTGGAACAGACAGAGTCCTGCTGCGCAAACCATGTCATTAAAAGCAGATCCTGAGCCCATCCCATCCACAGGCACAGCCTGGCATGGTGATTCCATCTCCCCATGTGCCCAAGGATGCGCCTCTCTGGAGTTCACACGCTGCATCCCTAGGGATGGGGGCAGGGGTGAGCTGGTCTGGCAGCAGGGGTGGAGGCTGGAGCCATGCTGCAGGACAGCAGCCCCTCCACTCAGACCAGGGAGGGCATCTGTGTGCAAGCATGGAGGATGAGACCTTCCCATGTACCCAAAGGGCGGGCCCAGGCTGTCTGGAAGGTGGCAAGTTCCCTATCAGCACAGGGATCTCAGCCCTGGCCTGGATGTGAGACCTGACTTGTAGGTGGCTTCCTTATCTGGGTCTCCATTTTCTGTAACATGAGGGAATTGCACTTTGTGATCTCCAAATAACCTTCGGCCAGAGAATCTACCAGCTCCTCACAGTGAGCCAGAAGCAGCCTTATAACCCTGAATGTGGGACTCCAGTGGCTGTCACGAAGCAGAGTTGGCACATAACATGGAAACTGGCCAGGCACAGTGGCTCACACCTGTAATCCCAGCACTTTGGGAGGCTGAGGCAGGCAGATCACCTGAAGTCAAGAGTTCAAGACCAACCTGGCCAACACGGTAAAACCATGTCTGTACTAAAAATACAAAATTACCCGGGCGTGGTGGTACGTGCCCATAATCCTAGCTGCTCCGGAGGCTGAGGCAGAGGTTGCAATAAGTGGAGATCACATCATTGCACTTCAGCCTGGACGACAAGAGCAAAACTCCTGTCTCAAAAGAAAACAAAACTATGGAACCTATCTGCCATCTATTAGGAACTATTACCTAACAGTTCCTTCTTCTCAACATCAAAGATGGTCTTTTAGGCAACTGTAGATTTCAAATTAGCCAGTTATTTTGACGGCAAATTTTTTATTCCACCTGTATCTTTTGTGCCCAGCCAATGATCTGGCATAGTCGGGGTGTACCAAGAACGTCTGTTAAAGTACACAAAGGTTTGTAGATATGGAGTACACCTTACCCATTAATCAAGCTGTGCACAGCAGGAGCCAATATGAGCTGGGATCCTCCTGGTTCATACAGAACAACAGAAAAACATAAGGCTTTGTCTACCTAGTTGGCCATCAGATTTTCAGCAACTTTCATCGTCCAGACGGTCACCAAATGAAATAAAATAGAAAAATCCCTTGAGCAATTCAACAATTGTGAATGAACAGAAGCCCGTGCATTTAATCCTTGAGTTATCTGTTTGCTGAGCCAAGCATGGCATCTGCAGTGGGTGGCCCAGGCTGGCAACAAAAATACCATTTCCCCTTTCTTTGCTTAGGGCACGGCCTGTTTATCTCGTTGCATCAGACTGGAAGGATGAGGGTGGTGGTTTCAGATCTACTGACAGCAATGAGAAATCAATGAGAGTTGACAGGAAGAGAGGACACACACAACAGGCGAAGGAGGAATGCCCAGCAGCTTTGGTACTTGCAGTGCAATACTGGCCTTGAGGCCAAGTCAGTGGGGGATTCGTAGTCACTGACTTCTAACTAAGGCAGGGAAGTCACACTTCTGGAAAAGGTCCAAGGAAACAGGAATAGAGGCAGTATAGCAAGACACGGATTTTTAGTGCCAAATAGCGATTGAATCCTGGTTCTGCTTCTTCCTTTGTAGAGTAGGATATTGATTCTTTCTTCCCAAAGCTATTATAAAGATTAAATATGTACACAAATCTTTGGGATGTCTGACATATAAATGCTTAACAATTGGTACTTACTTGCTGGTATTATTACAAATGAATTTGATTATTTTTGAGCCACTTCTATGCCTGTCCATTAAACCAAAATGTGTTCTTCAGGTGACGATGTATTTATTTCAGAGCTGCACTTTTTTCCTAAACGATCCACACATGGCATCCCTTGGAGGGCAGGACTTGTATTCTTACAGCCTTTAACAGTCTAGCAAGTGTCACTTGTGGCAGTGGCTGTTTAACTTTGCTCTTGTGTTTCCAGACACCAGGATCCCATGTCCTGCTGAGAGAGGTCTGTACCCACCAGGTGCCTTGGGTAGTAATTTGCATGGGGGAACTGCCCATGACCAAGCGCTTGACCTTTTTGAAAGGAAACGTGGATGGGCACTTGACCCCTTTTTTCAAAAATGTCTTTCACTTCTCAAAAAAATAATGCAGTTTTGGAGGAAAGTAGGATATATAGATAATAAAATACAATTCAAGTCACCATAGTCCCACAAGTCAGATAAACACACTATTAATATTTTGGTGACTTTATTTCTAGGCTTTTTTCTTAAAATATACAAATACCTATGCTTACATATTATAGCTATTTTTACAAAATTGGAATCACACTGTACTATATACAAGTTGCTTTGTGATGTGCTTTTTCTACTTTAGTTTCCCATCACTGAACTCTACTAGACTCCATTTTCACCAGTAAAAAGTTGGTTCCATAATTCCTTCTTCAGAGGTTGCTGCAAGGCTGCCATGACTGCAGCAGATGCCAGCAGCATCTGGAGGCAGCTGTCAAGCTGTTAGAGAGGAAACTTCCACAGCCACAGCACTGATCCTGGGCCTGCCATCCCTGGTTTCACCCTTTGTAAGCTGTTTCAGGGCCAGCATGCAGATACTTAGATGGGCCCAACTCTGAATGAGTTAGCAGGGAAATGTATGAGCAAAAGGAAGCCCTGCACCCAGTCCTGGTGCTGGTGCAGCAATGGGTATGTGGAATGGGAAGGCCAGCTGGGACAGGAGCCATGCAGTCCCAGGGAAAGCCACTTTGCCCTCCAGGCTGCAGGAAAGGGCGCCCACAGAGCCACTGGGTCTACTTCCCAGAGAGATCAGAGTTTTCCTTTGGCTTGCCACATGGTGTGGAGCCAAAGCAGGTGGCCAGGTTGTGGGGCTGCCCTGCTTTCCAGACCGGAAGGGCAGGGTCTCGTCTCCTGTGTCTCTCCACAAAGGTCCAGGCCAATTATGGGGACCATAACTGTGTCACCCCCCCAGGGCTGTGGACCCTGCCTGCCATAGATTGAGGCTAAAGCCTAGCAAACCTCCCAGGACTCCATTACTACTGAAGAGAGACAGGCCGGGCTTCTAATCCCAGCTCTGCCAAAGCACCCTGGGTGACCTTTGGCAGTCATGCCACTAAAGCCTGTTTACCTGTGCCGGGTTCCAGTGTGCATTCAATGAGATAACACCTGTGGACACCCAGGTGGAGCACTGGGAGAGAAGTCAACACCCAAAGGCTCCAAACCTGCTGGGCTTTCAGAACCGCTCACTGGCCTCCCCCTCCCAAGACTATCAGGGAGGAACAGAGTGACACGGTTGTCACAGGAATCTGTCCTTTCATGGGAGTCTGGCTGTGCTTTTTCTACACAGTCTCTCTTCGTTCTTGTCCAAGCACCAAAGTCAGCGCTATCATCCCCAGCTTCATAGACGCCTGGCTAACACCTGTGATTGACCTCTGATGGCCATAATTTGCACTTAGAGAGGAGGGCTGTGCTTTGAGGAAGGGTCTCTTTTGGAAGCTCCATAGGGGTCAGGGGTAACCATGTGGTACATCTCAGCTACATGGAGCCTGAAACAGCCAACTGCAGCAACTGGAGCTCAGAAGGTCCAGTTGGCACATGGGAGCCAGAGGTAGGGCCAGAATGCCACCATCCCTCAGCAGGAGCTATCCTAGGGTCATCAGGACCACGGGGCCTCTCCTGCCTCCTGGCTCGTCCAGATCACAACCCAAGGTGAAAAAGCTCAGCTCAGTGGATTTTGAATGGTCTGTGTGACCCAACCCACAGGAGGTGGCCAGTAGCTACAGGGCTCAGTCCCTGCTAAGAGACTTCAGCAGATGAAATTCTTTAAAACCTCCTGGCTAACCAGCATCTGGAGGGGGAGTGGAGAGAAGCCAGCTCTAAGAAGTGGCTGCACACAGGAGGGCCAGACTGTGAGCTCAGCAGGGGGTGGGAGCATTTGTTCTCTTCAGTGGCTGGCAATCCTGTTTTGTAAAGACTCAGATAGTAAATAATTTAGGCCTTGGGACTGTGATGGTGAATTTTGTGTGTCAGTTTGGCTAGGCCATGGCATCCAGTTTTTAGTCAAACGCTAGTCTAGATGCTGCTGTGATGATGTTTTTTTTCGAGACAGGGTCTCACTCTGTCACCCAGGCTGGAGTACAGTGGCATGATCATGGTTGACTGCAGCCTCAACCTCCCAGGCTCAAGCGATCCTCCCACCTCAGACTTCTGAGTAGCTGGAGCTATAGCTGTGCACCACCACACCTGGCTTTTTTTTTTTTCCCCCTAGAGAGTCTCACTACATTGCCCAGGCTGGTCTTGAACTCCTAGGCTCAAGTGATCCTCCTGCCTCAGCTTCCCAATAGTGCTGGAATTACAGGCACAAGCCACTATGCCTGGCCAATTTTTTTTTTTTTTTTTTTGAGACAGTCTCCCTCTGTAGCCCAGGCTGGAGTGCAATGGTGTGATCTCAGCTCACTGCCACCTCTGCCTCCCAGGTCCTGGTGGTTCAAGCAATTCTCCTGCCTCAGTCTCCCGAGTAGCTGGGCTTACAGGTGTATACCACCATGCCCAGCTAATTTTTGTATTTTTAGTAGAGACAGGGTTTCACCATGATGGCCAGGCTGGTCTTGAACTCCTAACCTCGTGATCTGCCCACCTCAGCCTCCCAAAGTGCTGAGACTACAGGCGTGAGCCACCTCACCTGGCCGCCTGGCCTATTTTTTAGATGGCTTAGTATTTAAGTCAGTAGAGAGTAAAGCAGATTACCCTCCATAATGTGGGTGGGACTCATCAGTTGAAATTCTTAAAAGACTGAGATCACCGGAGGAAGAAATTCTGCTTCCAAGCTGCCTCAGACTTGAACTGCAAACATCAGTTTTTTTCCTGAGCCTCCAGCCTGTTGGCCTGTCGTGCAGATTCCAGACTTGCCAACTCCTACAAATGCCCAAGCCAGTTCCTTAAAATAAATCTCTCTACATATGTACACATCCTATTGGTTCTGTGTCTCTAGAAAACCCTAATACAGGAACCATAGCCTGTATTGTGTCTATACAGGCCATACCCCCTACTCAACTCTGCCACTGCAGTAAGAAACCACCATGGACAAAATGTAAATAAATAGATGTGGCTGTGTTCCAATAAAACCTGATTCACAAAAACAGGCAGCGTGCTGGATTAGGCGCATGTAATTTGTTGGCCTCCTGTCTCCTGACAAATGGGCATAGATATAGTACTTGGCACAGAGAAGGCACTCTGAGTTATAAAAATTTCATTTTTCAAAATCTGTAGGATGAAAGTGAACAAATAGCCGGGCATGGTGGCTCACGCCTGTAATCTAAGCACTTTGAAGGCCAAGGCGAGCGGATCACCTGAGGTCGGGAGTTCAAGACCAGCCTGACCAACATGGTGAAACCCCGTCTTTAAAAATAAAAAATTTAAAAAAAAGAAAGTGAACAAATAAACAAATGAACCATTAAGAGTACACTTGCTGGCTGTAAGACCAGCAGCTGGGTTTAGAAGCAGAGGCAGCAAAAGACAGGAACTTTCTGCTGTCTTTAATTTCCACTGCCCTGACATGGATGCCTGCCGTGATGATACGTCACTTGACATTGAAGGGGATCGGCCCAAGGGAGGAAACAAAAGCTACAGGAAAGATGCTCTGCTTTCCCCTTTCAACAGCCTGCCTTGGGGGTCCAGCTTAGCCACAGACACAATCTCTGACAACTCCCAAGAACTAGCAGGAAGCAGCAGTATAAGAACTAGGGTTTATTTTAGCAAAGAAAACACTAAAGAGCCACATTGGTAGGCCCAGGACAGGCCCAGCAGCAAATGCTGAGAAAAGCCAGTGGCCTTTTGCATAGCCTGCCCATGGTGGAAGGGTGCACCTGTGCTGGCTCCTGGGCCCACAGCCATGCTTGGGACTAGTCCAGGCTGTGCCCGCAGAGGAGCTGCTCCAAGTGGGCGCTGAGGAAGTGCTCATACCACAAATGCTGCTTGCTTCAAACAAGCACCCTCAGTGCTGCCTCCTCTGAGGCTGCCAGCTCCTTCCTGGATGTGCAGGGGCAAGAACGGAGGGGGAAGCAGAGAGAATGTCGCCTCACACGTACTCCCCACAGTCGGCGATGATCACCTTCTGCTTTGGCTTCCCGTCCTTGCTGCCCTGGGCCTTTGTGGGCAGAACAGAAATAAGGGAGTGAGGGGGGAGACTGACAGTAATTTACAGACGCAAACCCCTGCCTGCCCATTTGCCCACTTCCACCCTGGAACCTGGGCAGCAGCAGCCCCTCCCCCTGGACACAGGCCCTGGCCATCTCTCTGAGGTCACAGAACCTCTCCAGCCCTCCCACAGGGCTGTGCTCCAAGAGCCTGGGTGAGGAGGCCCGTTCCTGGCCATATACCTCAATTTGCCGCAAGACATCCAGGCCTTCAGTGATCTCTCCAAACACCACGTGCTTGCCATCCAGCCAGTCTGTCTTGTCACATGTCAGGAAGAACTGGGAGCCATTGGTGTTTGGGCCAGAGTTGGCCATGGAGAGTAGACCTGGGGGAGAGAACAACCATCAGCTCCCCCAACCCTGTCTACCAGCCCTTAAAGGACGTTTGTGCAGACTGACAGCAGCCCTTCAGAGAGGCAGGCTCAGACTCCGGGATGCAGACCACATGCAAATATGGCCACCTTATCTTCGATTCAGTTAACAGTCAATGAAATGGTGAATGAGGTGTTTCAATCACTTTATACTGGTCTGTTCTTCATTCATTTATTTAACAGTTAAGTGTCTACTTGGTAACCAGGTCTCTGTTAAACCCTGGGAACACTGATGAGCAGAAAACAGTCCAGCCCTGGTGGAGCTCACAATCAGTGGAAAAGAGTTATTCAAAAATGACAGCTAGGAAAATGAGGCCTTATGGACATTTGTCACCTAAGAGAATGTTCATGTATATGTGTGTATCTGTGTACATGTGTGTATGTATGTGTGTGTGTATGTGTGTGTCCACAAGACTCCTAAGTTTCTGACCAAGCGGCTAAGTGGATAGTGACATCATTTATTGAAACAGGGAAGTGGAGAGGAAGAGTTTCAGAGAGAAGACTAAGAACTGTTTCAGACATGTGAAGTGTGAGATGCTTGTGGGATACCCAGTGAAGACAACAGGCAGGTAGTTGGACAGGGGTCTGGAGCTCAGGGAGCCATCAGCATGGAGACATCAACGTGCACGAGCTTAACTCAAGAGATTCTGCCGAAAGCTCTGGGACTGGGTGTGACTGCTTAGGGCACTGCTTCTCAGTGGGGTTGGTGTCCTGTCCCAAGGAAACCTTTGGAAATTTGAATTTTTTTTTTTTTTTTTGAGATGGGGATTGCTCTGTCACCCAGGCTGGAGTACAGTGGTACAATCACAGCTCACTGCATCCTCAATCTCTGGGGTTCAAGAAATCCTCTCACCTCAGCCTCCCAAGTAGCCGGGACTACAGGTATGCACCACCACACTTGGCTAATTTTTTTAACTCTTTTTTTGGTAGAGACAGGGTCTTACTATGTTATTCAGGCTGGTCTTGAACTCCTGAATTCACATGATACTTTGGCTTTGGGTTGCCACTTCAGCCTCCCAAAATGTTGAGTGTACAGGCATGAGCCACCACGCCTGGCTTGAAAGTGTTTTTGACTGTCAGAAATACTGTGGGGGTGCCACTGGCATTTAGCAGGTGGGGGCTTAGAATTAGGTGTTCTGCAATGTCTGGCACAATGAAGTGTCTCATATCCTCTTGGTCTTTCAAACATCCTGCTAGGGGCTGGGTATGGATTACAGGCTGCTCATGCCTGTAATCCAGCACTTTGGGAGGCTGAGGTGGGAGGATCACTTGAAGCTAAGAGTTCTAGGATAGCCTGGGCAATATAATGAAACCCCATGTCTACAAAAAACTTAAAAATTAGCTGGGCATTATGGGTGGCATGCAACTGTCATCCCAGCTACTTGGGAGGCTGAGGCAGGAGGACTGCTTGAGCTGAGGAGGTTGAGGCTGGAGTGAGTCATCCTGCACCACTGCACTCCAGCCTAGGCAACAGAAAGAGACCCTGTCTCAAAAAACAAAAACCAAACAACAATAACAACAAAAACAAAACAATGAATGTCCTGCCAGATATTGGTATAGATTAAAAATGTGTTTACAGTTATCTACACCTAAAACATAATTCAATTATACATATAAGCCCAAAGTTTTAGAGTTTTTTTGGTTTTGCATGGAATCTTCTAGGAATGTAACTACTATATAAATCAACAGACTGTTCTTTACTTTGGAATCTAATCAACTTTTTCTACTATTTCACAAGGCCATATCACCAACAGCATCACTGCTCCTAGTATTTAAGTTGCCAGGTGACACTCCCATCTACATTTCTAACTGCTGCATCTGAGTATAGGTGCAGACACCTGAATAATTCACTTTGTGTTCTGACACAGCTGTGTTTAAGCATGTACATCTAGAAACATATTCACTTATTACACAAATTTGTTTATTTCCTTTGATGTTCTTCCCTATTATAGATTAATATTGATTTTTAAAATAATGATGTGGGTCATCTATGCATGTCAGTTCAGCATAGTAAAGAAGGGCCCTACAAACCACCAGTTAGAAAAAGGGAGCAGTGGGTAACAGGCTTGTGGAGAACAAAAGACTGGGCTCTGAGGCACTTCAGCGTTTAGGGGTCAGGAAAAGAAGGAGACAGCAAAGACAGATAAAGCAGCCAACTAGGTAAAAGGAGACGAGAGGAGGAAGGAGTCCTGCCAGCCAAGTGAAAAGTCAAGGAGCACAGAGCTAATACCGGCTGAGCATCCCAAATGTGAAAATCCAAAATCCAAAATGCTCCAAAATCTGACTTCCTGAGCACTAACATTATGTTCAAAGGAAATGCTCATTGGCGCATTTCAGATTGAGATTTTCAGATTTAGGATGTCCAGCTGGTAAGTATAATGCAAATATTCCAAAATCCAAAATACCTCTGGTCCCAGCATTTCAGGAAAGGGACACTCAACCTGTAGTATGAAATGCTCCTGAGAGGTGAGATGCGGTCTGGGAGGTGGGATAAGATGATCACTACTCTTGCTACTGGTATCTTTGGCAAGAGTGGTTTCAATGGTAAGATGGGACTAGAAGTCTGGCTAGAAGGGCTTACAGAAAACACGAAGGCAGCAAGTCTGTACCATGTTTTCAAGAAGTTATGCTAACAGGGGGACCAGAGGCATGGGTGATAGCTGGAGAGGGAACAAGGGTCGAAGGACGAAGATTCTTTTAAAGGTTGATAACTGCATGCTTTCATGCTAATGGACTGATCTAGCAGAGCAGGGGAAATGGATTACAAGAGGGGGACAACTTTAGAAGCCATGTTCCTAAGTAGAGGAGAGGGACAAGATCCAGTCCACAGGCGGAGGGGCTGGCCTCAGGAGAGACAGCTCATCCTCTGTAACTGGAAGAAAGTCAGAGCATGCACGAGTAGAGAGATGCAGGAGGCGAAGCATTAGATGAGGCAGGAAGGTGATGATATGAGGGCTTCAGGAGTGAAGACAGGCATGGACACATCATCTCTGATTGGGACTGAGCATCAAGTGGGGAAATCTGGTCAGGTTGGCCAGGGCCCCCTTAAGAACTATAGTTACAAATTTCAAATGGGATCGTTCAGTACAATTCTGTGTTTCTTCTCTCATTGGTGTGGGACTAACCACTGAGATTTTACTAAGTAAATCTGATGGCGGAGGCAGGGAGAGTAGTGGGGTTGAGGGCATAAGAGCATGCAATGGCAGACCAGAATCCAAGGTGGGTTAAGAGAAAGTGTGGACATGGCTGGGGATGGACAGTACCTGAATGTAAGCAAGCTGACGCCACCCTAGAGAGGCTGCATGCTTCTCCGGTGTCTGGTGGCTGTGTCTCCTCCAGACTCTTCGTCCCTCAGCCAGAACCACAGCCCGCCCTTCCGTCCTGCATGGCCATCCCACCCTCGCCCAGTCTCCCTTGCCACCATATGCCAACTGGCTCCTACCTGGTCCTGTGTGCTTGAGGATAAAGTTTTCATCATCGAATTTCTTCCCATAGATGGACTTGCCTCCAGTACCATTGTGGTTTGTGAAATCACCGCCCTGGCACATGAACTGGGGGATGATGCGGTGGAAGCTGCTTCCCTTAAAGCCAAAGCCCTTTTCATGGGTGCACAGGCAGCGGAAATTCTCTGGAATTGAAAAAGGAAAGAGCGCTGAGGTTAAAAAATAAAACAAAATAAAACAAGCAAAACCTCAGAAAAACTGTTTTGTTTAATGTTCGTATTTTTGTTTAAAAATAAGAGACACTCATTATAATATACCCTTGCAGTACTAACCTTGTAAGGACCAAAAGGGATTCTTTTGTTTTGAGACACAGTTTCACTCTTGTTACTTAGGCTGGAATGCAATGGCGCAATCTCAGTTCACTGCAGCCTCTACCTCCTGGGCTCAAGCCATTCCCCTGCCTCAGCCTCCCGAGTGGCTGGGACTACGGGTGTGCGCCATACACCTGGCTAATTCTGTATTTTCAGTAGAGACGGGGTTTTACCATGCTGGTCAAGCTGGTCTGGAACTCCTGACCTCAGATGATCCGCCCACCTCGGCCTCCCAAAGTGCTAGGATTACAGGTGTGAGCCACTACTCTGCAGGAGACAGAACCTCCTGCTGCTATAGGAGATTCTGATGAAAGGGGATTGAATATACATATACTAGCTCTGTTCCCTTCCAAAACCACGTAGCAAACTGATTCTTTAAAATAAAAAACAAAGGATCTTAGAAGAAAACATATGGGCAAATCTTCATGACTCTGGATTTGGCAATGGTTTCTTAAATATCACACCAAAAGCATAGGTAAAAGAAAAAATAGATAATTAGATTTTATCAAATTTTAAGACATGCATCAAAGAACTATACCAGTAGAGGGCAAAGCAACCCACAGAATGGGAGAATGCTTATTTGCAAATCATATTTAATAAGGGTTTAATATTCAAAATGTATAATGAACTCTTATAATTCAACAACAAAAAGGCCAGGCATGATGTAATCCCAGTGCTTTGGGAGGCCAAGGGAGGAAGATCACTGGAGGTCAAGGGTCCAAAGCTATAGTAAGCCATGACCTCGCCACTGCACTCCAGCCTGGGAGACAGAGCAAGACCCTGTCTCTCAAAACAAACAGACAGACAAAAAAACCCCCAAACAATCCAGTTAATAAATGAGCCAGAGATTTGAAGAGATATTTCTCCAAAGAAGATATACAAATGGCCAACAAACACATGAAAAGATGCTCAACATCATTAGTCAGTAGGGAATAAAAATAAAAACTACAATGAGATACCATTTCACAACTGTTAAGAGAAGATGTTGGCCGGGCACAGTGGCTAACACCTGTAATCCCAGCACTTTGGGAGGCCGAGGCAGGTGGATCACAAGATCAGGAGTGTGAGACCGGCCTGGCCAAGATGGTGAAACCCCATTTCTACTAAAAACAAAAAATTAGCTGGGCATGGTGGCAGGCGCCTTTAATCTCAGCTACTTGGGAGGCTGAGGCACGAGAATCACTTGAACCCAGAAGACGGAGGCTGCAGTGAGCCAATATGGCATCACCGTACTCCAGCCTGGGCGACAGTGCAAGACTCCATCTCAATAAAAAAAAAAAAAAAAAGAAAAAGAAGACGTGAATAAATTGAAACATTCATACATTGCTAGTAGAAATGTAAAATAACCCAGCCACTAGGGAAAATAGTTTGGCATTTCCACAAAAAGTTAAATATAGAGTTACCATATGACTAAGCATTTCCACTCCTAGGCATATATATCTAAAAGAATTGAAAATAGGGATTTAAACATATACTTATATGTGGATATTCACACAGGCATTATTTACAAATAAGTCAAAAGATGAAAACAATGTGCAAGTATCCATCAATAAATGAATAAACAAGATATTTATTCCAAATATAACAATATTATTCAGCCATAAAAAGGTATGCAGCACTGCTAAATGGTAATGGAAGAACCTTGAAACCATTATGCTATGCAAAATAAGGCATGAAAAAGGATAGCTATTGTGTGATTCCACTTATATGAAAAATCTAGGATAGGCCAATTCATAGACACAAAGATTAGAGGTTATCAGAAGCTAAGGGGAGAAGAAAATGGGGAGTTATTGTTTAATAGGTACCTTTAATAATAAGAGGTTTTGGGCTGGGCATGGTGGCTCACGTCTGCAATCCCAGCAGTTTGGGAGGCCGAGGCGGGCAGATCACAAGGTCAGGAGTTTGAGACCAGCCTGACAAACATGGTGAAACCCGTCTCTACTAAAAAGACAAAAATTAACCAGGCATGGTGGTGCATGCCTGTAATCCCACCTACTCAGGAGGCTAAGGCAGGGGAATCGCTTGAACCTGAGAGGTAGAGGCTGCAGTGAGCTGAGATCGTGCCAGGGCACTCCAGCCTGGGTAACAGAGTGAGACTCCATCTCAAAGAATAAAATAAAATAATAAAATAAATAAAATAAGAGGTTTTGTTTAGGGTGATTAAAAAATTTTGAACAGCGAAATTAATTAATTAACAGTAATTAATGCAAATAAAATGTACATTTTAAAACTTAAAAATCGGGGAGGAAGAGACAATAGCAACGAACATTTCTGAAATTAGAAAACAAATAGATGAGTCCTAAATGATAAAGCAGACCCAAGAAAGCTGAATATTAAGCTGGTAAAAGCCAAGAAGCAACTCAGTTTGCACTCCAAAAGCTCAGAGAAACAGGTGCAGGTAATCCTGGAGACAGTAAGTTTGGCTGAAAGCCTGTATAAGAAAGTGGTTAATCCTTGGGCTCCTCTCCCTGACTCTGCAGCTGGGGGCCACCCTCCCCCACCTGGTAGCCAGCTGGGGGTCTAGTCTTCAGTAGGTTAAAGCAGGGGGTCTCTGGACTAGGATATCCTACACGTAGTAAGGGCTGAGGTATGTAACGACAAATAGAGATTACATGAAAGCTTATATACTGAATGTTGAGGCATTCAGCCATGCCCTCATCTCTGCTTAACAAGATGCAGACACCTGGATGCAAAGCCCCCAGCAGGATAATCTGGGAGAAAATCAGGAATGATTACATCAAAAACTGCACAAACAAGGCAATTATCGATTCCAGGCAAAACAAAATGCTGTGCATGAAAGGAAGTTATCACATGGTGCCTACATTGTTAAAATAATTTAGGACCTAACCAAAATTATGGTACCTATACAGGGGCAGAGAAGGGGATTTTTAAAAACTAATTCCTCATCCTCTGAAGTAGAAAATCAGAAGATAATGCTTAAAATGGAAAACAGGAAGTAGAAATATAAACCTGTTATCTATCAACATGGAAATAAAAATCAAAAGACATAAGAGTTGAAATCGGCTCCTCTGAGGAACAGCAAATGGTGTTGGCAGCAGGGCATAGGGACAGCACCAGGGGATGACTGTTTTTCCAAAACAAGCTTTGTAAAGTTGAATTCACTCTTTATATGTCTAGATAATAATAAAATTTATATTAAAAAGAGAATAAATAGAGTCAATATTTAATAAGTTACAACGAATACTCAATAAAAGCACTAGTTACTTCTAGAATTCAGGACTGGATGTAGAGGAGGGAAAACAACTTAAGTTTTCAATTTATTGTCTTAATTATTATTGGAATATATATGTATGGTATTCTTTTTTTAAAAAAAAATACATTATTTATTTGTATTTTTAAAAAATGATTATTAAAAAGTAGTAAGCCAGCACTTATAAAGCTTCAAAAACACCTGCTCTGACTCATCTGTTACTAGATCCCAGGATCTGAGATGCCTCAAATCAACTTAGGTCAGAAGCAATATCAAGGGCACAAGAAGTAAAGTGGCAAGAACCTGGGAAAGGCTCACTGCTCAGCCACCAGCCTCCCGCCTTCCTGACCCCGGCGTTCCGCTCACCTGCTGTCATGGGCACAACGTCAGAACGCAGGAGCATCTGGATTCGGCCGGCCGGCTTGTTCCCAATCTTGATGTCCATATACACCTGAGGATTTGACCGGGCCTTTTTAGCAGCAGGCTCTCCCTAGGTGCAGAAGAAATTGCTAGTTAGAGAGAGCTCCCTGATGCCCCAAGTAGGAGCTGAGTATTCTACACACCCATCCAGAACACAGCTCCAATGAGCAGGCTGGAGCAAGTGCTGACGGGGAAGGCCTTGGCCTTGACAGGGCTGCAGGAGGCAGGGGCCACAGTCGTGGCGCCCTGCTGGATGCCCAGTGACAGGAGACCTCAGTACTGGCTAACCTGAGCCCCACACACAGGCATGTCATCTCATCAGGCTTGCCCTCAGACGTATCGGCTTCCTCCTCTTGCTTTACAGTCACAGAACAGCGCTTTTCTGGCCTATGATCCACAACTCTCAACATCTTCAAATGCCAGTTCCAGCCCACACACTGTCCTCTAGTTAGGCAGACCATGTCCCACCACCTCCTCCCCTATGCTTGGCCCTGCACATACGGCTGGCTACATAGAAGCAAGGGGGCAGCCCTCTTGCTCAGATCTAAGTGCTCAGAAGACAGTGGAGGATGCTGGGCCTTGCTTTGTGCTCTAAGTAGATAAGACTAAGCAGAGGATACAGGGTGATTCAGGGGGACTCCACTGAGTGTGATGGCCACTTTATGAGTTCTGCTTTCCATCCAAATTTTTGGCTTGGGCCAATGTGTGGATGAATGGTAGCAAATTAGCCAAGACTGAGATCACAGAAGACAGGATTAGAGAAGCTGGGGATTCATTTTAGGCAAACTTAGGCTGCCTATGAGACTTGCAGGCAGAAATATCTGAAGCTCAGGACTAGAAACAGACCATGAAGGTCAACAGCATAAGAGAGGCTGCATAAAATTACAGACTGACTGCTACTGTTTCAGCTGAGAGAAAAGACAGAAACCATGAGCCAACAAAGAAATACAGAAGAATGACAACACTCACAAGGTACCTGGAGGAGGGGAAGTCCAAGAAGCAACTGTCAGAGACCTATGCTGAGAATCAGGGGGAAGTGCCCCAGCAGGTTCTCTTAGGACTGGAGAACCATGAACCCATGTACAGGGTAAAGGAAGGTAGCACTACCCTATCCTGTCACCCCTGCATTAGCACAGGAATAGGAAGACCATGAGCCTCATGCCAAACTCCTCAGTGAAGGAGGGGGACTGATCAGGAGGGATGAAGAGCAGCACCTCAGACAATCACAAATCCATACCTGAGCAGAGCTGAGACACTCATCACATAGAACACAACGTGGACGAGAGACCCAAAGCTTTGCCCTCAAATTCACTCAATACTGACTTTACCAAAGTACTAAGAATTCATTATTCATTCCCTCCACTTTGGTATATGTATCTGCAAATTTCCATTAAAACTTGAAAAAAAAAAAAAAGTCTCCTGCAGACAGTGCCAGCCTATCCTCTAAAAGCAGGAGACTTCATTCTCACCTCCTGGGTCTCTGCTTTGGGAGGCTCTGACCCTTCTTCCTCTTTATTCTCTTCAAGTGTCTTCCCAGAAAACTTCTTCAACCAGTCATCATCTGACCAAACTGAAAGAAAAGAATCAAGCAAATGTTAATTCAAGCTATCAGCTTGAACTGAAAAGTATCTGCTTTGGTCAGCAAAGTGGAAGACGCTATGTGGCCTCTATGCCAGACAATTCCCCACTGAGAACTCCCAGGGGTAAGGAAAGTTCCCACCCAGAATGTTGGCCGTTAAGTCCAGCTCTCAGTAGGGCTAAGGTAAGTAGGTATGCTGAAAGCAAAGGTATAGCCTTTGCTGGTTTCAGCCCTTGATGGAGTACCCCAAGAATGGAATATCAAGAAAACTGGGAAAGATGAGATCAAGCAGGAATTTCTCTCATAACAAAAACAATTACTCTGGCTTTGCTGAGAAGCTCAAACTCACTTTTTGTTTCCCTACAAAGGTGGTGCATGCCCCTCCCGATGTGAACCATCATCTACTCCTATCTACCAGGAAGCAGCAGTTAGAGCACTGACTTCCAAGTAAATAGAGACAAAAAATGCAACTAAGGCCAAATTGCTGAACATCACAGGGAATCTAGAAGTTGCTCCTACTCACCTGGCCTGGAAGAGCCTTCCTTAATTCTCATTGGTTTGGCCAAATTGACACGAATTGTACGTCCAAAAAGCTCAGATTCATTCTGTAAAGATTGAAAATCCAGCTGCTTAAACTCTCTTAGGTTAACAGAGAGCCAGCCAGCTTTCCATATACTTCTGAGACGCACTCATGATTTGTCCTCCGTTAATCCCTGAGCCCCTACCAGTAAGCTATGCACCCACCCCAAAGCCACCTGTGACTTGCAGGGAACTCTAGAACCATCACACACCCACCTTTCTTTCATACCAGCACACAAAGACCTCTATTACCAAAAGTAACTCTGGATTCAGAACACTCCAAAATTACAAGAATAAATGCAGTTTCCCAGTATCTGAGTTCACCTTCAAAAGTCAAGATAAGCTTTGTTTTCATTTTGTTTTTTTTTTGTGGGGGGAGGGGGTTTGAGATGGAGTTTTGCTCTTGTTATCCAGGCTGGAGTGCAATGGCTCAAACTTGTAACCTCCGCCTACCAGGTTCAAGCGATTCTCCTGCCTCAGCCTCCCAAGTAGCTGGGATTACAGGCATGCGCTGCCACACCCAGCTAATTTTTTGTATTTTTAGTAGAGATGGGGTTTCTCCATGTTGGTCAGGCTTGTCTCGAACTCCTGACCTCAGGTAATCCACCCACCTCAGCCTCCCAAAGTGCTGGGACTACCGGCATAAGCCACCACACCCAGCAAAGATAAGCTCTGAAGTGAAAGAAAAATGATCTCTGACAGCTGAGGAATACGTTTGGTGAATGGATAACAGAACAAGGAATAAAAGAACATTTCATTATCTAAAGATAATATCAGTATCAGGAAAGGTCACTTAATGTGAATCCACTTAAAGTAGTGATGAAGATTTCATGGTAAAAGTGAAAATTATAAAAGGTTTGATTGGGAAACTACTGTAATGAAACTAAAAATAAGTTTCTTACAATTAATATTCAGGATTAACTATGCATTAACTAGTAGAAAGAAATGTAACAGGCTGGGTGCGGTGGCTCATGCCTTTAATTCTAGCACTTTGGGAGGCCGAGACAGGTGGATCACCTGAGGTCAGGAGTTCAAGACCAGCCTGGCCAACATGGTGAAACCCCATCTCTACTAAAAATATAAAACTTAGCCAGGTGTGATGGCACATGCCTGTGATCCCAGCTATTCGGGAGGCTGAGGCAAGAGAATCACTTGAACCCAGGAGGCAGAGGTTGCGGTGAGCAAAGATTGCACATCATTAGACTCCAGCCTGGGCTTCAGAGTGAGATTCCATCTCAAAAAAAAAAAAAAAAAAAAGAAATATAATAGGTAGCCCTGTTGGCTTGAGCCTGTAATTCCAGCTACTTGGGAGGCTGAGAAGGCAGGACTGCTTGAACCTAGGAGTTCAAGACTGTTTAAAAAAAAAAAAAAAGTAACAGGCACTGTTTGAAGTATTTTTTCCAACAAAATTCTGTCAACAGTATGGTATCTTTGCACTTCATATCAGACATGAAAATTAAAAGGATCTCAAGGAGGGCACAAACACTAAAGAGCATTATCATTTTTCCCAAGGATCTTTCCAAAATATCCAAATCATTTGTATCAGTGATTTGCAGCTGTCATAATTAAATTTCTCTTCTCAATTGTAAATTGGTCTAATAGTTCATGAAATCTTGCTATTTTGCAAAATATGCAGTTACACTGTGCAATCAATTTGCGCTGTTTGCAATTTACCATCCTACACATGGGACAGCCAGTGAGAGATTGATCAACAAGGAAGATGAGTACTTACATTATTGTTAAATGGGAAGGGAGTCTAAGAACTGGTTTTATAAGTGATCAATTCACAGTGAATATTTTCACATGAGAATTTTTACCTCCCCTTGTAACCTTGTAACTTTGGAAGTCCAGGAAACTGACATATGACTAAGGACCCTCTGTACCACCAAAAAGCAATTTCAGCTATAACAAAGATTCCCAGCCATACCATGTTGTCGATAGCAGCTGCAGCATCCTGCCAAGGAAAGACAAAGGTGCAAGTTTAGGCTTGCAGCCAAACACTTCTTATGATGTCTAAACACATACTCAGAAGCAAAAATCTAGGAAAATGCCACCTCTACATTTCTTGCCTAGGTTGTGTGTGTTTCTAACAAAGAGCCCTTCCTGGCTGATTTTAGAGCTGGTGGTGCAACAATCTGCCATCTAGTTGAAGGCACAAGAAATAATCACCACTGCTGCCAGGCAAGAATGCTCAATGAACAGAGGTCTAGGAGCTCCACTGCAGGGCAAGAAGGGGAGGGCCTGGAAGAAGGTCTGACGTGTTATTCACAGTCCAGTCTGATTATGTGAGGGAAGCTTTTCTTAGAACAACACTTAATTCTGATCTCTCTGGCAGTATCAGCTTAAGGCCCAACAGCCTAATCAAATGGTAAAAAGCTTCCTTTGTAATCAGTAACACTACCACAAACCAATGACTAAACACTAGTAACACAGACTCTCACCTCTGCCAACTCGAATTCAACAAAAGCAAATCCTCGGTGCTTTTCTGCAAAATGGAAAAACAAAAACAAGTAATTACTATGTGGGGCAATCGGAAGAAACAGGATGGTCACAAAGTGAAGTCAGTTACATGCCCTATCTAAACATCTGTAATTCTATCCAATAGTTATTTAAGAAGAAGGAATCTCATTCTTTGATTATTCTTAAACAATACTTTAAGCAATAATAAACTTTGTTTTTTTAATGGACATAGCTAAATAACAAACTGTATTTTTAATCTTTAAAATAAGTATTATTCGACCAAAGCCAAACTTAAAACCTTAACTATTACATGCAAGGCAACTAGAAAAATAAAGATGGCCAGGTGCAGTGGCTCACGCCTGTAATCCCAGCACTTTGGGAGGCTGAGATGGGTGGATCACGAGGTCAGAAGATCGAGACCAACCTGGTCAACACGGTGAAACCCCGTCTCTAGTAAAATACAAAAAAAAAAAAAAAAAGATTAGCCAGGTGCGGTGGTGCACACTTGTAGTCCCAAGTGTGGGACTGAGGCTGAGGAAGGGGAATCGCTTGAACCTAGGAGACGAAGACTGCAGTGAGCCGAGATCACGCCACTGCACTCCAGCCTGGCAACAGAGTGAGACTCCATCTCAAAAAAAATAACTAATTAATTTTAAAAAGCAAGTCATTTGACCCCTCAATTATCTATCCAAATATACATTTTGTGCATCAACTGTGCATAAAGCATGAATCCTAAAACTTGATAAAGATGTTCAGTCTTTATCCTCAGGAAAATGCTGAACTAACTAGAAAGGCCAAGCACAACAATGTTAATTATAGAACTCAGAGCTAGAAGGGCCCTTAGAAAACCAATATAACCTTCCCATTTTACAATTACTCAGGCCCAGACAGTTTAAAGACCTTGCTAACAGTCATATGTAAGTTCGATGATAAAACTGGGCCTAAAACTACAATCCTACAAATGACAACAGAGGTAAAATAGAAAACTGAACGGTAACTGTGATACCAACTGAAGGGAAACCCACTCAGGTGTTCAGAGGCCAAGAACCCCACCCCCGCCCGCCATTATGGGGGTAGGCTTTCCTGCTGCCTCATTTAATAGCACAGCTGCCAAGTAGGAGCAGGTGGGATAGGGTACCCATCCAGATAGATTAATTTTAATTTTTTTTCTTTTTTTCATGTTTTTTTCCTTTACTGTCCTCTGAAGTTAATGAATTGAACCAAACATCCAGGTAGATTAAAACCACGTTCAAATCTCAATGTAGTTCAAACCTATCTCCCTACTGGTCTACTGAAAAACGTGTCTTATCTCAATCCAACAGCTGAAGACTCTGAAAAGTACTTAAAGTTCACAACCACATGGCCTCAGAACATTCCTTCTCCATCAAGATCACTGTCACCAGGCACCTTCATGAACTTAACTGTAGTGTATACTAACTATATTTAGAATACATATTTAGAATTGTGATGTGACTTTAATTTTTTTTTAAGGCCTTTTCCTAATAGGAGGATTCTGAACGTGAGAGACACTAAAATAACTCACCTGTTTCATAATCCAGAGGAATCTGAATATCTGTGATGTCTCCAAAAGGAATGAATGCAGCATGAAGAACTTTGTCATCCACCTCCTCTGCCAGTCCACCTGCAAATAAGCCAAGGCCCTTCTGAGCCACTGATCTCCATACTCTTGCAGAAGTCCTTGGCAGCCCAGTTAGCATGCTAGCCAGGAGACAGGGTCCTTCCATTCAGTTCTTTGGGTACACACACACACACACACAACCCTCTCATATCTGCCCATCCATACTTATGAAAACATTCCTCTCTTCACCCTGCTTTCAGATTCTCATCTAGTCATGGGTTTACTGCAATAGCTTCACAACTGACCTCCCTGCCTCCATTCCCTCTACCAATTCCACAAAGCCTACTAGAATGATCTTAGGAAAATGCAGATTTGAACCCGTAAATTCTCTGCTTAAACTCCTTCAAACACTTCCCACTGTCCTCAGGATAAAGTGCAAACTCCTTAGTGGTAGCCACCTCTCCAGCTTCTTTGCTTTGCTTCCCAATTCCTTGGGTCTCCTGAAAAATAGCCCACTTGCCCCCAAGTGTCAGGCTATTTCACACCTTTGGACCTCTGCTTTTGCGACTCCCTTGCAGTGAACAGCCTTGCTTCTGCTTTGGTAACGTACCTAACTTCTGCTCATCAGTTCTGGCATCACCTCATCCAGAGTTTGCCCTCACTTCTCCAGATGGGTCATTTGTCCCGCAGCCAAGCCCCCATCATCGTGGTCCATCCCCACTACAGCGCTTATCAAAAGTGTGCTACTGAGGTAATTCCCACTTCTTTTCTGGCTAGTCTGGGAACTCCTTCCCTTATGGCTGGGGCTGGGGCTGGGGCTGAGCCGTCACTGCACTGGATATTTGTAAAACAAATTAACAGGAGGATCTGGAGGACCATAATATTCCTCTAACGCTTCTCGGGGCCCGTTGGAGCTCAGCCGGCTAGGAAGTCAGAATTCCGTCTCGGGTTCACACACCTGAGGTGTGCGGCAAGGCTGTTCACTGCAAGGGCGTTCGCAAAAGCAGAGGTCCAAAGGTGTGAAACAGCCTGACACTTAGCAGCAAATGGGTCATTCTTCGGGAGACCCAGGGAATTAGGAAGCAAAGCAAAGAAGCTGGAGAAGTGGCTACCGCTAAAGAGTTTGCACTTTTTCCTGAGGACAGTGGGAAGCCTTTGAAGGAGTTTAATCAGAGAAGTTACGGTTTCAAATCTACATTTTCCCAAGATTATTCTAGTTTGCTACCATCTACTAAAGCCAGAGCTATACCGCCAGGACCACCGCCAGAGACCCAGCCTTGACAGCTGCTCGCCGTCCTCCTGGTTCAGAGACGTGTCCCACCCCACGCCCCGACCCTCTGGGGGTCGCGTTCGCCCAGACACCGCCTAGCGCCACTGCCTGCTCACCCACGTACAAAACGCGCTTGGTAGTGGCCATGTTGCTCGCGCGCTTTTCCGCCGGAAGCCAGCACTCGGCCCGCCCCCTTTCCCACTGTCCCGCCCCCTTCCCCACTGTTCCGCCCCCCTCTGGCCCCGCCCCATCCCCGCAGCCCTTACCTCTCAGACCCCGCCCACCCTGGCGTTGGTCCAACCCGCAACCCGCTACCAGGAAGCACCGGGGGCAGTGTGCGGTGCGCCATGGTGAACAAAGGGACGTGGTCCTGGCGCTTTCCCGTGCTCATGGTGTTGGGGCAGGCAAACCTTGGCCAAATCAACCCGACTCTTTTGTGCAAACGATAAACTACGGTGCGTGGTCAACCTGCGCGTCTTTTTTTTTGATAACCCAGGAGCTGAGAATGATTTTTTACCTTTGAAATAGCTGGGAAAAAATTAAGAATATTTTCTTGCCCGGGCGTGGTGGCTCACGCTTGTAATCCCAGCACTTTGGGAGGCTGAGGCGGGCGGATTACTTGAGGTCAGGAATTCGAGGACAGCCTTGCCAACATGGTGAAACCCCGTCTCTACTAAAAATATAAAAATTAGCTGGGCGTGGTGGCGGGCTCCTGTAATCCCAGCTGCTCAGGAGGCTGAGGCTGGAGAATCGCTTGAACCCAGGAGGTGGAGGTTGCAATGACTGGAGATCGCGCCATTGCACTCCAGCCCCAGAGACAACAGCGAAACACCGTCTCTCTCTCTCTCTCTCTATATATATATATATTTTTTTTTTTTTTCTTAGCACATGAAAATTAATGTGAAATTAAAATTTCACTGTCCATAAAGAAAGCTTTATGGGGACACAGCCACGCTAATTTCCATAAGTATGACTGTGGCTGCTTTCCTGCTGCAAGGGCAGAAGAGCTATGGCCTGCAAAGCCTACAATAATATTTACCGTCTGGCTCTTCAGGAAGAATGTTTGCCGACTCTTGTGTTAGGTTTCGAAGGGAAGGCAAGGGTTAAAGAAACACACACACACACACACACACACACACACACACACACACACGGAGGCTCGACACCAAACACAGGCTTTATGTCTAGCATAAAACCTACAGAAGTGGGGAACCAGCCTAATGCCAGTGCCCACCACTGTTTACAGGCTGGAACAATTTATAGGTATGGGCGGGAGGGGTCTAGGCAGTATGGCTTACCGCCCAGCAAGGTATTGATAAGATGTTCTCATGAAGATGTGGTTTGGCCCTTGTTCCAGTTGGATGTCATCGTGGTATCCCTTGGACCTTTGCCCAGCAAGATATGACCGGGATGTTGCTTTAGTTGGGCCTTTGTCCGTCTTGTGGTCACGTGGTTAGGCAGGAGGTTTCTCACAGCCCAGACCCCTGTGAAATGTTTCACTTTGACCAAGGTCTGCAAAATAGCAGGGAGCTTACAAAATGGTGCAGTTTGGACTAGTATCTTGGACTAAACCCACTAATAAATAAATTACACGTGGACATAATGGTAGGAAATAATGGGACCATCTATTTTAGACAGAGCAGGGGGTTAAGACCTTCCTGAGGTGACATTTAATTTGAATTCAGAAGAAGGAGCCAGAGAGAGGAGGAGACAGCTTCTGCACACTCAAGGAACTAAAAGACCAGAGACGGGTGGTGGAGTGGAGGGCATGATAATCAGATGGGAAAGGTGGGCAGAGGGCCACATCATGAGGATGCTGTAAGCCACCTGGAAGATTTGGGGGCTTTGAGAAGCTGCTGAGTTACAACAGTTACATGGTCACGTCCTTTTAAATAGTGCTCTGACCACTAGGCCCAGAATGAATTGGTTGGAACCTTGGAGACCAGGAGTTAATGGCACAAACTGGGGAAGAGTTGATATTGGCTCTGTTCCTCCAATCCACTTGTCCAGGTAATTTTTTTTTTTTTTGACAGGCGCTGTCACTGCATTCCAGCCTGGGTCTCTCACCCAGTCTGGAATGCAGTGATATGATCATGGCTCACTGCAGCCTCAATCTCCCAGCCTCAAGTGATCCTCCCACCTCAGCATCCCAAGTAGCAACTGGGAGCACAGGTGTACATCACCATGCGGGGCTATTTTTTTTTCAAAGATGGGGTCTTGCCATGTTGCCCAGGCTGGTCTCAAACTCCTGGACTCAAGCAATCCTCCCACTCAGCCTCCCAAAGATCTGGGATTACAGGTGTGAGCCACTACACCTGGCCTAGGGTGATCTTTCTTCAAAATAAACTTAAATTCTCTAGAACTCCCTACTTAAATCACTGTTGCTGCTAACAAGGTCCTTGACAAGGGGTCCCTGCCTACCTCAAGTCAACCCTGCTTCCACATCAGCTACCCACCTACTTAGCAGAGGCACTTTTCCCTTACCTCTGCTTTTGCTCATTTAATTCTCCCTTTTCTCCATCTGGAGGCACACATCAGTCCTTGCAGTCCTTGCAGAGGTTCCAGTTAAGCTTTACTCACCCAAATCCCAGATAGACAGAGTCCACAGTCCCCAAGTTCAAAAGACATTTGGAACACACCCTGTAGCTACAGTCAGGTATGTCTCTCTCTCCCAGTAGATCAAGATATTTGACACCACGGCCTGTACCCATTGTATTCCCAGAGCTAAGCAGTGGCTGCACACACAGGTAACCTTACCAACCTCATGCCAAATCAGGGAGTTGATGCTTATAGGAATGAGGCTATGAGATCTGATTAGGAGAGCTCTTTGTGTACCCATCACTATTCCAAACCAAAAGGTCACTCTCAAGAAGAATCTGACCAGGTGTCCTTTATGTGGTGTAGTATAATAAAAAATAGATATTTGGTCTTTGTCCTAGTTCCTAGTACAGAGTTTCTAAACCCCTTGGAATATCCTGAGTGCTGTATCTTTTGTTATGGATAATGAGCCCATTTTGACCATATGTAAGTTTATGCGAAGCAGGTGAAGCAGGTGAAGTTTGTTCCTTCTACCTTGAGTAGGTAGAACCCCTAGCTCGCTTCAGAATGGGGGTTGGTCACCAGAGAAACCAACTATATGGTTAGAGGGTTGGGACTTCAGCTCCCGCCTCCAACCTCTGAGGAGAGGAGGGGCTTGGAAATTGGGTTCAATCAGCCATGCCTAAGTAATGAAACCTCATATACACTCTAAATGCAGCTTGAGGAATTTCCAGGTTGGCGAACACATTGATGTGCCTGGAACACAGCATGCCTGGAGAGGGCATGGAAGCTTTCCAGCCACTCTGCATTTCCACCTTGCCCTGTGCATCTCTTCCTGTAATCTTTACAGCCAGGTTTGAATCCATTGTTTGGATGAGCAGCAACACACTTCTCCTGTGGGGAGAATAGTTCATAAAAAGAAAAAACAAATGGAATCTCAATAACCATGTTGTCTGGGTCAGCACCAGCTTCTGGCCCTCTTTTCCTTTACAGGTGCATGGGTCACTCAGCACCTGTTTCTGCTCTTGGGAAAATATTCTTGGCAGCATGGAGGCCGTCGGGGGTTCCTGGCCCACACATGGACCTCAGGCTGGGATGCCTGGGAACAAGGAGAGGCAGTGGGTTAGCACCTAAGGAAAGGACAGCACTCGATGGTGGTCCAAGTTAGGACATTCCCACCGCTCAACACCTGAAGGCTACCATTCGGAATCCAAGGGAAGGGAAGAAGTAATGGTATTTGACCAAATTCAGCCCATTGTGAGGGGAATGGTGGTGACATAAAACTATATAGATTCTCCACCGAGCGCAATGCCTCACACCTGTAATCCCAGCACTTTGGGAGACTGAGACAGGTAGATTTCTTGAACTCAGGAGTTCGAGACCAGCCTGGTCAATATGGCAAACCCCTGTCTCTACTAAAAACACAAAAAGTAGCCAGGCATGGTGGTATGCATCTGTAGCCTCACCTACTCAGGAGTCTGAGGCAGGAAAATTGCTTGAATTTGGGAGGGAGAGGCTGCAGTGATCCGAGATCATGCCACTGCACTCCAGCCTGGGTGATGGAGTGAAACTCAGTCTCAAAAAACACAACTATGAGGTTGGGCATGGTGGCTCACACCTATAATTCAAGCAATTTGGGAGGCCAAGGTGGGCGGATCACTTGAGGTCAGGAGTTCGAGACCAGTCCGGCCAACATGGTGAGACCCTGTCTCTACTAAAAATACAAAAATTAGCTTGGCGTGGTGGTACGCCCTGTTATCCCAGCTACTTGGGAGGCTGAGACAGGAGAATCATTTGAACCTGGGAGCCAGAGGTTGCAGTAAACTGAAATGGCACCACTGCACTCCAGCCTCGGTGATAGAGTGAGACTCCGTCTCAAAAAAAAAAAAAAAAAACAGAAAAACTATATAGATTCTCATCATATGTGTAATAACATGCAACATAATTAGAAAGGGGAGGTGAAAAGAGCCCATCCAGAACATACCTACTCTGTGTTGGGCTTAGTGCTAGGGAGGTATTTCCACAGACATTTAGTTATCACAAACTTAACATAGAGATTATCTCCCAGTTTTACCCAGGCCACCCAATGAGGTCAATTTACTCACATTAGCAGAGTAATAACTGAGTATTAATTTGTTGATTGAATATGTAACTATCTTTAGCAGTACAGCTTTTTCTAAGGACCACATTATCCCCTTTGGAGGGATTCCCAGAAGTGACTGGACCAAAAGGTGTAAATACCAAAACAGTTATAACTATGATATGCCATAATGCCTCTTTCATTAAATGCTCTAGAAATATTAGCATATGATGTCAGTGACAAGCTCCAGTCTAGAATTAGGTCTCTGAAGGCAGTACAAAGTCTCAGTATCTTTTCATGTGGCACTAAGCTTTGGAAATCACTTTAGAAAGCTTTAGGTAGGTGAAATGAATGGGACCATGGGAACCCATTCTGTCTCCTGTATTTCTGAGGGGAGCAGTTAGACATCATAGTCACATGGGAGCATGGGAATCATTCTGTCTCCTGTATTTCTGAGAGGAGCAGTTCGACATCATAGTCACACTTAGCACAATTTATATTTGCATCTACTTTTTTTTTTTTTTTTTTGGAGACAGGGTCTCATTCTGTTGCCCAGGCTGGAGTGCAGTGGCGTGATCATGGCTCACAGCAGCAGCCTCAAGCCTCCACCTCCGGGGCTCAACCTCTTGCCTCAGCCTCCCGAGTAGCTGGACTACCAACTAGCATGCACCAGCATGCCTGGCTGATTTTTCTATTTTTTGTAGAGACGGGGTTTTGCCACATTGCCCAGGCTGGTCTCGAACTCCTGGGCTCAAGCAATCCTCCCACCTCAGTCTTCTAGAGTGCTGGGATTACAGGCATGAGCTGCAGCACCTGGCTGCATTTACATTTTTTAAAGTTTTCAAAAGTAGAGGATTCATTTACTTCTTAAAACCCATTTTTTCCAGCCAGAGAAAGAACATTTTGAAAGCAGGGACCATGTCAATTTGCTTACCACTGATATCCCAGTCCACTGTACAATTCCTTGGTATTTAGTAGGCTTTTAATATCTGATGAATGAAGCAGAGAAAAGCTTTTTGCAAATAAAGTTGAAACGGAAAATTCTATTCTTAGCACACTGGGTGCCTGGGCTCCGCTACAGAGGCTGAATCACAAGCCGTGGGCTGCCAGCGTCGAAGGTGTGTTTATACAGGGCAACCGCACAAGGAGGAGCAGTGAGCATGGATGTGGTGGCACAGGTGCTAAAGCCGTACAGCTGCAGGATTCTCAAAGAAAAGAACAAACCCAGTTCAAGTTCGTCACTCTTAGCAACCACAGTCTCCAAGAGTCTTCCTTTGATTCTTAACTGAGTCAGTGTTTGTATCATGGAGATTGTTTGAGGGACTAGAAGCTAAAAGAGTCTACCTGCCAGTCAATGACATTCTTCTTCACTGGTAGCAGGAGGGACAGATGTCCAAGTTCTGCCAAAACCTAGGGCTGGTGGCCACTTTTCCTGCTTTACACCACAGCCTCATAGGGCTGCATCATTTACCAGTGCCCTAAACTCTAGCTTCCTGGGTCTGGCAGGTTCCATATTCTAAGATGGTGGTCCTAAAATATGAACCTGCATCAGAATCATCGGAGGGTTCATTAAAACACAGATTGCTAAGCTCTACTCCCAGGATTGCTGACTCAATAGGTGAAGCCAAGAATGCTCACCTCTAACAAGTTCCCAGGTCATTTCGAAGCTGCTGCTGTGGGGACTATCCTTTGAGAACCACTTTTTCCAAGAAAAATAATGACATGCTAAGAGGAACCCATTCTGGGTGCAAACATTTTGCAGGTGTGTTGTCTGGAAAGAATTTTAAAACAATAATAAAACAACTAAAAAGCCCAGGTGTGGTGGCTCATACCTGTAATCCCAGCACTTTGGGAGCCCAAGGCGGGTGGATCACCTGAGGTCAGGAGTTCGAGACCAGACTGACGAACATGTTGAAACCCCGTCTTTAAAAACAATAACAACAACAACTAAAAAGTCATTCACTTTTGACTGGGCGCAGTGGCTCACGCCTATAATCCCAGCACTTTGGGTGGCCGATGCGGGCGGATCACGAGGTCAAGATAAGAGACCATCTGGCCATGGTGAAATGCCATCTCTACTAAAAATACAAAAATTAGCTGGGCGTGGTGGCACATGCCTGTGGTCCCAGCTACTCAGGAGGCTGAGGCGGAAGAATCGCTTGAACCCAGGAGGCAGAGGTTGCAGTGAGCCGAGATTGT